>NC_013491.2:2705220-2811125 GCF_000004555.2 Caenorhabditis briggsae | reverse complement strand
TTAATAGCAGGTGTCCCCCATCCCCGGGCGCCAGTTTGACCCAGCTGTTCAATTTAGTACAATCTGCCGTGCCTTGAGGAACCACGGGTGTAGTCGGATCCTGTCCATTATTCTCGGCTCCCGTCTCGGCCCGGATGTTAGGAAAAAAAATGTTCTGTCTTTCAAAATTATTTTTGGGGTCAACAAAAAAATGGAGAATTTTTCTGACAAGAAAAACATTTTTTCAAGATATGATGGTCCATAAAAAATAGTTCTTTCACAAAAAAATTTAAAAAAATTTCCGAAATTTCAACATTTTTTTCAAATTTGGAGAACCCGGGCCGGGCCCTGAAAATCCTCGGCCCGGCCCGGCCCGCGGGCCGGGCTCTGATTTTGCAAGTATGGAATATAGCTGTAAACCTAGACATTGAAGGAAGACAGATGTTTTAACTACAGTAATCTTCCCCCTACAATCATTCAGATTGATTTTGCTGGAATTTAAACCAAGCTGTTTATATGCTCAGATGACTCATATCTTAAATCATTTATATAATTTCAAACTAAAATCCCAAGTTCAATAAGTTGAATCCAAAAGTAACAATTTTGACGATTTCATCTTATCTTCCCAATCAATCAAACCTCTAAAATTGTGGGGAGCTACTCGACTTGATTAGCATAATCAGTTTTTCAGCAAATTTTGCTCATAAAGCTAACATAAAGCTAATTTTGAATTTGGCATAATTTTGTAAAGTTCCTCGATTTCTACATTTTAGTATTTTATTCATCATTTTGTTTCGAATTTTAAGGCATTTAGGAGTTGGTAAAATGCATTTTAGGCGGGTTTGAGCGAATTTTCCAATTCAAAATATTGATTTACACAACCCCTTATTTCAAAAAAATGCACATAAACAAACATGTCATGTGTTATAGTGGTTAGAAGTTGTATATCTATAATTGGTTGACATTTTCACACTCACCACACACCCCAAAAGAAAAACAAGAGCCATTTTCACGCAACACCAACCAATTCGTTTCTTCTATATTCATATCGCTTTATGTTATACAACAACTCCCGTTTTACAGACAAGTGGGAATCTTCTGCGACATCCCTGTCTAAGAAAATCCAGGATATGTCAGCGGAGGACGATTTTGAAGGAGGTGTACCGACCCGATTCCTTGGTTCTTCGCCACCAACGTCAGATCACGTGTACAATGGAAAATCTACTACTCCCAAGTACAACAATAGTCGAATCAGTGAGTGTCTGGACTCTGAATTTTTCCTCCTTAACAATTGTGATAACATTTGGTTATGATTTGTTTAGTGGCGAGTCAGGACGTGCGTTTCCGACATCCCGAGTTGGTCCACATCAAACAATATTTTGAGCCGAAGCCCGAATTGTGTACGGCAATGAAAAGTTGTTGTGATGGTCTCGCATAGATCTCATGTGATTGTGCTAGTTCACTATGTGCCAAGAAAACATTTATAAAAGGGCACGTCTATTCCCCCTCACTTTCATTTTCTAACACCTCTCAGTTCTTTCTAAGCCACTAACACTATCTTTCCAATCTTTCCTATCACCCCCAGCCTCCAATTTCATATTCTAATTCAAAATTTCTGGTTTAGGCGAAGACGAAGGATTCGATTCTCAAGACCGCGACCGTAACTACTCACCGGAAGGCGGCGATTGGTCGTCGAACGGCTCGCCGAGCCATCTTGACAGCTATGGGCCGGATAAGGATTCGGAGGGCGAGTTTCGATCCTTCGTGAGAGACGATCTCAGGCAATATCGGGTAGGTTTTAAAAAGATTGATGGGCCGGAGAAAACAGTGAATCTCATTTGCTAAATGGGATGCACTCCTTTCCGAAGAAAATGGTGCTAGTGACCCTCTTCAAAGAAAAATGGGGGAAGGAATCAAGAAAATGAAATGAGCCTTTTTAGACGAGCGAAATGCGCATCTTGAAAAGAGCGACAGAACAGCTGCTACTCCAGGATATATCCGACGACGAAGATGGTGAGTAAGAGAGAAGCTGGTTTTTACTATCCTGTTGAGCATCCCCTTAGCCACGCCCCCTCCTTTTCTAATTCCCTTTTCGAGATTTAGGTTAGTATGATTGAGCCGCCGAGTGACTACTCGTGCAGAATGATTTAAAGTTTTTGACATTCTCATTAAAATTTCATGCTCTAGTGACGCTAATTAAACAGAAGCTAGCTTTTACATCATTATTTTAAATAGTAGTATTATTATTATATTTTGTACCAGTGTCTACTACAAAATGTATTCCGATCTTCCAGGTAGATAAAAACAAGTCATTTTCTAATTTAAAAAAAACTGATTTTTTAGTTGATTTTCGCCTATTTTGAAGAGTGTAAAGCTTGTTTGTCAAGGTTCTAATCACTTTGAACGTTCTGGAAGGTACAAAACTGATTTCTTCTGAAAATTTCGCATTTACGGGATCTTTTGATTTTTGAAAGAATCCTTTTTTTCGTTCTGTTTTTGTACCAGGGATGTTAGCAATGGTCTTTTCGGATTTTTCGAAAAGTCTAAAATTCCGATTTTCAATGTTTCAGAATTTTGGAATTCGCGGATTTTAAAAAGTGGTAAAAAAGCAAAAAATATGTCGATAGTCAGTTTGAGAATTTTTGCCTGCGTCTTTGACATACCGTAGTCCGAAAGAAATTGCGGAATAGCTATAAAAACCACATAAATCTATGGGAATCTGTGAATACAACTTTTTAATATAGGTGTGTTTTACACCCTCAACAATTTTCAAAGTGAGTAATTAGAAACTTGACCGCCAAGCTCCAGGCTCCTAAAAATGAACAAAAATGATCGAAAATCAGCTGGAGAATCAGCGGAACTGTATTTTTCCGATTTTCCAACACAAATCGTCTTTTTTCCAGAAGTCCAAATGACTCGTCTCGACAAACCATTGGTTTGCATCATCAAACGAGGTGGAGAATCCAAACCGACGGAGACTCCAAATTCTGAAAAATTCGACAAGGATAACAGTGCTCCTGGTCCAGCACCGGCTGCACCAAAGTCCGCTGTGAAAACAGAGGAGAAGAAGGAGAAGAAGGCCAACAAAGAGTCGAAAGGGTCCAAGAAGGATGTTAAGGAAACTAAGGAGGCCAAGAACTTCAAAGAAGCTCTGGAGCTCAATCTTCCCAAATCCAAGGAAACTAAAAAAGAGGCAAAAGCGCCGAAGAAGGCTCCAGCTGTTGTAGTGAAGGCACCCGTGCCAATTCCAACTCCAGCTGCGGATCCGGTTGCTGATGAGGCACCAGCTGTGGAAGAGGAGACTTCAGTTGAGCAAATCATTCTGGCTCCAATTCCATCAGAAAACGTGTGGGCGAAGCGGAAAGAGGAGCGAGAGTCGTTGGAGCGCGAGAAGGTAACTTATTAGTTTAGGTGATTCAATTTATATTTTCATTTGTTTCAGCAGCAGAAGTCTCTCATGCCACGTGTCATGCAACAAGCCATTGAGCAGCACTTCCCGAAGGTTCACGACTCTGCCACAATCAAGGTGAACAAAGAATCGACAAGGAAATCGAGTGATACTGAATTCACTCGAGCTGCGATTCGTGCTCGCAAACAAGCAACATCCAATGATGTTCGACGATTGATTGATACCGATAGCGGTGTGAGGATCATGTTAGCAGCTCGAAATGGAAACCAGGAGAACAATGGTGCAGAGGATCGGCCGCATCAGCATGGCAAAGGAGGCAACCAACACTACAAAAACCAAAATGGAGCTCTGAGAACCAGTCATGCCAATGGAAAGTTGTCGGAGAGAGAACGGAAGGATTCTCATCGCAGTAATGTGTCTTCTCAAGTGAGTTTTAAAAAGTATTAAGGGATGTACTCGAGCTGGGATGGGAATTTATTCATTTTTGAGGTTTTTCAGAGGTTTTTCATGAAACAAAAATTTCATCAAAATCGTTACAAGAAGGTATTTGACAGAGCATGACGCGAAATTTAGTTTTTAAAATAATAATCATAATAATAATTTAACTTTTGTTTTGGACAGATAGCTAATTCTTCAATTCTTTGAGTAACAGTTTTTTTTCCTCTAATTGGGTTCAGAATGTTTCTCACAAAACCTTAAAAATCGATTTCCAGCATTCCGAGGACAACCGAAGAATGGCAAATGGTCATGCCAAGAAGTGCGAAGATGTGACAAATGTCAACGTGGCAAATTGGGCGGACGAAATGGAGAATGATGGATTCCAAGAAGTTGGAAAGAAGAAGAAAGTGAAGTTGCTTGAGAAGCAAGCTGCCAAATCCCGAGCTAAGGATCAAGGAGGAAAAGGGAAGGCCAAGGATCCCAAACAAGGTTCTCGTCTTTTTGTTCCAAAAGCTTTGCGTAAAGGTGAGATATTACATTTAAAAAGATTGAATGCCTTGTTTTTTGACGTTTCAGAAGCTGACCATCTTCCAGCCAACGGACTTTTGAGCCCACAAAGTTTGGAAGTTAAGGAAAAACTTGCTGCCGCGAAGGTGACTGAGAAGTGCGACACGGCAACTGCTGCTAAAAAAGCTGCTGACGCTGCTAAGAAGTCGGATGAGTTGTGGGATTCTGCAGCGGATGCTCCGAAGAAACCGGCTCCAAAAGAGTCTGCCAAGGCTGCTTCAAAGAATGCTCCCAACACTTCTCCAAAGGATTCTTTAAAAGAGAAGGAAACCTCAAAACCGTCTGGACCAAAGAAATTGGAGAGCACCAGCCACGTAGAGTTTCCCAAACCAATCGGTGGAACTGATGTGGATATTGCTGGCTACGATTTCTCTTTTGATCCGGATTTCAATACCAATTCCATCCCTTCGGATCCAGTGGAGACCCAGAAAGTGCTCAGCGAAGCCACTGGTGATAAGCAGATCAAAACGGTTCCTACTGATGTGAAAAAGCCGCTAAGCCATCCAGGAGCACCAAAAGGACATCCAGAGAATGAGATGTTCCAAAACCGACCAAACAATAATAATAATAACAACAACGTTAGCATGGCACCATTCTCCAACCACTACTCATCGTTTCAACCACTCTTCAACAACGGAGATGCCACCCATCTCAATCCTAACGCCCCATCTCCGCCAATAAGCTATCTCAACATGATGAACTTCAACAATATGAAACAACGACCAGCGTTCCTTGAAAATGGTCTGCTTGGACGGATACCAAACCCGCCGGCTGCAGCAGCTGCCGCTGCTGCTGCACATCAACGGCTGTGGAATGGTGGACACTTTGACTTGAACTCGCTTGCAGGAAGCCCGCAAGCTAATTATAGTTCGAATGGATCCTATGGATTCTTCAATAATTGTCCAGCGCCTAATGAGGTATGTAGAACATCCTTCAAGACTTTACTCAAATAGTATTCATTCCAGAAATCGTGCATGCCACCACGACCACTATTTGGCGGACTGCAAAATGGAATGCCAAACGGCATGGGCAACGATCAAATGCCCTTCTTTGATCGGGCGCCACTACCACCAGCAAATCTGGCAGTGGGCAGTCAAAGACAGGGTCATATGTTCAACGGGAATATGGCTCGTCAACAGCAACAGCAGCAGCAATCGTCGGTGCAGTCTCATTCAATGAATGGAATGAAGAATTCGAATGGGCAGTTTGCGCCTCAAAACTTCGCTCCACAACAAATGATGAGGTTTGTTCTACCCTGATATCTTGAATTTTATGATGAATATTTTTCAGATTGCCACCTTCCAATGGAGGATCTCATCAAGATGGTGGACCATTTGTATTCCGCGGACCTGTCACCCGACCACCAGGTTTGCCAGCACCACCAAGCGGTCCATCACTAGACATGATGTGGCCAAACACCAACAATTACCAATTTGGCAATGCTGGACATTCCAATGGTAACTGGAATGGTGGACAAGCGGCTGGACCGCATCGTCAGAATGGCTACAATCAACGGGTAAGTGTTTTATTCAGTTTTAGTACAAACCATACTTGTGGAATCCTGGGTAGCTAACTTTTAAATAATAATTTTTCAAATATCCCATAGAAAATTACATTGCTCAAATTTTAAAAATTCTGAACAGGGATGTTAGCAGCTGCCTTTTCTAAATTTCCCGGAATGTCGACAATTTCGATTTTGAAAATTTCGGAATTTTGGATTTTCTGGATCTCAGAATAACTTTTTTCAAGTTTTTAAATTTTCGAATTTCCGGAATTTTGCAATATTCAGATCTATTAATTCCGGTTCTCAAATTTCGGAATTCTGGAAATTCGGAGCCTCAGAATAATCCAATATTAAAAATTTCGGATTTCCGGAATTTCGCAATTATTAGATTTTTAAACTTCGGATTTTTGGAATTTTGTAAACTCAGAAACATCCAATTTCAAAAATTTCGGAATTCCGAACTTTCGCAATATTTAGATTTTCAAAACCTCGTAAATTTGTAATTACGGAGTCTCAGAAAAATCTATTTTCAAAATTTCGGTTAACTGGACTTTTGCCATATTCAGATTTTCAAATTATGGGAGTTTCGGAAATTCGGAATCTCAGAAAAATCCCATTTTGAAAATTTTGGAATTTTGGAATTTCGCAATATTCTGATATCAAAGTTCTCGGAGTTTTGCAATATTCCGATATTAATATTTTCGAAATTTCGGATTTTTTTTAAAATTCAAATTTTAAACTAGAAATTCCATTTTTGCCATAAAAAACGCCAAAACTGGTTGAAATTTTTAGAAAGGTTTCGATAGCTCAAAAAAATATTAAAGAGGATTCCGTTCGAGACCCCCAAGCAAATTTTCCGCGTGCGACTTTGGTATACTGTAGTCTGAAAATCCCGAATTCCAAAAAAAAGCTTCCGAAAAATTCCGAACAAAATTTTATTCCGAAAAATCTATCGAAAATATTTCGACTGGATTTTCATCCCGAAAATGGTTGGAACTTTCGGAATTTTTGGAATTTCTTCCGAATTATGTTCTGAACATCTCTGGTGACAAGTATAAGCGCAGTCTCAACAACTACAATTTTTTAATTTTTCGTTTTTTTTCAGCAACTTCGCGACAATCAACAAATGAACAACCGTATGCGACCAACACCAGTTCAAGGCAATCGGCAGTGATGAATTGTGTATTCGACTCTCCTAAAAATTCTCTTTTTTCTGTATTCGTATTCGTCCTAATTCACTATTCGCTGTACTCTAATTATTCCCTAAATTCTCATCCCTCTTTCTCACTCTCACACCATCTCTAATTGAAAGTTTTATTTTCAAACGCTGGCTTCAACCTGTGTCCCTATTTTTTTTCTCTCAACTGTCATTAACGTCTTCTTTAAAAACTCTGTCTCTCATGTTGTTCGAGTAATTTGTATGAAATCGCATTCCTTACATGAAAAAAAGCACAATAAAAAGTTTTACAGCATGAAAAAAAATTGTTTTAAATGGAAAATTTGTAAAAAATCGAAAACTTCATCAAAATTATATCAAAATTCATTTCATCGAAATTTACAAAAACCGAGCAATGACTTTGCTCTTCAATAAAACTCTTCAAACAGAAGAATTTAAAAATAAATTAAATAATTGAACAATTAACAAAGTTTGCAACTCTTCCCACAGAACTTGAGCTTCTGTCGAGTCGTGTACAATGAACTCTCACAGAATCCCTCAGCAGCCCATTCCTCACAATCCGATCGTCGATCCCTGCAGTCGTGAATCTCACTTGGAGTCTGAAAAAAAATTTCACTTGGATTTTGATTAAAAATGGTCCATGACTAACAATGTTCACCAAATGACATCTAGCACAAGTTTTGGCGCAGTTATTAGTCATAAACTGTCGGTATCCTTTGCGATCGCAAAGATGTGAGAGGCATCCGGTGAGGGTGTCGGTACAGTTGATTTGAGGAGTCAGAATGCAACATTGACCTTCTACACATCCATGACCTTCTGGACATTTGTTAGCGATGCATTCTAAAATTGAAAATATTGTAATTTTGAGGAAAAAATTCTAAGTTTCGTACCTCCGATTGGTGCACCCACTGGACAAACAAAGTGTGGTTCTGTGACTTCTTCAACAATAGGAGTCTGAGTTTCCTGTTCTGTTATCTCCTCTTCAGTGGTTGTTGTGATCTCTTCAGTTGTTGTTGTTGGAGCCTCTGTTGTGGTAGTTGTAGTTGTTCTTGCAGTTGTTTTTGGGCGTTTTGATCTAGAAATTCCTTACTCTTGCCTAATCAGATAGCTTCTAATAGGTTAGGACCACTCACTTAACCCTTTTAGATTTCCTCTTATACTCTGTTGTACTTGGTGGCTCTGAAGTAGTTGTTGTGGTAGTCGTAGTGGTCGAAGTGGTGCTCTGCTCCTCTTCCTCCTCGAGCTCCGAATCCTCCTCATCAACAATTTCCTTCTGATAAATTTCAACTTGTTTTTCCAAACAACAATTCTCGCTCACGTCCGGAGCAAACGTTGAGTTACGCTCAGTTTCAGACTCTTCCTCGCTCTCCTTCATTTTCTTCTTCGCCTCGTTCTCGGACTCCTCGTCGGGTGCTACTGTAATCAAACTGATTGGCGATGACTTCATGGGAACTTCTTCCTCTTTTCGTGCTGAAATATGGAGATTCATCTTCTTATGGTGGTTATTGTTCACTTACATTTTGAAGACCACTTTTTGAGACCAACGTATTGAGCATCTAGAATATTTGTCAAACTTAAAAATGAACCAAGGACTTATTTTTCAACTTACCACAACAAAGTCCAGCGCTACACTGATAACCAAGAGGGCAAGAGTTTGAGATACACTCTCCGATGGATTTTCCACCATTGGGACAAGCTGGGTAATCAGTGGTCTCTTCGTTTTCAGTTTCAACTATGTCCAAAGGGTTGGTGGAGCTAGATTTTTTATTTTTACCTGGAAAATTGAGATTAAATTAGGATATTTCGAAAAAGACCTACAGCAATAAGAGTTGATGCATTCAGAACCAGCAGGGCAGAGACCAACAAGGCAGGCTGAAATGTTCAAAGTTATGATAATTTTGATACACAGTACCGGTCAATAAGATATACAAAACCGCATTTTTAAATGATTTTTGGTCATTTTGAACATTTTCAGGTATCTGTAGCTCGTATGTTAAGTTTCCGATCACTGTGAAATACACCTAAATAAAAAATTTGGCAGTCACATATTTTTTCAAAAATTCCTAGTTTTTTAGTTATTGGCCGATTCCTGAGCGACACCTCTTTTTTCACGATTTCCGAACACAAACGGGAAAAAAGAAATCTTCTTCAGGAATCTGCAATAAGCTGAAAAACTTGGAACTTTCAAGAAATGCTGTAAACTCAAAGTTTTCAATTCAGGTCTATTCTATAACCTTCAACATTGTCAGAGTGATCCGACACTTGACAGTCGAGCTTCAGACCTGAAGATCAAAGCAGTATTTCTATATTTCCAGTTTTCAATTTTTAAAAACAGATCGCAAGGTTCGAAAATAGGATTTCACATACCTCCAATAGACTGCCTTCTTCCAGGACATACATCAAAAAACCTAGCTGACACTATTACAGTAAAAACGGTGATTAAGTACAGTAACCTCATCTGAAAAATGATTAGAAAGTTATGAAAGATACAACAAAGCTAAGTACAACGGAAAATTCAATCTGACTTATACAGAGAAACCAAAAAGGGTTGACAGAAGAGCGGGATATGTCAAAGAACCACCTATTTATACAGATCCTCCCGACTTTTTGTTAGCTCATGTAAATTAGCTGCGTGAGGAGCAGCAAAATTTGAATACCAGCTGACCTGACAAGAGTTATTGGTCTTTGATGCCAGGAGAGAGTTTCAGTTTCAAAATGACCCTGATGACCAAATAAAGAAGCAATCCCTCGAATAATTAAACAGAAAATGGATGAGTGAGAGAGAGACACTCCTCCCCATACACTCCCCCCCCCCCCCCAATAAACTCATCCCGAATCTTCATGTTGACGAAAGTACTCGAAAGGTGCGAAAAAAGGGGGCTCACGCGTCGTCAGTGTCGCTACAGAAATGTGTTCGGATTTAGGAGCAGAATTGTGAGAGAAGCGATGCGGTGTTACATGTTCAAGTGCGAAAATGTGTGGAAATATGGGTTTTTGAAGCAAACTCGGAAGTTGTCTACTCGCCCCAAAAATAGTGCATAGCTATGAGCAAAGAGAATTGAAACAAAAATTGAAAATCAGGATTGAGCGACGGGAGAAAATAGACCGGTTTTTTGTATGGCAGAAGCACGGGGAGGACAAAGGGCAGGATCTGGTCAGAGCGGCGGAAAATAGATATCCCCCCCCCCCCCTCCCCCCGAGAAGTGATTGAGATATTTGAAGTGGGTATTTTGATGGTCATGATTAGAAATTATCTGATACAGTCATTGTTAATTTCAGGGTGAAAATGCATTTGTTTTTTTTCTGGAAAAGAGTTACTGTAGAGCAGCACAGGAGTTTTCAAAATTTTTCAAACTTGCGAATTTCGAAATTTAAGAAAATCGCATTTCAAATTTTAAAAAACTGGAATTCGTTCTTGACAAATCCTTTTTTTGAAGATAATAAATCACACTAGTGCATAAATCTTGTTCACAAGCACCTTCTGTCCCAACTATTTTTCATGTCCCTCCTGATTTGCATATACGATTAGCAGCACAAATTTGTCCGCAAAATTGATTCGAAGGCGATGAAGACGACAGATGAGGAAAAATCAGTGAAATAGGATGGAGGAGGAGTATCGTGCTCAAGAAATGGTGAGTAATTTTTTTTGTGTGTCCTTGGGTCACTGATTCTATACTTCAATCTAACAGATGGTGTCCCTCAAAAATTTGTTTTATAGTTTCGGAAATTTATTGGAACATTTTGTTTTATTTATTTCACAATGTATCGAAAAAAAAAACCGTAGTCTTAGTCTTGCACTAAAATTTAATGATAAATCGAGAAAAGAATTCAGTAGCGTCTTAGTATTGTTTTCTTAAACTTTCGCGTAAATAATACGTTTTTTGTGAACTACAGTATATTTTTGAACTGAAAAAAAACTGGAATCTGAAAATCTCACAGGCGACGCTGGTACATATTAACGAAACTCCGCCCACAAACATGTAATCAGGTGAAATGGTATCGATTTCAACAAATTTAGTAGGACTTTCTAAGTCAAACTCGGAATTTCTGTTGAAAATGATATGTCTAGCACGTTCATAATCTGTTTTTGCTGAAATTTTGAGGTTTTTGGTGAACATACAAGACAAAAATTAGAAGTGCTAGGGGTTGGGATCATCTTCACGTAAATCGACACAAACGCCGGCTCCCAACTTTTCAGGTTCCATTTTTGAAAATTTCACAGTTCTCAAATAAGCAGGAACATGAAAGATATTGTCGAATTAAAAAAAAGTGACACCTGTGAATTTGAAAACTTTTGCTTTTTTTGATCTACGAAAAAGTGCGGCAAAAACGTAATAGTTCAGAATTTCGGCTCGTTCGAGCTACTTTCACGTTTGAGTTCAGTTTTTTGCTGAAAAATAGATTCTAGGGATACTAGCGATCATTTTAATACCAAGAAATCAAAATTTTGTTCAGAAAATCACACTAAATTCACATAAATAAATGTGTTATCTACAGTATCTGTTTTCGCTCCGCCCCCTCGTAAATCGACGCGAGCGCCGTCTCCGAGATTTTCAGGTGTCACTTTTTTTAATCCGACAATATACAGTATCTCTTAAAAACAAATACAAAAAATATTTTCAAAGTTCATTTTCTCTCACTTTGGCCAGTTCGAGGAGTCTGAAGCTCCTGACAAGTTTCCAATTATTTTGAAAATTTCGGAGTATGTCAGAACACCTAGTCGCGTACCAACAAAACTCTTAAACGTTCCTCTGTCCCTGTTTTAAGTCTATTTGGCTCTATATTTGTCTGTTGACTTTCTGTTTCTGTTCAACATTTTTCTCAACCCTCTTTTTCAAAAAAAAAGTAACATTCCCTTCAAAAAGACACAAACTGTACATCGTTGTCGTTCAGAAGCTTTCCCCTCCTTTTCTTCCAATTTTTGTTTTAGTTAGTGTTCCTGTTAGTCATTCCGACTCGATTCGTCACCCAAAAAAAGTTTCAAAATGAAAAAAAAAAACTGAGTCAAACCACTCCCTCCGCCCACGGAACAGTACTTTCTAGAACATTCTGAAGGTTAGTGATCCAGAAATTATTCCAAAAATAGAACGAATTGTTTGTGTTTGAATTCCAATTGAGTGGTGCTGCCTGCAGAAAATGAGGGCATAATTAGAAAGAGCGATTCCAATTCTCTAGAGACTTTCTGGCTCTTTCTCTCTGTCTTTTTTTTTCCCACTTCCTTCCGTTCCTTGAATGTTTCCAGTCAAATTTATTCCATCTTTTTTTCTTCCAACGATCTCTCTTTCATCTTTTACCCTTTCTCTGTCACATTACATCAAAAACCTATATACAAATCACTAATACTATACCTGGTACTGTATACCGAATACCCTATTATGCATTTCATTGTCCTCTTTTCTCTTTCTCGTTTGATTTTATTAGAGTAGTGTGTGTAGGCAGGGTCAAAAACCGATCGTTCGCTTTTCCGGTCGATTGCATCCCGATTCTGGAATTTTTACAACACTTTTTTTTCTGCCTCCCTCCATCATTATTTCAGAGCGATTTGACCTATTGGTATATTTCCAAAATAAATATATACGGTAGAAAGTTTCCCGCGCGCAGAACCAAACACCAGATAATCGTCTTGTTCCTCCTTCCATTTATTCCATGGGGCCATTCAGTGATAAACTGTTTGGCAACAACACTACTTGTGCTCCCCGAGACATCGTGACCGACCGTACAAATCAGAGCTAATAAACGGTCTAATCCGTTGCTCAAATTTTGCGGCCCGCTTGTCTGTCTTGGAGAAAAATGAACGTTTCTTCTACAACAATGCTGTCATGCTCTTTGGCTTGTTTCTTACACTATCGATCACGCCTAATAGTTCCAACCTTTGCATGCAATTTGTCATTTACCGCTTATTATATCCCGCCTAGCCATTAATTCTTTTCTCTGGAGCACTTTTTGCTTGTTTTCTAGTTTTTAGTTCATTTTTGAGACAGGAAAAAACTTTGAGCAATCATTATAGGAAAATCAGGGATGTTCGGAACAGAATTCAAAATTTCGAAAATTCTCACAATTCTGAAAATTTCTGGAATAAAATTCCAAAAAGAATATTTCCCAAGCTTTTTTTTTGTAATTGAATTCTAATCGGAATTTTTCAAAACTTTTCTCTTGGAATTATGATTTTTGGACTACGGTATGACAAAAGCGCTCGCGAAACATTTTCTTGCAGCTCTCGAATAGAATTCATGTTGATATTTTTTGTTTTATTCCTTTCTGCCAAGCTACACTGGTTCTTGGGGTTTTTGTGATGGGAAAACGGAATGTCAACTTTAAAAATTCCGAAAGTCCGAAATTCCGAAATTTCTAAAATTTCAAATTGGAATATTCCGATATTCCGATATTTCAAATTTTTAAAAATCGGAAAATTCGATAATCCGATCTCGAATCAAAAAAAAATCAAAATTTTCAGAAATTCCAAAATTTTGAAAAGCACAATTTTCAGAAATTCCAAAATTTTGAAAATCACAATATTCGAAATTTCGAAAATTTCAAAATCGGTATTTTCCGAAATTCTGAAATTCCAAAGTTTTGAAAATCGGAATATTCCGAAATTTTTCAATTTTTGATATTCCAAATACTACAAAATTTTGAAAGCTTTAAAAACGGAATATTTAGGTGTTCCAAGTTGAAAAATTTCTACCTAAGATTTTAATTTTAAAATTCCGAAGTTTTCAAAAACGGAATATTCTTTTATTTTGAATTCTGAAATATGGAATATTCCTAAATGTCAAATTTTTCCAAATCGGAATATTCCGAAATTCCGAAATATTGGAAATCGAATTTTCGAAATTTCGAAAAATTCTGAAAAGACCATTTCAAACATCCCTGGTTTCAGTTTTTTCGGAAATCGTGACGATGCTCTTCTAGAACAGGCGGCTCCTTTTTCTTGAACAATTTCGTGTCCCGGCCTCTCATCCACTATTCTCGACATGCGATTGTTAAGAAATTTATGAGTATCTATTCTGTGACTTGTCCTCTCAAATGGACATAAAACTCGAATTGTGCATATGGTACCATGCATATAGAAGGAGCCGCTGCTGTCGCGCAGAGCCGCTGGAGCAGCTCCTTTTGAGAGAGTCTTTGTCCTTTTGGAAACTGATCCAAACGGCCATTTGTAACCCAACGGGCGCCTCGAGAAGCAATTAGTTGGAGTTAGACGGAGGGGAGCGCCCCACTGATCTTCCCATTCCGCGCCAGACATTTTTTTCTGCCCCGACTCCAGCTTGCTATCTGTTTTCTCTTGTTTCATTATGGGGTTCATCCATGGCACCGGATGTGCAAGCACAAAATTGGGTTTTTTTTTCTAAGGGCACCCGAGGACACCCCACTTCTCCCTTCACCCCCAAATTTCTGCAAGATGCGCCTTCTGGAAGAAGGTCGTCCTTTTTCTATTCATCAAAATAACTGACAGAAGCGTCTCGAAAATTGGAAAATTTCGTAATTTTTCCGTAGTTTCTCCTCGCAAGTCTTATTTTTGGTTTTGGCGTTTTGTCAGTAGAGGATCACCGCCACAAAAATAAATTCGATTTTTGGGATTTTTTCTTTTATTTTTCCTGCAATTTGAATGCAGTTTCGGGCTTTCTGTGAAGGACAGAGGTACTGTAGCTTTGTAGATGGATTATTCAACAAACTATGTACAGTACTCGTAGTTTAAGAATGTCATGTTTTTCAGAAAAATTCGGAATTTCAAAAATTCCTAAAATTCCGACCACTTTCGGAATTTTTTTTGGAATTAGAGATTTTAAGACTACGGTATATTAAAGGCGCACGCATTATGTTTGCTTTCGGGTCTCGAACGGAATTCCTTTAGATTTTTGAGAATCGTTCTCTTAATTTTTAAATATTTTTGGCGTTTTTGTGATGAAAGATAGGAATCTTTACCTGAAATGTCAAAATTTAAAAATTCCGAAATTCTGAATTTTTCAAAATCGAAGTTTTTTGAAATTCTGGAATTCCTAATTTTCCAATATCGGAAGTGTTTAAAATTTCGAAAATCGGAATTTTCCGAAATTCCGATACTCCAAAAATTGGAAAATTGGAATATTCTGAAACTCCGTAGTTTTCAGAACCGGTATATTCCGAATTCCCAAAATTCCGAATTTCTCAAAATTGGAATATTCCGATATTTCGAAATTCCGAAGTTTTGACAAACGGAAGTTTCGATAAAATTCGCAAAAATCCCAAAAATGTCATTTTAAACATCTCACATGCAATCGTTCAATATTTTAAAAAATTCTCTAAAATTTACATTTTCTACCTGAGAGTAATACTGTAGTTCAAAAAAAGTAAAATTATTGTTTGACCAGTTTTCCACATCATTGCTCTTTTATGAATTGAATTTTCCCAGTTTGCCCATTCTAATGATTTGGGAGCGCCCCCTTAAAACCATTGTCCTTCCCTTTTCGCTATCCCAACACAGTGGCCGAAACCAGACTTGAAACTTTTTTATCTTTTTCTTTCTTTTTTCTCTTTTTTTGTCCATTTCCAACATCCATTCCTCTCTGGCCTTTCTCTCTTCAAGACCATCGTTCTCTTCTGCCCATTTTTTGTCTGCAAAGTCGAATGAAAAAAAAATGTGTCTGTCTTCTTCTTAACCCATCCTCCGCCTCCCACCCCAACTCCTCCCTCTTTGATTGAAAAGTCTCGATTCCCTAAATTTTTAATAAACATACATTTTCCGACTGAGACGATAGCCCCCGGGAGCCGAGCAGTATTCGGAGCAAAAGTTGAGCCAAGCACACCTTCATTCCCAATCCTCTCACACCTCTCACACGTCTTCTCCCCTCAACTATGACCATATATTTCCTGCCAGATGAAAAGGGCACCATCCAGGTAATGAAAAATCGTTTTTTGTGGTTCACGCGTTTTTTTCTCCCTTGCTTTTGAGCCCCAAATCAGTTTTCTGCCAAGTCCCTAATGTTGTTTGGTGGTTTGTCTTTTCTTTTTTTTTCTCATTTTGGAATCCTAACACCAGTTCTGCACATGTTTTCCAATTTTCCCACTTTTAGACTTTCTCATTCCCACTTTTTCCTCGTGACTAACAAGACACTTTTGGCGTAAGACAGTACACAGTCGATTCTGAAAGTCTTCAAAAATTTTAAAGACATTCAAAAATAGGACTGCAACAACCAAGGTAACCCCAAATCCATCAAGCACAGTACTTCAATCGCCGTAAGAGTACATGAATGGAATAAATGAATACATAATCACGACGTCAACGAAAACCGATTATGCAACAGATGTCGTTCTCTTTTGCCCCCCCTAAATGAGACATTTGGGGAAAATGAGAACAGGATTTTTGAGTGAAGGAGTGAATTTCTAAAGAAGGCGTTCGAATTTTAGTATTCAAGGAACATTGGGGAAGTGGTCCTATTTTTAGAACTGGCGCTGATAATCATTGTTAGAAATGAGAATGAACACTGTAGAATATTCCAAGTCTCATCTTTAAGATCTTGAATCAGGAACTAACCCTCAATAATTTTTTGGAACTAAATTCTCGAATGGTTTCCGTTCAACATATCAATGATCGGCGAATTATTGTAACGTGACAACAGCGAGAGCGATTGTTTGATTGATTGTTTCAAAACCAGTTCACACTTATCTGATAACTTTCTCTTTTATCACATTTCATTTTCAAAGTTGGTTCTCAAAAAATAAAAATAAAAGTCTTGGGTAGAAAAATTGATATATCTTGTGAAATCTCATCCTAGTCGGAGATACAGTACCCCGTTATTAATGGTAAAAAATTAATTTAGGTTTTTGTAATTTCAGTCCGTTACTTTAAACTTTTAAAAATTTTTTAAGCTGTTGAAAAAAGTAAAATCCGCATTTTTGAACATTTTACGACCAGGGACATGTTCAATTTTGATAAACCTAGATAACTACAAAAAATAGAAATTTGAAATTCCAATTATCAACAATTTTCGATGAAACCAGGAAAAATTGAAAATCGTATAATTACATTCAGTGAAGTCACTATAAAAACATACATTAATTTTTTGGTACTTGATTATGACATCAAAATCCTTCATTATGTTTTGTTGCTGGTTCAGAAAAATTATATCAAAGAAAAATTATACTTTGACAAGTTAAAAGAAACCGTATTTCTTCTAATAGAAGCTCACCTCACACGTGCACTTCAAGCCCAGTTATCTCAATTCCCGTGAAAGATATCAAATATTAGTCAGCCAATATAATGTTGGTGATATTATGATAACTAATTTATCAGTTTACAACTTTTCGATATCTTTAAAATGAACCAAGATAATTGAGCTAGTAGTTCGTTTTGGTTGAGCAAAATAAAAAAATATTTATAGTTTTCCATGATATTCTACTCTATGATTGATTGATTTTTGGCAAACGGGAACCCCTCAGATTTCCAATAGTTCCTCTAATTCTATTTGGATCCCTTTCAATTCACCAAATCCTCTGATATGGTCCCGGTAATACATCGTGTCGTTTTTCAATGACTGACAAGTGTATCGCCTGTTTCCGAAACGACGCTCTCTTTCATGTAAATGAGCTGTTCAATGAGGCTGAGCCCCCCGACTCAAGTGGGTGTGCGGCTATTAAGACGCCAATTGTGCCTACAGTCATCCGCCCCCCGTTTCCTCTTCGCTCATCTTTTTGTTGATCCCCCTTTTTGGACGACACCATCCGCCGACGCCTCCAAGGAGACAGCCGGGTGACAGATGGACGTATCATCATTCTCTGAACACAATTGATGAGGGTCATCGCCTCGAGAAACAGACTGCCTGCCATCGGGCTTCTGAATGTTCTCTTCGTTGAAGGAGAATAAGAAACAAGAAGAAGAAGATACAGTTAAAACATGGGTCGTTAATTTTTATGATCACCTCTTCCAAGCTCTCTCATAAGAGACGAAGAGGAAGCTGAAGATGGAAAATGAGACGAAGAAGTAGTTAAAAGAAATGAGAAGCATGAAAGGCAACATGGGCATAATAATAACAATGACTTCTTAGTGAAAATGGGAATACATAAACATACAAATATCTAGTGTTCGACTTTAAGAAAAGCAGGATGGCATTTGAAATAAATTTAGAAAAATTCCACTATAGCCAGCTCCACTAGATTTGTGTTCTAGATGCTTTCATATTTTTCATACATTCATCCACCTCTGCTTCATACTGTTTTTTGCATGTCTTTGCCCTTTTTTCTAGCTACTAGAATCAAACTTTCAGGCAGTACCACAACACTTATTACCGTTCCACCCAATGGCGTCGTCTCAACAATTCCAACAACAAGCGCAGCAGGCACATCAGTATTTTGGTGCGGAAGGAGGAATTCCAGCAACGCCAATGCCGTTTAGGTGAGATGAATGTATTTTCGGGGGCTTGGAGTGTCATTAAAATGTCGATATCTGAACGTATCCTATTTTTTTCCAATGTAGGAGTCAAAACTACACGGGCATTTTAAGGTTGATTATTTTGGTCCCTTCAAAAGATGTCAAAATTTTGTCAACGAATAAAATATTTGCGAATTTATGATCAAAATCTAGTCAGTTAACCACTTTTTTAACCTATCCTATACGTGTGCTTTGATCTCAATTAGCTTGGTTTCTCCGAAAAGTGTCAAAAAATTCTCAACAGATAAATTACTTATCATAACATTACCAATATTTTATCAGTTGGCAGATTTTTGATATCTCTCATAGGATCCGAGATAATTAAGCGAGAAAATACGCTATTTTTCGAAAATAAAAGCCTACCCTATACGTGCACTTTGAGCTCAATTATCTCTGTTATTTCTAAAGATTTAAAAAATTTTCAACTGATAAATGACAGGTTTTCGATAAGTTTTACAGGAACCGAGATAATTAGGCTCAAGTTGACGGTTTGCGTAGGCGTCTTTAAGAGGTAATACGGCACCCTATTTTTTGAAATCAATTATCTTGGTTTCTTCAAAAGATTTAATCAAATGTTCAATTGTGTAATGATTTATCATAATATCACCAATATTTTATTAGTTGACAAGTTTTTGGTATCATTCATGGGAATCGAGATAACTGAATGAAAAAATACGGTAGATGTTTGTTTTATGGTTTTCAGAAAAGTAGGTTACAGTTCGAAATTTACCGTATAAGGCCCCAAAATGTTAGTCGCCTGTTTGAGATTTTAGAAAATCTCAAAATGTTGATTCTCCCACCAGTTTTGTTTATTTACATCTAAATCATCTTTATTGCTCTCCATATTCTTCATTGCTTCTGTCATTACTGCCAGAGAGTTCAATCGAAATTAAGATGTAAACATTTCGGAAGCTTTTCATCATTATTTTGCTCTCTCTATCTCTCTCTGTAAAAGTGCGTTGTGGGTGAATAATGTTTCTGTGGGATAGAGAACAGAACCAATTTAAATAGAGGAAAAGAGAGGAAAGAGAATATATCCAGGTATATCCATTCATGAAATGAATGAAAACCGGAATACTGGTTAGCGGACTTCAAAAGCACGGGACAGAGAATAGAGAAATGCACATTTTTCACGTGTCCAGATACTCAAATGGATGGCTGGGTCCCCCCCCCCCCATGCCGGTGTATATAACAATTACCTATAATTGTTGGTGGTGAGCCGCGAGCCTCAGCGGTCCCCCTCTCTCTCGCTTTTTGTTGCATTTTTTGGGATCAAAATTTTTCTGTCGAAACGCTTCGGGTAATGTCCACCAATTTTGGTCCCTATTG
Source organism: Caenorhabditis briggsae (assembly GCF_000004555.2). NCBI lineage: Eukaryota > Metazoa > Nematoda > Chromadorea > Rhabditida > Rhabditidae > Caenorhabditis > Caenorhabditis briggsae. The sequence continues at coordinate 2,791,315 of NC_013491.2, read as the reverse complement.
TCGGTTTGCACTCAATGGCAAACTCGTCCTCTTCCATTTTACGAAATGAAACATTGCGATAGAAAAAGAGAGGAGGGGTGCCCCCAGCAGCATTAATCGAATAATGACCTTCTCTTTCCAAACGGCTGGTAATCAATCCAAATTGAGTTTTCTTTCTCTTTCTATGTCGCTGTTGTTTCCCTTTTGTGCGTGTGCTTTTGGGTGCTTTTCTCGGTGCTTCTAGAAAAGCTCTAATTTTGGAAACAATAGGCTTTTGGGCAAGATGGAAAAGTATAGTACGAAAATAGGGGTTTCTGAAAGTATACGAGGATTACAATCCTTCAAAAAATATTCTCGATTCTTTGATTCTGCCTCTAGATCCTCCAATTCTGCATCCATGACCATACATCAATCTAATGGTTTTTTGAGCGGCACATTTTTCCAATTGGTGCCACTTGAACGAGAAAAAAAAACAGAAAAAAGAAAAATGACATTGGTCCCAACATTTTAGTGTAACGAATCCTAGTACATTTTGGGGTCCCGATAGAATCACAACTCAATTTATAAATTGCTTTTTCTTTGTGGTCATCCCAGTCAAATGCTCGCAGCGTGTCCCTTATTTCTGCCTAACAAACCAAACTGATGCCTAGTTATGCTGATTGCTGTTGGGGTGGTCCTCCTCGGGGGGTTCCGATGACAATCTGAGGGGGGCGAGAAAGTTGAACTTTTCACAAAGCTGTCAGAATTTTGGTGAGAAGAAACCTCGCTTCAACTGATCTCTTACACATGACATGATCCCCTCAATGCACGCTTATTACATCTTTTAAACAATGGAAGGCATTTGTTTGATGGCGAAAAAGTGACGGAAGAGGAAGAAGAACTAACCGAACTCCACTGGAAACAACCCATTAGTGCTTCTTCATCCCTTGTCAATCATTTCCAATTTTTTAAACTTGATGTGTGTGTGTGATTGAAACGGCGGCGGCGCTTTGGTTTTTGCTTGCTCTTGAAGGTTCTTTAGGAGAACAGATATTGGAAACAGATGATTTTGATTTATGAAGAATCGGATGTGTTAGAAAAGCGCTAAAAGTGATTTTTTGTCTGTTTGGAATCGCTGTTAACGAGGATAAACAGGACTAGCAGATGTGTCAGGAATGTCTAAGAAATTCAGAAATTTCGAGATAATTTTGAAGTTCCTTTCTTAAGTTGAAGTTTGCTAGACAGTAAGTTAACGTTCCCAAATGCAACAACTAATGTACCTGTAAACCTGAAAATGTCTTGTTTTGCATGTAATTGCTACCGTAAACCATAAATTTTGAATAATTTGAAGTCTTAGATTTTGTTCCGTCGGATTATTCCATATGAAAATTTTCATTTAAAAAATTGAAAACTCTCGGTATTTGAAATTTAGAATTCTATTTGATTTTAGAGTCCGTAGAACCTAAATAACAAAAAAATCCAGATAGCCAGCTGGTCCGAATAGTTTAATCCCAGTTTTTGTAGTGAAGTTCTTCAGTGACCTACCGTACTGGGTTTCTTTCAAAAATAACCAACTTTAGACACCTCAAAAATATTGTAGAATTTGTCACACGAGTCTGAATCTTCTCAGGGCTACTTATCAAATGTAGAACTTTAAATTTGTAGTTGACAACTTTTTTGTACTATTTCATCCAAATGAGATTTCTCACTGAGAGAAGCTTTCCTAACGCGTCAACTTTGAACTCAATTATCTCGATTCCTGTTTGAGAAATCACAAACTTTTCAACTGATAAAATGTTGGGGATATTATGATTATTAATTTATCAGTTGACAAATTTTCTATATCTTTCACAGGAATTGAGATAATTGAATTTAAAATTGAAGGTTTGAGTGGGCTACTGTTAGAGGAGATACGATATTTCCAACTTAAAAGAAACGAAACTAACAACTTTATCTATAAAGTATTTCTATGAAAACAACTTTACAAACTGAAAAGAAAAACATGTCTGTTTCGAAAGTAAGAAAAAGTTATTCCATGATCATTACAACAACTACCTCCTTCTCTTTCTTTTGCCTCATCAGGCAGGCATCACTGGTCAGAATTCCCAATAACAAACAAACATACACACCGAATTTCAACGTCCGATATCTATCGCTTACTAGATGTTGAATGAAAGGCATGGGTAGACCTCCGATCTCCAAGGGTAAACCAATTGGCTGGCATAAAATCGTATTCTTTTTTCGTTTTCCTGTTGTGATCTGCCTTTCGTCTTCTGGGGGGCGCGCGCCCTGTTGGTTTCTCGTTGTATATGCATCCGACGGTTTCGCCCCCCCCCCCCAGATGAAGGTCGTTAGGTATGCCTTCTTTAGATTTGAATTAAGAGGTAGTAGAGGCGTTGAGAAAAAAAACTACAATGATTGTTCAAACCGATTGTGTATATTTCTACATTTGCATTTTTTTCTTTCTCTCTTCGAGTATTCATAAATTTCGATTGTCTTGTAACATACACCCTCTTCTCTAATGACGTATTGAATATAAATGATCCTTTCTTCTCCTCCCCCATCTTGTTGTTTTCCATTTACATTCCACCATATGTCTCAGAATTCGCGAATTTGGCACCATCCTTCCACCCTCCACTTTTAGATTTTTTTTATTTCCTCCCACTCAATATCAATCCTATTACTCTGCATCCTAGCCGTTCCAAGCACTCAAATTTAATGTCAATAAAAATTTTCGAAAGGTGATAAGGAACAATTGAAAGGGGGGCGTGTAGTGATGTGTAGCGGTGTGCGTCCAAACCAACCGACTTGTTTGGTTTGAAAACAATTTTATGATTTCAATTAAAATAATGTTTTTTTCCGGGTTTTCTTAGTCATTTTTTGAGAGTCACATTTAGTGTCGGTTAATAAGACATACAAAAAAAATTTTCAGTTGATTTTTGGCCATTTTTACCATTTTCAGAAGTCTGGAGCTCGGCTGTCATGTTTCCAATCACTTTGAAAATTTAGAAATGTATGAAACAGTCCTAGAACGAAAACTTTGAATTTTCAGAATTTATTGAAAATTCCTAGTTTTTCCGATATTCGCCAATTTTCGATATTCGCCAACCCCTGTTTTTTCAAGTTTCACAAAAGCATTTTTTTAGCTACAGTACAAAAAAAGGCAAAGTTGCGAGCGGGCCGGTCCGGGCAGATGGTGTACCGGTTGATAACTTTTCCCTAGAACGATATATTCAGACAAATTCGGTACGAAATGATACCTCGACAGGACCATCACGCCTATATCATCCAAACGGGATCCCGGTCCAATAACATGTCGAAAATGTGTTCAAATCTCAAATGTTGACTAACTTGACAAAAAGCAGTTTTGTTTCATTCAAACACATTTTTCGACATGTTATCGGACCGGAATCTGGCTTAAATGGTAAAGACGTGATGGGCCCTGTCGATATCTACCACTTGGTACCAAAACCGTCTGAATATCTCGTTTCAGAGACAAGTTATCACCCGGCCCGCCATCTGCTTGGGCCGGCCTGCTTGCAACTATGAAAAAGAGTGTCTTTCAGAAATCGGTAAATAGCTTAAAACTTGGACTTTTCAAAAAATTTTGTGCGTGCAAAGTTTTCAATATAAGTTTGTTTTACACCCTTCAAAGTTTTCAAAGTGATCGGAAACTTGACAGCCGAGCACGATCCTCTTGAAAATGTTAAAAATGGCTGGAATTCAACTGAAAAATATGTTTTTGTATATCTGATTGTCCAGTACTGTTGGAAGTGAGATTTTTTTCTTTCATTAGTTTTCTGTGTAATATTAAATTCATAGAAAAAGACAATAGGTCATTATTAAACCAAAAAATCCTCAAGAAAAACAAGAACCCTCAGAAGTACAGTTGTTCTTGTTCACTTTTCCGCCAAAAAAAAAGAAACAAAGCATCCGTCACAGTCTCTTTATTAAGAAGTCGCACTACTCGTCTCAATTATCTTTCTTCACTTTTTTTTCGCTTCGCTATTCAAAACTGCCATATAGAGAGAACAGTGTGGAGGTGTTGGGAAGTAAAAGTGAAGAGAGATAGATAACGCAGAATCGAGAGGTGTTGAAGAAACAGAGAGACAGTGGTGGTGACTGCTGAATCGAGAAAAATTTTTTTAGTTGCAACAATAGAAAACTATCCACCACTAATTGTTTTTTCTCTCTGTGGCTGGTGTCCCGTGTTCCTCTTTATCAAAGAAACTGATCCTACATCTTTTTGGAGAAAATGAGAGTCCGTGATCGTAGTACAGTATCCAGGAGACGAGCTCGGAGTCCAAGGAGGTACGTTTCGTTCTTTTTTCTTTTCAAAACTCTAATTGCTTTCCATTCCCTAGTGTAATTTCTTCCCATTTGCCACTCAATTGATTCCATATGGCTTTCAATTTTCAATTTTTTTTTCAATTTTTTTTTCAAAGTTGGTTTTAAATAGTGGCGACAAGAAAAAAATAATACAACCCATTCCATTTTACCGAAATCCTCTTTCTCGGTTCTGACCGATTCTTATTCTATCATCCAATGATTCGACTCATCCATTTTCTTGCTTTGGCCCGTATTTGCATTAAGTATTAGTGGCCGTCACAGAGACTCGCCGTCCCCTGTTTTTCCCTTCTTCCACAACAACAGAACCATCATGTATATACCATGACACGCACCATGGCACCCTTTTTCACATTTTCCCGCTTTTGTATCTTTTGTATCTCTTGTAGTTTACCGGCAAAAGCGTTTCCTAGGCTTGCTTTTCCTAATTTTTTGGATTGATTGGAAGAGAAGGAAAGAGAAACATATGGTGGACACGAGGTAACCTTGATTTTCTCCTAGGTACATACATGAGTCACACGTCTTCTTCAAATATTTTGATTTACCTATGTGGAATTGTATACATTTGGGAAAGAGTTAGAAGTCTAGTTACTTTCAACCAAAAGTGCCATTTTGATCATTTTCAGGAGTCTGAAGCTCGGCTGTGAAGTTTGCGATGGTGTTGAAAATTATGATGGGTGTAAAACAGACCTAGATAGAAAACTTTGTATTCACAGAATTTTTCGAAAATCCCTAGTTTTTCAGCTATTTGCCGATTTCTGAAAAACACCTTTTTGTGTCGTTTAAAGGTGGGGGGGGGGGGACATGAAAAAAATAATGTTCTCGAAATTCCGTTTAAATATGCCCCTCGAGGAGTTGAACTTGTCGAGACAAGTATTGACGGTGCGGCGCCGCTACCGACTGAGCCACGCGGGCAAAGAGGCAGCCGGCGCCAAAATGCATTCATAAAGGCGAGGACGACCGCTGTACGCAGAGTGACATTAAGCGTTGTACACCGTCACGGTAGAATGCATACTCTAGCTACAAAAATCCTACGAAAAATCTCCTGTCCCCCCACCTTTAAGCACTGGAAGCGTGAAAAATATGAGTCTTTCAGAAAACGGTAAATAGCTGAAAAACCAGGAATTTTCCAGAAATTCTGCTGATACAAATTTGTCGATAATTGTCTGTTTTACACTCTAAAAAGTTTTCAAAATGATTGCAAAATTGACATCCGAGCTCCAGACCCCTGAAAATGATCAAAATAGACGAAAATCAACTGAAAAATAAGTTTTTGTATATATTTTCAAAAAGATCCTAAACGCAGGGGTTCGCTTTTTTATTCTCTGATATGGCGAGATGCAGTGATAATTTGATTTTTTTTAGTTTGAGAGCTAGAAATTCTTAAAAGCGTCTGTTCCTAGCTTGATCAATGTTTCCCTTTTTTCCAATCTATTTTGAAAGAGTGTTTGATTGCATTTGAGTCACCTTAATACATTCGCTATATAAATTTATAGAGTTTTGTATAGTAATTCATAAAAAATTGTCTCAAAAAATTATCCGGCGAAAAAAAGAATTCTATGCAAATATGAAACTCCTTTGGCAATATTTTTAAACCTTTGGCGACAATGTCACTCACTCTGATATATTGACAATTGCTTATCATGAGTTTTCGATTTTCCGATTTTTTTTTTCGTGAAGCTTACATACTTTTTTGAATAAATACTATCAGGAACTATTCTAGGGACAAATTGTCTAAGAAAAACGAAGACACCGAAAAGTATGAAACAGATGGGAGGATTGGATTTCAATTTATTTGCTCATGTTTGCGGTCACATTTGTCGCGACAATTATAGGCGTGGTGTAGGAGCGAAATGGCTCCGGAGAGCAGCAGCAAGTTCTTGAGAAATGCGCCAAGTGCTCATCGACATATGAGAACTGTGTGTGTGTGTATTTGACCTGTGTGAGCACTAGCGAGTTTTTCACACCTTTTTCTTTACCCTTTTTGATTTTCCAAATTTTTCTTTTCCTTGAAAATCGAAATTTGAAAGGCTGTATCCCATGCATTTGTAATTTTTCATCTCCCCAACACCACAAGTGGGCCCACAGATCCGATCTAAAATGCATGGCGTAAGGTTCTCAATTGCACGTCGTCTTCTACCAAGATAAGCTAGGCTTCTAGGGATAACAAATTGACATGCATTTGATCATCACTCACTTTAGAGCCTTCTGGTTTCTCCTTTTCTTTTTTTTCTCAATTTGTTCCTTCTAAAGCTCCCAAATGAATCATTTCTCGTGAGTGGGCGCCCGAGCAGCTCCTTTTTTAGGATTTCGAAATTAAAATTGATTGATTAGTTAGGGGTTAATGCAGACAAGACACTTCCGTATCACCAAAATTTCTTATCATTCCTCCCCCATCCGAGAACGGTCGACCACAGTTATGTCAAGCCTATCATCATTGATGATGACCTAATCGAGGGGTTCATCATTACAGTTTAGCGATTTCCTTTTATCTTTTTTTTAGGCCGACAAAAAGAAAAAATTCCTTCATTATTTTTTCTTCTAATTATCTTTTTATCTATTCTGATAACATTATTGATGGTGATATCCTTTTGAACTTGGAGAGAAATTCCTAATAAGTCAAAGAAACCCATAAAACAGAAGGCGGCAATAAATCATCAGAGCTTTGACCCGTTCTACGCCCATAAACGTCATGAATCCAAACCTTGTGCCTTGTTCCTTTTGAAATCAGTCGACCTCTCTCTTTCCTCACATTTATACCATGCCCTTGTATGCAACTGACACATAACTCGTTTTTTTTCTCATCACATTTTCGCGCCAAAAGCGACAGTTACCTCGAATAACTGATCGGTGATTTTGACATTGATGCATTTGCGGCTGACTGGTAAAAGGGAGGGACAAAACAACATCCCCTCTGCCCGTTATATCAAAATGGGCATTTTTTGAGTGATGGGTTTCGATTTGAGAAAAAGAAACGAAAACGGATAAACAGGAATTGGATTTTTTTTGGTTTAAAGATTTGGAATACGTTTTATGAGGAAAATTGTATTTTCAATTCTTACCTTGGGTTTTAAAGCTAGCATTTTAACTCTGGAGGAGTTTGGAAACTATCTTACCGTACGCACTCTAATAAATTACTACCTAACCTGTCCACTTTAAACCTTTATATCTCATTTTCTGTTAGTGATATCAAAAAGTGGTAAACTAACAAAATATGGCTGATGTTATGATAAAAATTTTGTTAGTTGACCACTTTTTGATATATGTCATAGGAAATGAGATATATGAGCTCAAAATCAATGGGTTGGATGGCATTATATTATAGAGTTTACGATTAGATAATTTCTAAAATCCTTCAGAGTCTGATTCAAACATCATGATGACAGTTTTTTCTTTAAAATTTGAGCGCAATTTCTTGAAAATTAGGCTATGAAACAAGGATTCCATGAATTCGAAATTGATTTTTTTACTCGAATTCAGTTAACACGATTTCGAAATAGCTTTGTTGGAAAAAAAAACGAATCTCAAGCTTTCTAACCTTTTTAATGCCGAAAAACATATTCGAAGCATCTTTAAAATACACTATTTCCATTCTGAAAAGATTTTTATCCTAGTGAGGACTACTGTACCTCCTTGCCTTAATTTCGGGATCCGTTACTTTTGGATCCAACTTTTGGCTCCAAGTGTCCCCATATCTTCCTTTCCAATCCTATTCCTTTCCTTATTTTCTGTTTTTCTTAGTCCCACCAGCACCACCACAAAAAAAAAAGAAACAACGTCGTCGGTTAGAATGGGCTTATTTTCCATCCTCGGGGTTTGTGCTCCTCCTCTTCCTTCCCCTTCTTCGTTTTTCTCTCCCGAATTTCTCCTTCTTCCCGCCATCATTCGTTTTAGCAGAGGGCGCTGATGGCGCCCCGTTTTCAGAAGGCATCGTTGGTGGAGCTGGTGGGGGTTTTTTTTTCCGGAGAAGCTACGAGAGCCAGTGCTCATCTTGCCCCGACCGGCTACTCGTGCCCACGCCCCCCTTACGGACCCCGCCTCTTTTTCCGGAGGCGTCGTGACCACGACCCGCCTCTATCTCTAACTAAGTCTCTGTTGTGTGCCCCTCGCCTTCTGCCCTCATATGGGGCTACTGTAAAGGCGGAGCTTTTAGGGTAGGCGATGTGAAATCCATTCAGTCAGACGTTTCCTCGATAAGTGCACCATTTTCAAAATTGCCATCGATTTTCGGATTTTTTCATCTTGCACTCTTTTGTTGTCTATACATATAGATTGCATAAATAGAGACTTTTATATTGTCATTATTGTCACAAAATGTTCCATTCTACAAAGAAAAAACTGTCCAATCAAACAGAACAACTGCTTAAACATTGGAGCCCACCACAACCACTGTCGTTTTGCCTTTTTTGATGTTTCTACATACATATTTGTTTTTTTTGTGTTGTATCCGTTTTTTCTTCCTAAAATGGCCTATATATTCCATCTCAATTTCTCCCTCTCTCTCGCATTTTTCTTGCCTTTTTGGAGCCCTTCCAAATATATGTATATGCTTGTCTCACTCCGGCCCCATGTATTTGGGGATGGGCGTGTGTGCTCCGTGGCATCGTCGGGCATAAACGCACATTGAAATGATGAATTGCGCAGTGTCTCGTCACTTTTCACAAGCCAATTCTTGTAAAAGAAAAAGTTTTCACCATCTTTTTGAAAGTTCTAAAAGTCATATCTACCTCACCACCGTTCCTCATTTCCCCTCAAATCCTCCCCAAAGTTGTTCAAGCCCTCAAAAAGGGTATTTGTGAAGTACTGGAAGTGGGGAACTAGTTTCTTTTTCACATAGCAACATATTGATGAGGCGCAGAATGGGAAAGGAAAATTAGTTGATGCACGGTAACGCTTGTGTACAACAGGATCGTCGATCAAGAAGACAACAACTTTGGACAAAAAGTTTCGAAATGATCTTAGATGATTTCAAATGCTTGATCTTATTTTCTAGCCATTTTGGACCATTTCTAAACCGTTTAACCCATCAGAAATCACGTCTGACCCTTAGAAAATCTATTGCGGGTGAAAGAGCCGAAGGAACAACACCGGTTTTTTGTCTCCTGTCCTTGCTTGTTCTTCGGTACGGTTGCATTTGTGTTTTGTCAATCATTTACAAGAAAAGACAGACCATTTAGATAGACTCAGACTGTTTAACTAGACTTAGAATATTCAGCTAGACTCAGACTGTTTAGGTAGACTCCTAGTTTTTTCCTTATTTCTAAAATCGAATTTTTTCTCATTTGGCTTTTGAGGCTTTCCTGGACGCCCCCTCCATTCTTATTTCCCTTTCGTCACCGTCTGTCATCATTCTATTGAAGCGGCATTACTTTTTCAATTAAAATGTTTTCTCTTTCCCTTCTTCAATTTTTTCGTTCTCCTCCTGTCCATAGCTTACAGAAAAAAGCCAGGACAATAGCGTCGGACACAACTTTACAGTTTCCAGCCTTAGCAATTTAAAAATTACACTAGCAGGCAGTAAATATGAATGAAACTGACCATTCTCGAACACTGTACCCCATCTCCCGCCCATCCTTTTCTCTTCCCTTCTCACTCTATCAGTTCTCTCTTTTAAGAAAGACCGAAACGACTTATTTTATGGAGCGTCGTTAAGATTTTTCGGCTCAAAAGTTTGCGCCCCGTCGCCTTTTCCGGAGTTGACTTCACTTGTCAAGAAGAAGATTCTTAGCAATCTCGGTCACAAAATTTTTAGTTTGGAGTATATTTTTTCAACGGATTTTATGAACCTAATTTGAAATTCGGTTGATTTCAATTTTCCCTCTTTTTTTTTGACAATCGTTCGTTCTACGAGGTAGTCTAGCCAAACCAGTTTGCGCAGATTTCCAAATATGTGTTTTTTCAAATCAGCCTATAACAGTAATACTGTATGTTTGTTTCATTTACCAACGAAACTTCCCAAAGGCGGAAAAAGACGAAGAAAAAAAAATTCGTACTATTGTGACTCAACGTTTGCCTCCTTCCTTCCCCTATATTTGGAGACTTTTTTGATTCTCTGTCCCAATTTTGTTTATACAACACAATCTGATTTCAATATTACTTTCAGAATGTTCGACGAGAACAGTAATGCCGCCGGAACGACGCCAGTAGCTTCATCGCTTGCCGCCACACCCAATGCCAATCTCATGTCACAAGTTTTCAATGTGAAAGACAGTCGGTGGTTACAGGTATGTCTTATTTTTTGGGATAACATGACGACTCATTTTTTCATTCTAATTTTAATTTCAATTTTTATCATATAAATGCAAAACTGCGGGTGCCCCAGACGTAATAGGAGACGTTATTAAGATGCGCTTGAAGCCAAACGGAAGACGTTTCGGTGGAAGAAGAGGGGAACGAAAAAGAATTGAATGACTCTGGGATGAGCTTTTCTCTCTTCTAGATCGGCGTGTTTGCCATCTTAGCTCTTCCGGGGGGGGGGGGGGGCTGACATGGTTCCCACAATTGTTTGATTAACAGCCTACCCAGGCCGTTGCGAAATCTTCCTGCCCGCACTTGATTGCTGAAATTGCTTGGGGGTACTTCAATTTTCAATTTCGTAGTCTCTTTCCAATTTCCTGGTATAGCTACAGTAGTCTTTTTTTGAAGAAGCTTCTCTTTGGAGTTAATTAAGTTTCTCTAGGTCATTGCGAAACATTGAAGAAAAAAAGAACCATTTGAAAACAAAAAGACCTCTGTCCTATTTTTCTGAGGCTTAAGGGAATTTGGGAAAAAGTGGAAAAGTGCGATAATAGGATTACAGTCTGTCCTTTCTCGGGAAAATGTTCTAGGCGCCAATTACAAACCTCACAAACCAAAAAAAAAAAGTATTTTTTGCACAGGTGGAAGTTTGTCGCGAATTTCTGCGAGGACAATGCGCACGATCGGATCAAGAATGCAAATTTGCTCATCCGCCGCCTAATGTCGACGTTCAACAAGGACGAGTGACGGCTTGCTACGACAGTATAAAGGTTTGCGAGGGGCTTTTTTTTCATGTTTTCGCTCACTGACTCATCGGGGTGGGCCACCACATGCTTTTCTTTTAAAGCCAACATATTATTCCGTTAGCGTATTGTTTATAAACATCTGGCGTATACTCGAAGAAAGTTTTGAGCAATTGTTTATGGCAAGGAGAGGGGCCTATTCTTAAATTCATAGAGTATCATTTCTGTCTGGACTATTTTTATGGCCTTCTCTGACTGGATGGCTCCCTGGAGATCGTTCCAGAGAGTGTTCTTGTAACAAAACGTTTTAGGAATGACTGATGGGCGACTTCAATGTTCTCGATAACGGGTCGCGAAATTTGCGACATTTAACAGATGACACCCCCGAGCGAAACTTTTGCCCGAATTCTGAGTAGCAGCCTCCAGGGGTTATTGCATTGTCTTATTCCCTATTCCTTTTGTTTGTGAGCTTGTTTCGACATATAGAACCATAGAACCCCATGGGAATTAGAATGAAGGTCGGAGGATGAGGATAACACAATTAACTGTTAGACGAGAAGGTCCCAAAAAGGAGGGGACGGGGGGTAATTTGCGGGAAAATGAGGCTGTTTCGCTTGGTTCCTCAATTGCTTCTAAGCCGGCTGGCTGCTGGTGACTGCTCAACACCACCACCACCGGAAAACATCGATATCAATTGAATTGTTTGTGGAAACGCGAGCCAAGGGACATTCCAAAACTGACGACTTCTTGATGTGCCATATCTCTATTTGAAATCTGTCGGACTTTGAAAAGAAATGGCGTGTGGAGAAGATGAAGATGTAGATGGCGAGCCAGAGCCCTCTCATAATTTTTGAATACACAACAATCCAATAGAGATTTGTAGAGTGGATAAGAAAGGAAGATAGCCAGTGCCTAGTTTGACTCACTGACATCTAGGAGAAGAGCCAAACTTGAAATACGACCCTAGGTCTTCCAAGTTGGAGATATAGCTAGGGACTTTGGAAAAGACTTTATTTCAGTGGTCCAGTACAGTACCGATCAATAGCATATGTGTTTTAGCTGATTTTTGGCATTTTCAAAAGTCTGGAGCTCGGTTATCAAGTTTCAAATCACTTTGAAAATTTTGAAAAATGTAGAACAACCCTAGATTGAAAATTTTGTATTTACAGAATTTTTGGAAAATTGCTATGTTTTCAGCTATTTGCCGTTTTCTGGAAGACACCGTTTCCCAAAGAAAGTTTCCTTCGGAAATCGGAGAATAGCGGAAAAACTAGGGATTTCCGAAAATTCTGTGAATGCAAAATTTTCCATCTAGGTCTGTTTTATACCCTCTGAAATTTTCAAAGTGAACGGAAACTTGACAGCCAAGCTCCAGGCTTCTGAAAATGGTCGAAAAATCAAAAAAATCAAATGAAAAACGTATTTTCGGGTTTTTCGCGGTTTTATTTTCGCGGTTTTGGATCAGGACAACTAAAAAATTTTAATAGAGCTGACCATGTCCCCAGAGGCAACTAAAGGAAAATTTCACTCAATTTCCGTCATTCTATGGAGAAAACAAAAAAGGAAGAGAAACGAAAAAAAGCTAAGCTAGAAGAAAGAAAACCGAGTCACCGAGACGGATGACTGATTAGGGACCAATTCCATTCCTTTTTTCATTCCTTTTTTCTTTCCAGGGAAGATGTACACGAGAGAATCCAAAATGCAAGTACCTCCATCCACCACAGCACATCAAAGATCAGTTGTTGATTAATGGTAGAAATCATTTGGCGCTCAAAAATTTGCTCTCCGCTCAAATCAACCAGGGTGGAAATCAAATGATCAACCCAATGCTGGCACTGGTATGATCTCCAAAACTCAAAAAAATTATGAAAATTGAAATTTTTCAGCAACAACAAGCAGCTGCAGTCAACTTGCTTCCAAACACTCAAATGTATCCACAGTACTACAACGGGATGATGTATCAACAAGTGCTTCCAGACCCATACGCAGCCGCTGCTCAGGTACGGTACCTTGAAAATAGCTTGATTATCCCTCCCCTTCTATCCTATGCACTTGCATCGTGTAAATGCCTATTCGCACCACCGATCTTTTTTCGAAAAAAATTTTTTTTGGAAGAGGAAGAAAATTACATAGCATGCATGACCTGATTTTTTTTTGTGAAAATACATACAGTAAACCCTCTAATAGAAGGCCACCCAGACCGCTATCTTTGAGCCTATTTATCTCGGTTTTTGTCGAAGATATTGAAAAGTAGTCAACAGATAAAATGTGTATCATAATATCAGCAATATTTTATCAGTTGACTACTTATTGGTATCTTCTACAGGAACTGAGATATATGATTGTAAAGGTGACGGTTCAGATGGACTTCTATTAAAGTATTTACGATAGATCAAAAATTTTGTGAAAATCAATAATTCTAGATACTCAAAAAATACTTTTCGGTTCATTTCCTTCTCCCTCACAATTTTTTCCTTTCATTTTTCATTCGGTTGCGAACGCTCGCTCTGCCTCCCTTCTCACACAAAACTCTCTCAAAGCACGTCTCATATAATTGGAAAACTTAAAAAATTAAAAAAAATACTTTGCGATGAATGTTGCACACGGTGTCTTTGGAATGGAAATTGGATGTTATTCATTTTGATTTGAGTATCTTCACATGTTTGCCCGGCTTTTGTGTTTCTCGAAACTACCTTACTATGCTTAAAGTGACCCTTAAATAGCCCGAAAACTTTCCGGATGAGTGGGTTGAATGAAAAACATTAATTCATGTTTTTGGGATGGATTTAACCCTGATTTGTTGTGCTCGCCCTCTTTTTTTAGAGCCTTCTTTCCCCATTGTTTCTGATTTCGGTATAATTTTTTGGAACATAGCTTTGAAACAACCCCTATTATAACAACCGGAGACATCCAAGTCAGGAGAATAGCATCTGAGCAGCCAAATGATTCTGAAAAAGAAACCGGGTGTGACACAATATCGCATGAGACTCGCTTTGGCTGACATTGCGCTCTGTTTTAGCAGCTACAAACTGCCGCATTGCTTGGCAACGTTGGAGGACTGCTTTCGGCGCAATCGGCAGCCGCTGCACTTGTCGCCAACTCGTCGACACAGCCACCAACGCCTTCACCGTTGCTTCGGCTTCAGAGGAAACGAGCGCTGGAAGAGGACACATCGAATGGCAACGACAGGACGGCGGCAGCTCACACACAACTGCTGTCACTGGCCGCGGTATCCCTTTTATTTAGACAAGAGAGATTTTGGAAACAAACTCTTAAATGTTTTGGTTTATTTTTCTCTTTCTCTTTCCTTTTTTGGTTCTGAATTCTAAGCTTGCCACTAACGATTCTGGTACTAGATATGATTGCAGGGATAGACGGCACAAAATATTTGCCAGTGCTTGCTCAGAAACTCACCATTTTGCGTGCATTTTTCTTTTTTTTTTGTTAACTGGTCTCTCTCCCTGAATGCTGCTAGTACCAAAATAGTTTGTTTTTTCATGAAAATAGCAATGGAAAATTTGGAAAATGAGTCTCCAAGCATTGCTTGATGTGTATCGATGGAGTGTGTATTGTAAGCATGTAATTGATCGGGCTTAGGCAAATTTGCAATTTGTTTTGTGAAAGAAAAAAAGAAAAACAGATCAGAATAGTTGAAAGCACATAAAATTTATCTTCATAGAAAATTTTTTTGAAAGCAGATATCGTAAATCCTGTGATAAGAGGGCTCATATATGTACTGTCAATTTTGAGTTCAATTATCTCGGTTTCTGTGACAGATATCAAAAAGTAATCAACTGACAAAATTTTTCTGATATTATGATAAACAATTTATCAGTGGATAACTTTTTGATACCTTTGACAGAAACCGAGAAAATCGATCTCAAAGTTTACAGCTAGGGGGGCTTTTTTATTACAGGTTTATGGTAGTCACTGTACTACGGTTCTTAGCTGAAATCGAAATTTTATACAATTTCGAAATTATTTTTGTAGTAACTATTGTGAAAATTAAAAAAATTGTGATATAAGTCACGGAATGACATTTTGAAGAATAATTAAAGCGTTGCAACGCAGCTCTTTTCTGTTCTTGAATTTCGAGCTTAATTATCTCGGTTCCTATCAAAGATATCCAAACTTTGCCAACTGATAGAATGTTTGTCATAATTTTACCAACATTTTATCAGTTAACAAGTTTTCGATAGCTGTTCCGGAAATTGAGATAATTGAGCTCAAATTGTATGAGCTGGCGTTCGGTTACAAGGCAGTTCAAACCTCAAAAGTGAGCCAGATATATAAATTTTTTCTTCAGAGAAACTACAACGTTTGTAGTTTTAGCTAGATGTTAAAAAAAACAAATCATCCAATAGGAAGCTGCAAAATATTGATTGCTACATTTTTTTCTGTCCCTTGCATCTTTGCAATTTTATTTTTCCCTAACTTTAAGCTTCTCCATTATTTTTATCTGGGTTGTATTTTTAGAAAAATTTGGGAATCAATTTTCTAATCTCTTCACAATCATTTTTTCTAGGGTGCCGTCCCAGTGAAACGACCAGCTCTCGACAAGAACGGAGCCATGCTCTTCTCGCCAGCCGCTCCACAAACGCCCCAGTTCAATCCATATCTTCTGCAAACACTGCAAGGATATGTGCCAACTGTCTCTTGTGAGTACATGCAGCCACCACCGTTCTAGAAGACTCATCTGGATTACTCTTTTTTATCATACCTACAGTCATTTTGGAAACCGTACATAATGTTATTTGTCTAGCTTTAAAAACTCCTTCTACCGACTTTCATATTTTTTTTCTAGATCTCAATGTAACCCCATCACCACACAAATTTTAGTTTTCGAACACTCTAACTCAAAAAATTGGGCTAAGCAAGCTTCGGGGCTCTTTGACTCCTGTCCTATCCCATCCTGCACCCCCTATCTCTATCCTAACTGTCGTCATGGGAGATGATTGTATTTGTTTTCAGTCAGTGGTCAGCTACCGCCTCGCTACTAGAACCAATCAGTGTGCAGCTTCTTCCACACCGTCACCAAATGCAAAATCTGCTCACCGTTTCACCCCGTTTTTCATTTCCTATCTCTTATAATTTCCCTCTCTCTCTGTCTCTTTTTTTCACTTCTTCTATATCTTTCCTTTTCTGGTTTTGATTCTCTTTTCTCTCTTTCTCTAAATCTCTCGCTTCTCTCTGTTTCAATGTTCACAAAAATCACATCAAAATTTGTTCCAACTGTATGTAACACCCACGACAAGTTTCGAGTCCTAATCATTTCGCTTCAAAACTGACTGCTCCAGAGAAATTGTGTGTTTTGCTTGTCTCTCGCTTGGCCTTTTTTCTTTCCAAATGAGCTTCAAATTGTTTTCTTTGGCGGACTACACCATTAGGTTTTTGGTTTTTGTTCTAGAGAAAAAAGTCACAAAATTGTTAAGGGACGTATACCGTTTGGAGCCTTATTTTGTTGTGTTTTTTGTTATAATCGTCGCGCCCTGGTCATCTGAATGACGCTAAAAACTCGGAATACTGTATTGTAGTCAATATTCTATGGATTTACAAATTTTTCCTTCTTCTTTCTTTTGCCGGTTTCAACCATAACCCTTCCCCCAATTTTCATCGAATTTCAAACAAAAAATTTATCTTTTTTCAAAAGTTCATGACTAGATGATTTTCCCCGCTTAACCCGAAAATTCCCTATTCTTCTTGCCCGTCTCTAACGTTCCCAAAACTACAGTTTTATTTTATTCAATTTCATTTTTCGTCCCTCCCCACCTCCGCATCTCTGAGTCTACCCTTTTTTCCAACCTAGTCTGCGGATTTTGTGATTTTATCAAAATCTGCAACACCCAACACCCACTGAAATCTACTTTTTTGTTCTTCCCGGTAATCAGCGATAGATTAGAAAACGTCCTATTCCGTGTTGCAAAACCATTCATAATAAGTTTCGTGTGGATTTGAAATAATATGACTTTCCCCCCGATTGATTTCTTTTTGTTCTCCAAGAATTCCTCCCGACTCATTTAATAATTTTCCAATTGTCCTTGAAAATGTTTAATTGACCCTTTTCCCCCTTTCCCCCAAACTTCTCGTTCTCCATGTGTTATCACTTTTACTGGAACTTTAAAATTCCGACACTTGTCTCATTTCTCTTAAATCCCTTTTTTCTTTGAAAATCTCTATCCAGGCCCTGTGCAGTTTTGCAATAGGCTACCGGTTGGATTATACGACCCCCTCTTTTTTTCCATTTCCAGACAACACAAAACAATTGAATTTTCTTTGAATAAAATGTTTGAAAAATGATTTTCCTTGTGTTTTTGGTGATTGATGGATTTTCAGATTTTCAGGTGGACCATAAAAATTCTGAATTTATGAGATATGAAAAAAAACACGTTTTCAGGATGAATTAAGATATAAAAACTGGACATAAAACTGAATTCCGATAATTCGACTGGGACAAAAAAGCTTGGAAAAAGAAATGAAGAAATAAAAATTTTCCGTGTTTTGTGCATTTTCCAAAACTTTTAAAGCCGGATTTTTTTTGAGTTTTCAAAACAAAATTTCTCAAAAATGAATTCGAGTAATACCTGAATTAGGAGGAGCTCTTCAATAAATGGACTCCTCTAATAGAAGGGCACTCCGGGCTTGGAGCAATAGATGGGCTATGGTAATTCATATTGCTCTCTTAATCAAAATCAAACAATTATTAACAAAAAATCTCATGAATAGAATTATGCAAATTGAATTGCATTTTTATCTTTACCCTCTCTGTCCTCCCGAGTTATACTTTCTGACTCGCATTGTTAGAAGCCAACACATTAATTGATGAATTTTTGATGCGGTTATGTACTCCTCAGTGACAACACCAAGGCCGCACTTTCATTTTGTTGGCTCTTTTTACTTTTGGAATGATACATTGGTAGTACTATCTTCTTCTTATTATTATGGAAACAACTCTGCGGGTCTGTTCGTGTGTAGGTGGGTCTCAAAAGTCTCCTTGAATCACTGGAAAGGACTTGGGACCTTCATAGAGATGTGTAATATTCAATTATGGACCACCAAATGCTTCATGTCTATGGTGATTTTGGTTTTCTAACTAATCGGGATTCCGTAGGGTTGAGAATCGAAATTTTAACAACAGAAAAAAAAATAGTTGAAATGTGAAAAAAGTCTTTAATTCTAGCAGATTCTGGTATTCTGAGTATTTGATATTCTAAGATATATGATTCTAAGATATATGATTCTAAGATTCTGAGATTCTGAGATTCTAAGATTCTGAGATTCTGAGATTCTGAGATTCTGAGATTCTAAGATTCTGAGATTCTGAGATTCTGAGATTCTGAGATTCTGAGATTTTGAGATTCTGAGATTCTGAGATTCTGAGATTCTGAGATTCTGAGATTCTGAGATTCTGAGATTCTGAAATTCTAAGATTCTGAGATTCTGAGATTCTGAGATTCTGAGATTCTGAGATTCTGAGATTCTGAGATTCTGAGATTCTGAGATTCTGAGATTCTGAAATTCTAAGATTCTGAGATTCTGAGATTCTGAGATTTTGAGATTTTTAGATTCTGAGATTCTGAGATTCTGAGATTTTGAGATTCTGAGATTCTGAGATTCTGAGATTCTGAGATTTTGAGATTCTAAGATTCTGAGATTCTGAGATTCTAAGATTTTTGACAGAATTTTTCTTTGAAAATTACTAAAATTTTATAAAATTCTATAAAATTCAGCCGCGAAAATCCAACTGTTTCTAAATGTTGCGAAATTTTTTTGAAACCAACACTTTTGAAAATGACCTTTAAATTTCATTGACACTGATATTTACTTTTATACTTACGTCATCATCAAAAATCAAAACAACTTTTGATTCTAGAAAAATTCTTGGGCATGGGGCAAGAAAAGTCATGAGAAAAAACTGTAATTCAAAAATGGTCTCTGAAACAATTCATAAAATTTTTTAAAGATTTTCTGTACGAGTTTTTTCTAAAATGTCTTTTTTCCTGTAATACACTTGCGCTTGAGCTAAATTATCTGGGTTACTGGGGAAGATATCAAAAATCGGTTAATTGATAAAATGTTGGTGACATTACGTTGAACATGTATTCAGTTGACAAAGACTTGATATCTCTGATAGGAGCAAAGATAATTGAGCTTAAAATATAAGAGAGGGCGTTCTGCTAAGGGAATACGACAGTCGTTTTATTTTTATCACGATTCAATGCTTGCTAGTCGTTTACTATTTCCCAAGGCAACCTTAAACCTATAATTATGCAAACAAGTAAAAATCGACCCATTAAAACAAATCAACCCAATTTGTCACGCGATTCCTGGCAAACCTAGGAAATCCTTTCAAATAATGGGCTACAATGTTTGAAACACAAACCGTTTGCCACTTTTAGGAGAAAAAAGTGCAGCTGTACTAAAAAAAGGACAAAAAAGAAGAAACAATGAAGAACAGAAATGGGATGTATCTCTTTTGTGAGAGAGGGGGGAGGGGGTAGGGGTGTTGATTTTTTGTAATGATAATAAATGATTGCCATTCGCGATTTATGATTTTTCACAGCCTTTTGTGATGTCTTGATAGTTGTTAAGGTTCAATTATATCGTGTTTATTCAAAAAGGGGAAACAGTAGATTTTTGGATTTTTTTGAAGTTACGGTATGCATTTTTTTGACGATGGCTATGGGGCCAATTTCATTTAAAATATTGGAAGGCTACCGTAGCTCAGCGACGCTGTACCTTCAACACTGGGTCCACGAGTTTAACTTCTTGACAACCTCAAGCAACTGTTTATTTACTTTCCTTGTTTTCTCCTTTTTTCCCCTCCATCCTTCATCACTCGAGCTTCTCCAAAAACGGTATGGGTACCCTCGACAACCGTCCTTTCTTTTTACCTTGTATCTTCTTCATTTTTGGCTGCCGCTGCTGCACTTCCCCGTTCTTTTTATACTTTTCATCACCAATAATTTTGCGAAAAAGTAAAATTGTTGGTTGAAGAGAAGCAACCACACCTTCTCAGCTCTATATGTTGCTTCAAAAAGTCACGGTGCCCACCGCTTTCTTGTTGCAAAATATGTCCTTTTTCGGAGAACGGCAGAAACTATCCTCGAGATTGTTGATCACACTTTTAGCTGCCACGGGGCCAACCATTTCTCTTTTTGTTCTCTTTTTTTCCGTTCATGAACCAATAGGGGACACTGTTTTCTGCTATCTCTCATCTTTTTTGCCACATCAGTCGCTGATTGGAATGCAAACGGTTATCGTTTGGGCAATTAGGAGAGAATGGTTTCGGTGAAAAGTGACTATCATTCATTTTTTGAAAGGAATTTTTTAAGTGAAAGGAGAGAAGTGATAAGTTAGAAAGTTTAGTGTTCTTCGAGTGGGATGGCATTCCATGAGAAGATACAGTACCGACAAAAGGTCGTCATCTTTTGTACAGTACGACCGATTACTGAACTTCACTCTTTATCTCTCATTATTATCAGAAATTTTAAGATTTAAGCTTTTTCTACAGAAATATCGTCTAAATGATAGAAACTGTATTTTCGGATTCTATTCCACTTTTTTTTTAACTTTTAGTTTTTTTCAAAAACGACTTTATAAATTCGTCCCTTGTTCAGTTTTTTTCGAAGAATCAACAATGTGAAATTTTCTGAAACTTCACATCTAATTCTAAGAATTCTAAACAAACTAATAAATCTTAGCTTCATAAATTTTCGGAAACCTGATCAGAATTTTTTATGCTATGATCTTTAGACTCCCTCTTCCGACCAACGGCTAGTTGCTTTGTTGGCACAGATTAAAGTTGGTGGACCCAAAAATATATTCTCAAATTCTCGAAGAAGCTCAAGGAATTGAACGTAGAACCAGCGAAAATGCCGGACCGCAACTCTAAATTTTTTAGAAAATACAGTACTCTTTAAATAAATGCTCTTTTAATTTGAACTATTATCCAATTCATATTATCTTTAAGCTAATTTCGATACGGTTGATTTCGAATTTCCTTGTCATTTTTTCCAATTAAGATAACCGACTTAAAAACAAAGACATTCGATTTCGTGTCAACTGTAAAAGGGTTTTAAGTCATTATCCACAGTCATTATCCCATTATCCACATAAATAAAATATCCAAAAACTGTATTTTAAAATCGAATACTTAAAAACAGTTCCAGTACCCTCTCTTCTCATGTTTTCATGGTTTATTTGTTTTTCTCCCTTCTCAGTTTTCCCCAAAAGTTCAAAAACCGGTAAATTTGTAATTTGTCTAAAAGAGTTATGACTCCAATTCCAAACAAACTAACAAATTTTAATATCTTGTTAGCTTCATAAATCTCCTACCTTCTTCCCTTGTGTTACAATATCTATACCCTCTTACTTCGAAACATCGATTTTTTTTCTTTTTGTTGCCACATATCACAGCTTCTGCATTTGCATATCAATAGGCACAGAGACCGACCAACACAAAAAAGTATCATAACTAACAAAGGGATAGTTTCATCGAATTAATACTTGGCTCTTTGAATACAGTTCTTTTCAACTGTTCCTTTTTTCTTATCTTTCTTCTTCTCTATAGAACGCTAGACTTTTGATACTTCAGAGGAAATTAATTTTTTGAGTTTTCAGGTAGAACCTATCCTGTAATTTTCGAAGAACAGAACAACTTGCTCTTTTCCTAACCCCACAATTATGCAAAACTTAAGGAAACATTTTTATAACTTCCTCTCTTGTTAAGATTTTTTTCCCTCCCTTTCGTGGTGTACTACGTTTTTCTGTGCTTAAAAATAGCTTCACAAACTACTATCTTAATTTTCTATGCAGGTAATCTAGACACCAGCCAAACGAGAATGATGTTCCTAAGAGATATGGGAACACTTCGAGACATGTGAGTTCGATAAAAACAAAGAAGATTTAATTTTGAATTTCATATTCCAGGATAAATGCCTTGCCAGGAAGATTCAGCTTCCGACATAGAACACGGAATACTGTACAAAAACAGGCGGAAACATCAGACGATTCAGGATTCTCGTCTAGTAGTCAAATCAGCCTTCCAACGGCCCCCATCACAAAATTCCAGAAGGCTAGTTTCCTGTTTTTTACATTACCGTGAAATCTGTATTAGAAGGGGGGTTTCTGCGAAATTACAAAGTTTCAGAAATGTTTTTTCACCGAAAATATTCGAAAATCATGTTTTTTTCAAATTTTGGAGAGACCTTCTATTTTTCAAGCCCCTTTCGGGAGGCCCATCTGTTAGAGGGGTCTTCTAATACAAGTTTTAAGATACTTTCCAATCACGTGGGCCACCGGACCCATTTTTCAAGTAGTCCTTTCAAAAATTACCTAGCCATGAGTGGCCTTGGGGATACCGAGCGGTGCCGGGTCCTTTTATCTATCTTTTCCTGGTGCGACGACTTCTCCACTCGAGACTCGCGAAAGTCTGGAGAGGACACAGATTAATAGGATTCAAATACCATTTCGCCTTTCATTCGAATATTTTTTCTCATAGCCGCTCCTACCTAAAATAAGAAGCTTTAATGCGTCTTCTCTGTATTCCAAAGGTGAGTACTGTGAAAAGGGTCCAGGGATTTTCCAGATAAACGGTTTAGAAGGCATAGTGGTCAATTCTTGACTTTCATAGCTTGTTCGAAAGAACAGAAGTCAGGCTAGGCAAATTTAGGCTTGGTAAGTTAGATCAGGCTAGTTTAATTAGGCTCAGTACATTGGACTGGGCAATTAGAGGTCGAATACATTTATTATTTTCTTTTATACATTCCATTTTCCTTTTTTTTCACCATCAAGAGTCAATTTTTGTATGACTTTCTGTTGACTCATTCCCCGGATCCGCAGATATCGTCTAGTGGGTAACTGTAACAGTTGTTTGCGCCGTGTGTCTGTTCTTCGTGGCGGTGACCCACTCACTGGACTATGCCTTCTCCCGGATCCGCAGATATTTTCTAGTAGGGGTACTGTAACAGTTGTTAACGCCGTGTGTCTATTTTTCGTGGCGGGACCCACTCACTGGACTGTGTGCGCCGCATATATTCAAGATCCATGAGGAAATTTTGACTAGCTGCCTCTCATTTTCCCCGCCTGACTGTTCTTGTATTGTCTGCTAAGAAAGCTGATTTTTCTGCGGATCAATGAAGTTCTTGTGCGTTCCTGTGAGTTTGCGGAAAAAAAGAAATCACTGTAGATTACTGTAACCCCTGTAAATTACTGTAGCCTCTGAAAACGTCCGAGATCCTAGGCGCGTAGTGGGAGCCGCATCCTATCAAATAACAACTCATGTTCAAATTTATCTTATAGTCTACATTCCGAGAAATATTAATTCTATTTGGGGCAGTGGACTTAAGCGTTTTGGGCGTAACGGAACTCTTTGCTCCTCTTTCAGTCTAGATCTATGGTTTGTTCAAAAATCTGTTTATTCGAGCTTTTCTCCCGTTTTTAATACAACACCTCCACCCAAAATTGACTGTTAAATTTGGCAAGTGTTTCTAAAAGGTTTGAGGGTAACACTTGTTTGTTCTGTGTGCGGGAAGGATCCAACGACGAGATGCATTCGGATGACACATAGTTGCGAGGTCTATGCAAAATTTTTCCTTTTGTTTTTCTGTACCAGTTGTCTCTTCTTCTCTCTCGATTGACCGGTCATATTGACTATAAGCTGATTTTCTATTAAAAATGCCATCTATACCTTATCTAATGCCTTTTATTCCGAGTGTAAAGAAAAAAATTACTGTAGAATGTTTCATTTAGGGCGAAGCTTCTAAGCATTCATCTAGCTGACGTGGTTTTTGATGGATTTAAAGAGAAATCCCAAGATATGCTCTAGATAGTTCAATCAACTCTAATCACTAGCATATTTTAAAACTAACTAAGGTGTCGGATTAAGAGTTCATAATTTTATTTTTCAGTTCAAGCTCTCGTTTCGTCGCAAGAAGAATAAGAAAAAGAACAACGAAGCTTATGAGCAAACTGAGCCAGAGTGAGCTTTATAACCGCTTTGACCAAAAATATAACCAAATTTTAGACTTCTGAGTTACTCCGTGCTGACCGACGAAGAGCTTACTGCCGAGATCATCGAGCTCAAAACTCTTTCCGATGAACTGGGCGCACGTTCAAAAGATGGATATGGTCCAGTTTTCAATATTGCCACCAAAGAGATTGAGAAGAGACTCACCCCACAGATTGTTGCCCTGATGCTGGAAAAGTTCTTCGCGCCCAGTTTCCGTTTACCATCGGTAAGAAAATTTTCGATGAAGCCAGAAACTTGTATGAAAATTTCTAGGGAATCAACAATCCGTCCAAAGAGTGCTTTGCCATCGCCACGATGCAAGCTCTCATTGCTTGCCCGCCCTTCATTGATTTTGTAAAGAATGGATTGAGCTATTTGGGAAATGAGAAACCCTCTGACCGCTTTCTCAAAATCCACCATGCAGTTCGTTCTTTGGTGGCTAAAATTCAGGCCGGGTGGTCGTTGATCTACTGCACCGAACTATTAGATCTTCTCGGATTCGCAAGAAAGACGGAAGAGTGTGCCGAGTCTTTCTATAGGTAAGTGTATTCTAGGAAAGCTAAAGTTAATGTTTTTAATTTTTCAGGGCATTGTATGACGCATATCTCTACAAAGCGTTCGCCAGCCCCAAGGAGATCAAGCACTGGAAATGCCTTCACTGCGGTCATGTGAAAGTGATGGAAGACAATGTAAGCTATTCAGCCAACTGATGAATTTGGAACTGTATGATTTTAGCATGCTCGTCTTCAGTTGGCTCCAATCAAAGGAAAAGATGCCACAACCAACATCAAGATGATGGTGCAATACAAACGTGGACAAGAAAAATTGGAGTTGCGCTGTACCCAATGCGTATGTTCCAAAGAAATAGTTTTCAATTTTCATTTCTCCGTTTTTCAGGATCAGATGAGAGTGGGAACCCTATTCACGACCTGTGTGCTTTCCAACATCATGATGATCTCCGCTGACCTACTGCGAAAAACCACCCTCTTCGCTGACTTCGAGGACACGGTGGACATGAGATATTTGGAGGAAACCCCAGGAACCAGTGAGTGGATCAGAGGAGGAGTTGTGCACTTCGAAGTGACCCGGCTCACCAAAGGGCACTATGTGGCTGCGATCAACAAAGGAAGAGTAAGTTTTTTAATGCCGTCTTTAAAGTTCTCCCTAATATGGGTCTTCTGTGCTCAGAGAGCAGCCCAAAGTGACGCCCGGATTCCCAAGATTTCCAATTTGGCGCAGTTTGAACCTGTGCGACAGTACATCCCATCGCGTCGAGACCCGCTACCATTTTTGAAGTTTCTACCGTGCCCAATTATAAATCATGGGAATCCTGGCTTCACTTGGACTGCTATCTGGGACCAGAAATCTCAGATTTGGGGAACTTTGGAAGCAATAAAATAGAAAATCGTTTCTAAAAAGTATATTTTTCAGCAACTGTACTTGATGAACGACGGAAAATCGGGCAGCCTTGTCCGGGATCTCAAAGTGGTGTCAGATGGGCATGGGGATCCTCGATTCGCCATTTATTGGCGCAAAAACTGGGAGACATGGAATAATGGAGCCGGATTGAACGAGGGATTCGAGGATGCTTCAGAATAGGCGCAAAAATGAATTTCGCTATCGACTTGCTGTACATATAAATGCCACTGCCTTCTATCACTGTACTTTCTTCATTTTCCCTCCAAGCAATCCTCAATTTCCCTCATTTCTGTACTTTGTCACACACGCTCTTCTTCTCATTTACAGAAAAAACAGTATTCCTAGGCCCATTTTCAAACCACACCACCCCCATCCCACTCCGTTCTCCTCATTTTTAAAACAAAATTGTCCTTTTAGGCACATTCTCATCCTTCCTCCCATGCTTTTTTCATTCAATCGGTTGTATTTTTATCGGTATTCCCAAAATGGGTATTCCAGAAATCATCATTCAATTCCTGGTTCTCTTTTTTATGCAACTCGGTCCACCCTCCTTACTTTCCTGTCTTTTGGTGACTTCCCCCAAAAAGGTACATCATCTAGGTATAGAGGACCAAACCGTTATTATTGTCTTATAGAAATTCCATTTTCATCCAATAAATGTCAATTTCCGTATGAGACTCTTCTGACTTATTTCCCAGATCATTGTGACTCATTCCCCGGATCCGCAGATATTCTCTAGTGGGGTACTGTAACAGTTGTTTGCGCCGTGTGTCTGTTTTTCGTGGCGTGACTCAATCACTGGACTATGCGCCTCGCATATATTCAAGACCCATGATTCTCATTTTCCCTCATTTTCCCTCATTTTCCCTCCTTACTGTTTGTGTATCGCCCTCTGATATAGCCAATTTTTTGGCTGAGATGAGGAAAAAAAATACTGTAGACTACTGTAACACCTGTAGATTACAGTAGACTTTGAGAATGTCGGAGTATTTGGGAGCTTGAGTTTAAGGTTTTTCGTTTGTCTCTTATCTAACTTCAAAAATCATAATTCAACCCTAAAAAAATCCATCGCATTGTTTTACGTTCCATTTTTTAATGATTGGAAAATAGTTGTAATCTTTCAACTCATTCCCCAAACACTGCTCATTTTTCTGTACTTTGTCACACACTCCGTTCTCCTCATTTTTAAAACAAAATTGTCTTTTTAGGCACACTCTCATCCCTCCTCCCATGCTTTTCTTTTTCAATCGGTTGTAATTTTATCGGTATTCCCAAAAATGGGTATTCCAAAAGTCATCAAATTATTTTTCGGTTCTCTTTTCTTTTGTAACTTGGTCCCCCCATATTCCACACTTTCCCGCCAAAAAAACCCCATCAAACTTTTTGCTCCTTATTTTTCTCCAATTGTAAATAAAACACAGTAGTCTGCTTATAATAAATATGCAATTTAAAACTTTCTGATTTCCTCACTGATTTCACACCCCGGACATACATATACACTTGGCGCCTCTGATATGAGAAGGTGCTTCGAAATTGCTCTCCCTCGCCATTCCAATTTCAATAATTTTGGTCTCCCACCTCATTTCTCCTTCACATTCTCATCCTGCCTCTCAGATTTTTGCGGCTACGCGGTGGTTTTTTTTCTTCGTCATCTAGTTGCACTCCATCACCGTTCTCTTTTGACACAACCAATAAAATGAGTAATTGGTGAGGAAGAGAGAGAGAGAGAGCCGCGGCTTTTTGGGTCATCTCCACAGCGAGTCTTGATGTATCTTGGGTGGTGGACACACACATTGCATGCTTGGGCACGGTCCATATAGTCGGACTCATTGATGTTAACATTTATCTGTTTTTTATCTTCTCCACACCCTCTTCACGCTCCTCTCTCTCCTTTAATGATCATTAAAACTTGCATCAGCTCTGTCTTAGCAATCTATGCTCTTATTTTTTTCAATCGATTGAAGGTCCTGTAAGGTCTCCTGCTCTCTGAAATTCTTTCAAAAAATAATACTCTATTTCCTTTCTTTATAAGGTCCTGGATATACTTCTTCTTTGAATAATGGGAAAACGTTCAATCTCGGA
Organism: Caenorhabditis briggsae; assembly: GCF_000004555.2. Taxonomy (NCBI): domain Eukaryota; kingdom Metazoa; phylum Nematoda; class Chromadorea; order Rhabditida; family Rhabditidae; genus Caenorhabditis; species Caenorhabditis briggsae. The sequence goes on along the minus strand of NC_013491.2, from coordinate 2,763,520 downwards.
ATAGGAGGGAAGGAAAATGGGACGAGACGGAAATGCCTTCTCGCTTTTTTTTTGTTTCTTCTCGTCATTTATTTTTATTTTCGAAATGAGCTGTCCGATCTTCAATTTTTGGTTGATGGAAATGAGTTTTGGGAACTGAGATTTTTCAGAGCGCGTAATTTCTTGGGAATGGCAAAAAAGTGCATACTGTAAATGCTTAAATATAAGTCCACTTGGAGCTCAATTATCTCAGTTCTTGTGAAAGATATGAAAAATCTGTCAAATGATAAAATATTGGTGATATGAAGGTAAACAATTTTTCAGTTGACAACTTTTTATATCTTTTCAAGAAACCGAGATAATTGAGCTCGAACTTGACAGTGTTTGGGCCCTTCTGTTGCAGGTTCTACTCTGGAACATGATGCTAGGTAAATTAAAAGGTGGAAACGTATATTATGGTCTCCTCAACATTCCAGTTTCCTTTTTTTTTCTTCCATCAAAAGTCAGTTTTCTCATCAAATGCTGGTGACTCATTCCCCGGATCCGCAGATATTCTCTAGTGGGTGTACTGTAAGAGTTGTTTGCGCCGTGTGGACTAGACGCATATATTCGAGACCCATGCGGAAAGGCAAGATCTTTGTTGTTGTCTTTTCAACATTCCATGTTTCATTCTATTAAGAGTAAGTTTTTGTTCCACTTTCTTCTGGCTCATTTCCCTGTAAGAAACTCTCATTTTCCCTAATTTTCCCGCCTGACTATTCGTGTATTGTCTGCTGATATAGCCCCAATTTCTCTGCGAGTTTGGGGAGAAAAAGAGATGACTGTAGATTACTGTAACCTTTGCGGATATCGAAGTTCTAAGAAGATTGGTGTCCTAACTGCATCCTGTAGGGTTTCCGTTCAAGTTCTGCTTTTCATCTAGTCTGAATTGCTTAAAGATGATTGCTAAGGAGCCTATCAAAGTTTGGTGAAAGGGGACGCTCATGAGCACTGGGCTCAAACTCAGACATCCGAACTTAGGTATCTGCTAAACATTTTTTTCAAATAGATGTATAAATTGTGTAGGTCAATTAGAGGGTTGGAACGTATATTATGGTCTCCTCAACATTCCATTTTCCTTTTTCTTTCCTCCACCAAAATTCAATTTTGAATGACACCCTTCTGACTCATTCCCTAATCCTGCAGAAATTTCCTAAAGGATACTGTAAGAGTTGTTTAAGCCGTGTGTCTGTTTTTCGTGCCGTGACCCATTCACTGGACTGTGTGCGTCGCATATATTCAAGACCCATGTGAACATTTTGACTGTCTTAATCTCATTTTCCCTCTTTTTCCAGCCTGACTATTCGTGTATTGTCTGTTGATATAGCCTGATTTCTCTGCGTATCAATCCGTTTTCTGTGTGTTCCTGTGATTTTGGGGAAAAAAGATTACTGTAGATTACTGTATCCCCTTCAGATCACTGTAGCCTCTGAGAATATTGAAGTTTTTGAGAGTTAGTTATTGTAACCGCGTCCTGTCGAGTTCCTCTTCAGATTACCCATTTTTTAGTCTACATTTCTAGTTTTTTTAAACGTTCTTTACCACTCGGTTCAAACTTATCTAATTGATGAACTCCCTTTTCGAATGGACGAATTGGAATGGATGAATTGTAAAGTTACGGGTCTCCCTCCAAGCCCAGGGCCCAGGTGCTCAAAAATGTCGATTAAAACAAAAAAACGGATATAATTTTTTATAACAAATCGTTTTTGTATGAATCCATCGGGCGGACTCGGTCCAGGCCTCTAAAGAATTGGAAAAATGTCCGGTCTGGTCCGGCCCGTTACAAGTATTGTGCGTAAAAATCGTTTCAATTTAACTGCTCCTCCCATTTATAACCTCTACCCAAAATTGACTTTCAAGTTTGACAAGTGTTTCTAGAAGATTTGAGGGTAACACTTGTTTGTCCCGTGTGCGGGAAGGATTCAACGACAAGATGCATAGGATAACGCATAGTTGTGAGGTCTATGCGAAATTTTCTTTTTGTTTTTTTTGCTTTCTCTGCGTATCACTGCCTTTCTTGTGTGTTCCTGTGAGTTTGGGGAGAAAAAATTACTGTAGATTACTGTAGCACCTATTGGTTACTGTAGCCTCTGAGAATGTTGGATGCTTATAATACACGTATTGGGTTGCGTGCTCGTTGAGCTCAGTTATCTGGGTGTTTGTAAGAAATATGAAAAATCTGTCAACTGATAAAATATTTATCATAATATACTTAATATTTTATCAGTTGACAGATTTTTGATATTTTCCACAGGAACGGAGATAATTAAATTTAACGTTTACGGCTTAGGTGCGCTTCTATTTGAGGAAATACGATTAAATATATATGCATTGCTAGGTAGTATGTGACTAAGTACCTTATTGTTTCTTGTTACTAAACTTGTCCTATAGCTAGCTATCTAAATCTTACAATAGTCCATTTGTGTCTCAATTTGTATCTTTCTCCATTTGTGCATCTGGCCCATTCGTTTTGAAAAAACAATTCTTTGACAGGTGCATCCCTCAAATGTCACACATTTCCTTTTTTCCTATTCTAAAATCTACAAAGAAAGAGAACGAAGCAATTTTACTGGTTTTTAGAGAGAAGATTCATACTTTATAAATAGATTTTGGTCCTTGTGCTTTGTCCTAAAAACTAAGACAACGTCAAAAACTTTAGTGCCTACTTTTTATTGAGATTTTTATGATTTTCCAATTTTTCGTTTTCTTTTTGAATTCTCTTCTCAACTACCTTTTTTGGTGAAATCCGAAGAATTTGTTGAACACATTTTTTGAGTTTTGGCTTTTCTCTATACAAGCATATTTGTAGTTTTCTGACAAGATTGGATTTCTAGACATTGAAATTTTCGTAGGATTACTAAGGATTTTATAGTTGCTAGGATTTTATAGTATTCTTAAGGATTTTATAGTTGCTGCACTTTTTTCGACTTGCACTTATACCGAAAATCAATTCTTTACGTTTCAGATAATTGAAAATCCCTTTTATTGAGTGAATAATGTCATTGCTTGCGAGATTCAGAGCATTTCTGTAAGTTTTAGTCACGTACTATAGCTTTTTATGGCGGTACTTTGTAGCAGAAGACTCCGATTGCGAAGACGGCGTCGTCAAGAGGAGCAGAGATTGTCGGCCGACTCTGGAATCGGTTCGGCAGAGCCAAGTGGATCTGGACCGCAAAGAGTGAGTTTGAAGCTTTGAAATTTTATCAGCTTTCGACATTTTAGTGCTCAGAAACTGAAAAATACCTATTACGTTGCCAACGGATACTTCCATTTTGAGCGCATTCATCTCAGATCCTTTGAAAGCTAACAAAAAATGGTCAACTGATAAATTGTTTTTCATAATATTACCTCCATTCTAACGGTTGGCAAGATTTTGATACCTTTCACAGAAATCGAGTTAATTGAGCTCAAAGTTCGAGTACAAGGTGATGTTCTAATTGAGAATATTCGACGAAATTCGACTTTATTTTACACTCCTGAAATAAGCCAAATTTGTATTTTTCTAGAGATCCATCAGTGAAACCCATGCGGATATTCAAGCCATTCTGCGTACACTTCACGGAGGCTTGCCGGCGTATCAGGGTGGATACGGTGAGTATCACATGCAACTGGAGGACTACGTCGGAACACACTTCACATCAGAACTCATTTCTGAGATTCTGCAAAACTTCGAGGTTACAATACTGGACATTCCAACGGTAAATCCATATGGGTTGAAAATCTATATAAACTATTTCCAGCCCATGATGAATCCAAACATGGAATGTTTCTGCATTTCATCGCTACAAGTGCTCTTCGCGTGTCCACCATTCGTCGAGTTCGTCAGAACAAATGGGCTGGACACTGTTGTCCAAAATGAAAATGATCCAGTCATTCGTCAAGCTCAAATTGATCGAGCCGTGAAATCGATTTTTGCACAGTACTTGGTCGGATCCCCCATCATTCACTGCACGCCGCTTCTTCATCTTGTTACCAACGTGAATGAACAGGATGCTGAGGAGTTCTTCCAGTGAGTATAGTTTCAAAACATTCCTAATCTTAAAGGAATTTTATTTCTAAAAACAAGATTTAATGCTGTCTACAGTACCTGATAAAAACTATATGATGTATTAACTTTGCAGTCTTGGAAAGAAAATCATTCAAAACGCTTGAAAATTCCAGAGCACACTGAACCAAATCATAGCTTAATTTTTGTAATTTACGATTCTTAGTACGAATCGATCAAAGCGAGCTTTGGGTTTATGAGTGGCAGACTCTCATTTTAGTGCTAATTTTTACATCTGATTTCCAGAACACTTCATGGCTTATACTGCTCGGAGAGCTTGCCACTGCCGAAGCAGATAACTCTATGGACTTGCGATTCATGCAACTCCGTCACTATCTCGGATCCGGAGGTATCACACAATTTTCAATCAGTCTCAATTTTTCTTTTTTTTTTCATTACAGCCGTCCATCTTCAACCTTCCAACGCGACTCCCTGGCCAGGACCGTACGAATATGATGAATCTGGTTTTCCATAAGACCGGATTTGAAACAGAAAAAAGGATCTGCAAGTTCTGTGTAAGAATATCGCAATCTTAACTGAAATATACGAAAACATGTTGCAGAAAGACTTCAGTGATGGTTTCGTCCACACAAAGTATTGTTTTTCCAATATTCTTCGTGTCTACGGTCATACGGATGGAAGCCATGCGGAGTTTGAAGAAGTAGTGGACTTGACGGAGCTCGACAACACTGGAGAGCCGAGCATGTGGCAGCTGGCCGGTACTGTTTACTACAGGAGTTTCGGAAATGCTAGCTCAGACAACAGGCGCTCCTGCGACGGACATTATACAGCCGTCGTCCATCACAAAAATGTAAGATACTTTGAATTTTTATTAAAAATAATATTGACATTGAGTATCACCATTGAAACATTTCTTGCCAAATTTTTTCCTAAAAGCAACAACATTTTCAGCGCCGGGTTCTCATGGACGATGGAAAAAGACCAATGGTAGTTCCCGCCGACTCTGATGTCCCATATTTTTACGGGGAGCCATATTATGCTGTGTATTATAAAATGAACTGGATGGAAAGTCAAGGAGGAGGCCAGAATCAATAAGCTGCTATAGAATCGATTTTTTCAAATTTTCTTTCAACATATCGTGTAAATTTCATCCCGTTTCACTTTCGAGAATTAGTTTGAACCACACCTAAACTTTGAATCCATTCTCATAAACGATATACCTCACTTGAACTGATCCCAAACGGATCCCAAACGGATTACTTACATTTGCCTATTGTATGGATCACTTCTTAATCAAGATTTTCTCTATTTCCCGTGAAACCCATTTCTCGATTTCATACTTTCATCCCGATTTCATTTCCCCTTGATCCCGTTAATTCTAAAATTCGATTACTAAGCTGATCTGATTTCAATTGTACGGATTTACGAAACTAAAAATTGTACGGAACTGAAAATAGCATCATTCATAAATTGATCCGATCATAAAATTTTATAAAACAAGAAAGAATCAAGCAGGTGCAGGTGGTCGGTATGCTGGGTTCTTGACAACCACTCCTTGTCTGAGGATGATTTCTGGTGGTCCTGAAATTTGGTAGAATAGCACATTGTTGTAAAAAAAGAAGAGAGAGGAGGTGAGGTCACGGGACTAAAGGCAAAAAATACCGTAGACAACAACTTCTTCTTGCAGTTCCTCTTCTAACTTTTTTGAACTCTCCAATCATGTCATAGAGTTAGTTTCATAAAGTTTCATAGAACCATGAGAGAATAATACATGTTTAGGCTACGGTAGTCCTCCATCGGAAAATTTTCAAATCGTTTTGAATAACTCTCACCTTCTTGTTGAACTGGTACTCCATCCACTATTAGATCGTAGCGTATGTAACGAAACGAAAATTCAAGTGGTGTTCGGATTGCTTGTACATACAGTATTCCAGGGTAGAGTGGATCTGTCACCGACTGTTGAGGCGTGGTCATTACTTCCTGAATCGAAATACCTGAAAAATCAAAATCCATCAGAGAACGTTATGGAGATGCAAAAAATGAAAATGAAATGATAGAAAAGGAGCGGCATTCGTTATCAGACTAAGTAGTATACGGAATGTATGAAGAGAGATAAGCACGGAGGCTGGAAAAAAGTGTAAGAGAATTGTTCCAGGAGTGGAGGTGTATAAAGTGAAACTGAAATGAAAGAATCGGATTTGATGAATATCACGGAATTATTTATGTTCAGTTCTAATTGAATTATTTATGTACAGGGCTATGTCGATAGTTCCGCCAAACTCCATCATGTTTAGGACTAAACAATGTCTGAAATGTCGAAATTAGCTTCGAGATAAGAGTTGTGCATTTCAATTTTTCTGGTTTCGTACAGAATATGTGTCAATTATGATCTACTAGCAGTCTACCACTTTTCCAGGGCCCCAATTAATTTCTGCTTTTTCAAAAAGTTCAGCATATCTTTTCACTTTTTTTTCTTGACCGTAAGAAACTTTACTTGCCACATTACGATTTTTCTGTTCTTGGTGAATTGATAATTTCTCAATTTGTGACAGTTTGACGGTTTTATTGCCATTTTCCAAGCCGACTGTTGTTCATTATCTCTTTGTCTTCTCTTATCATTAATTTTTCCTTCCATTTGTCTATTCACAATACCTTGTGATGTTAATCAATTTATTTTTATCATTAAATAAGAAAAATGGGACCATTTTTACAATCATGATTTTCGGTGCATAAGGAAGGGTGAAGTATAACTTATTGACCAAATGTCTTGGCTTGGAAGGTGCGAGAAGAGGTCAAAGCAAAGTGTCTCGCTGGTCCTTGTTCGGAGAACTCAGACTCTCCATCGATGTTAGACGAGAATTCTGGAGTCGATTGTTCATTGAGCTTCTGCCAGAAGCAAGCCTTCATGTTCTCGAATCTGTCGTAGCAAGCCAAGTAGGACAAATCGAGTTGGGTGACGTTTCCAGGACGTTGGTCGCAGAATGTGAAGCACTGAAAGAAATAAATTACAGTAGAAAAAATTAAAAAGATTAGGTACCTTGTTTCCAGCCAGAGTTGTTCCAACTGCATTTCTGACACAGCAATCGGTATGGTCTTGTCCTTGAGCAGCACAGTATTGGATGTCAGCAGCGGCTTGCATTGGACAGTAGTCCTGTTTGAAGTACATAGCTTGGAGAGCAGTCTTGGTATAGGTACGGAAGGAGCATTTTGAGAGACAGGCATCTGGAAGGTTTCTCTCTTCACAGCATCTCATGAATTTCTCGTCTGGGCTCATGGTGCGCTGAAAGAAGCTAGGATTAGAAATTTGCAGTTTTGGAAGCTTTTATACCTCAGCCTTGAAAGAAAGAGTCTTAGAACCTCTTGCCTTTGCACTGAAGCATCCATATCTTCCACAAGAATATCCTCCTCCACATCCACCGGAGCATACTGGAGGTGGTGGTGGAGCACATCCTCCACCACAGATACCCGATGCGAAACAAGCATCAGTGACAGCCAGAATAGCGAAAAACCCGAGAACCACTAAAGTAGTTTGCATTTTGAGAAAAGTAAGAGATTTGAATTTTGTCAATGCTTCTCAAGTAGTTTTTATAGTTTTTTTCGAAATGCATTCACAAAGAAGACCTGTTGATGAGTCAACCACAAAAGGTGGTGGTGTTACGCAAGAATAATAGACATTCCAAACACAGTAAGCTGCTTTACAGCAGTGTGTGGTTTTTTTTTCGAAGAAAGTGAAGACAAAAAGTAAGATGAAGTAAGAAAGACAAATAGCGCAAGCTTGGTTCGATGAAGACAAAAACGACACCAATTATTTGGCTTTTTTGCGCGATTTGGAACAATGCAACTAGCCGATTTTCCTTTGCCGATCATCTTGATCATCGGAAATAGAACCTCAAGAAAAAAAACGACTAGGGAAGCACGATTATTGAACTTTGGAACAGCTTAAGCTGCTTTATGCTTTTTTTCTCTTGAAGCTTTTTTATATTCAAATTTCTCAATTCCTGGATTTTCTACTTTCTAAAATTCGGAATTTCAGATTTTCAAATTTTTTCGAATTTTTCCAAAATTTCAGAGATCCTGAAATTTGAATTTCGAGATCCTGGAATCTCAGAATTTCATAAATTCAAAGTTTTGAAATTTAGAATTGCAGAATAATAATTTCGAATTTCGCAAAACACTGAGTTCCAGAATTCTTAACTTCCGAATCGTCAAATTTTTGATTTTTCGATAGAAAATTTTTTTGGAAATAAATCATTGAAAAATATAAGCTCACCCTCTACTTGAAGCCCATCCTGAGAAAGAGATTGAAAAATTGAAGCCCATGGACTTATATTATAGGAATTACGGTAACTGAAAAACTAAGAATGTTCAAAAAATTCTGTAAATGCAAAGTTCTGTTTCATAAGCTCCAAAAATTTCAAAGTGATTGAACACTTGACAGCCGAGCTCTAGGCTCTTGAAAATGGTAAAAATGACCGAAAATTGACCAAAAATAAGTTTTCGTGTACTTCAATAACCGGTACTGTGCCTGCTTCTTTCGAAACACGCAAGTTAAAAATTCTCAAAATGAGAAATAAGTTTAATATTCATTCGTAAGTAAAACTGGCCAGTTCAAAATTGGTATATGAAAAGATTTTCAGATGGGCACAAAAATGACAAAATTACAGAGAAGAAGGCATGGGATGAACAAGTTAGGAGAAGAAACACTGAACGATGTGATTCAAAAATTTGTTGACTCAAAACGCAAGAATCACAGAAAAACTTTTTTTTTTAATTTCGAAAAAAAATCTGTATTAATTTTGATTGAGAGTTTTGCAAAAGCTCTTAAGAGAAGAAATATGAAAAAAACGTAAGTGAAAAATGCGCGTAAACTGGTTTCTACAAAGCACCAAAAGGAGAAATTGATTTAATGTTAATTATTGATTTTTGATTTTCCAAATATCAATTATTTTTATGGGCCGGTGTTCCGGAATGAGGGATCCGTGGCTTCTGCCAATATTGATCGAGGATCGCAAATCCATCAATGGTAGCTGACAAGTGTTTAGTGGCAATTTGAGAGAAGTTTTTGGCACCAGAATCATATTTAAACATCATATTCATCATTGCTTCGGTACACTTTGGCGGTCCTTGACCCGAAATTTTGCAAGCAGTGTCAGAGACCTGAAATATCGTAAATGCTGAGAAAACCTTTCTTGGTTTGCCAAGATTCACCTCGTCCCAAGTATACAGCCCTCGGTATTGACACTTTTGATCACGGAACAAGATGAGGAAATGTTTGGAGCTGGATGATGCCATTTGAGCAATCGTCTGTAAGTCATTGTTTGTATTTTTAAGATTTACGGTCTATTTCTTGAAATTGCACTTTTCAAAAAGTTTTGAGAAAAGTCCAACGTTGTATGGTCAGCTGTCATCAATTTTTTTTTGTATGTCTCAAATAAGATTGACCATATAGCTCATTTTATTTCGTCAAGACACTGAACACGTCGAATTTCGGTGAGTTTTTTTTTCAAATTTGTAATTTACCGCACCAAAATCGTAATTATTTAAATTATGAATAATCAACTGATTGCGTTTTTACCGCAATTCAAACATTTAGGCCTGTTATCTAATTAGCATTTACCGAATTTTCTCTAATAGAAGCAAACCCGAACCGTCAACTTTGAGCTTAATTATCTCTACACTTGTGAAAGATATCGAAAATTTGTCAACTGATGAGTCATATATCATAATCTCACTAATATGTCGTTAGTTAACAAAACTTTAATATCTCTTACAGGAGTTGAGATAATTGATCTCAAAGTTGAGGGTTGGGACAGGCTTCTATAAGAGGAATACGGTAATTCTTTCAATAATCATCGTTGCCCGCTTTGGCTTGTATCTGGCCCTCTACGAAGCGTTCTAGGCTTCATTTCTTGTCCAAAATGACAATTCATATCTTTTCAATTCGAACATCTTACCGTTTGACGAGTAGCATTGTTGACCGCACCGGGAAAGACACTGAATTGCAGCGCATTATTGATTAATCCTCGATTCGACTTGGTCACAGTTTTGGCGAATAGTTTGTGAGCTGAAATGTGAGTTTGGTCGTTAGCGAACGTTGTCGGTGAAGGGACGAAAACACTGATTTGTTTTTTTGGCGGCCCGTAAATTGAGTTTTCGAAAAGGGGCTTGTCGCCGATCACAGCAACTTTTTGATGCTCAACAATTCATTTTCTAACTTTTATACATTCAATAAAGGCCAAGCCTACATGATCCCAGTACGCCAAGGACCAATCTACTTGATTCCTCAATTTTACGACCGTCTTGCTTACCCCACCAAACAACAAAAATACTCACTTGGCTCCGCCAGACTGCTCACTGAAACCCTTTGCTCCACCGACGACTGTCCCCGCATTCTAGGAGTATTCTGTCTTGACTCGGTGACCTCACTCATTTGAGATTTTGTCCTAATGAATGGCGGTTGTGAGTGTCCCCGTCCTGTAGACCTCGCTGACAATTCGGCTCCCAACTCTTTCTCCAACTTCTTTCTCTTGTACTCTTCCAGAATTTTTTGTCTGAAATTATTTTTTTTTGTCTCATCCGCTGAGTTATTCTCCTACCGTTGTTGTTCCTTTTCCACTTTCTTCCTTAAAGCCAACTCCTTCTTCTCATTCTCCACTTGTCTTCTCTCGGCATTCCTCTGCTCGGCTAAATCAACTTTTGTTTCAATTTCCTCTTTTCGTTTCATTGTTTTTGCGATGAGCGCTGCTTTCTTGGCAATGCGTCGTTCTGCGGCCTGGAAATCCCACAATTTTCACAAATGTTGACAGATTTCAATAAGTAAAACATACAATCTTTTCCATATTCTCCCCTGTCAACTCATCGTCGCCGAACGTGCGACCAGGGGTATCTGTAGGACTGTCATCAGATTTTCGGCCAGTGGAGAGATCATCACGATCACTATGTCTACTGTAGTTACGTCCTGGAGCCAAATTTTCCGAGTGATTGTCTAGCATCAGCTCGGGGAATCGTCTAGCTGCTTCTTCGGGTTGTGTAGTAGTCTGACATGATTCAATGATACACATAGTCTTATAAATTATGTAAATCTACCTCATCAGTGATATGTGGCACTGATTCCTTGCTATTCACCAGGTCAAGCTCATTCTTAATGAACGTCTCGTTCTGCCAAGTTCTCCTAGACGGGATTGATCTTGCTGGCATCTCTTGTTTGTAAGTCATTCCCCAATTTGTCAAATTTCGATTGATTTCAAGTGGTGGATCCGCTTGTGTGGCCTGAAAAATGAAAATTGACTCTCTAGACTACTGAATCTCAAGTTTAAGGCTTAAACTCACATCATCACTCTTGGAATGCAGATGGAAGGCGTTGTGATTTGGCGGGAGCATCTGCTGCTGCGCTTGTTGTTGTTGAGGCATTGGTGGTTGTTGTTGCATCGGCATCTCCATGTCTAACGGTTTATTCGCCGTTTGAATATAGCCCATCTGCGCTGGTGATCCGTCCAAATTGTAGCCTGGTTGATTGGTGGCAGCCATCCCGTTGAAACCCATTCCAGCTTGCTGCATCTGAAAATAGCAAATAAAGGGTTGCCTTCAAATCTCTCGTGACATGAAAATGAGCGCTTTTCAGTTTGCTACGCTCGAAAAATTAACTAAAATAACGCTAAATATCCACTAACACAGATTCAGTCTTTTTCAGTAAACTGAGCGTAAATAAAGCGCAACAAGAATCTTTATACGATGTTTTTGAAGTTATATTGTGTGAAGAAATTGAGTTACGCTTAGAAATCGCATTGAATGCCCTTGTGTTGATTCACGAACTCCCATTCCGCAACATAATCAGCTAAAGGGAACTAACTTTTGTAATATCAGTAAGATATTCTGAAATTTACAGTTTCGGGAAAATCGCAATTATTAACATTTCCAAAATCGAATTTTTGATGAAATTGTTCATTCTGAATGATAGAAAATCACAAAATTGAGATAAAATGTTTGATATACCGTAACAGCTGTTACAGAGAGGCTCCTTGCGGTAGAACGACTCTAAGGCAGACTTCCAAGTATAAATTTCTGTCTACACGGATTTCAGAAAGTTTGAAAATTAAATTAAGATTGACTTGACCCTTGAAAAAACACTAAAAATGATTGTGAGTGCTTGAGCGATGAAAATGCGCTGAAGACGCGCCAAAGGCGCCCCAGCTAAGCTAGTTACTGAAAACCTACCGGTGGATATCCTTGTTGAACTGAAATAGGCTGCATATGATGTGGAATAAAGTATCCCTCTGGTGTATAAGCTCCAACTGGCTGAACCGGCATCTGTCCTTGTTGCATCTGCATTTGCTGCTGCTGATAATCACCAGGATACATCGATTGAACCATATAACCAGCATGATTGATCATTCCGTTGCTCAAACTGTTTCGCAACTGAAAAACTAATAAATATATAGAGTTTTTAAAGCTTTGGTACTAACCTGAGATGGGCTCGCATAGTTACCCTGAGCTTGTGCTTGCTGCTGTTGTTGTAATTGCTGCTGCATGTAGTAGTCGTGTGGCGTTTGAGGGTGTTGGATGTAGGACTGTGTCATTTGTGCAGCTGCGTTCATGGGAAGTGTCATGTAGTTGGCTGGGTATGGTTGACCGGCGGCTGAAATGTTTATTTTGTCTCTAGTGGGGGAAAAATTAGATTGATAGGAAGCAAACTGTGATATTTCCTAGAATGATTGAAAGTGAATTCCAGAAGCTTCTTCCAAAAAACCTCCATTATCGCTCCATTGGCTTGTTTATTTTTTTAATGATTCCAAACAGTTTTAAGACGCTTCTAATATTGTAAAATGTCTCACCTTGCACCACACTTGGCTGTGAAGATGCTCTGTTCAATCTCGCTGATTGTGTCCCATCCTCTCCATCCTCTAATCCCACTCGCAGCTCCAACGCTCTCAATTTCGCCTCAAAATGATCATACCACTCCTCTTTTCCCTTGTTTCCCTGATCGTTCTCATTTTTTCCTCGCAGGGCAAAAAACGCCGCCTTGCTCTTCTCTAATCGTTCGGTCTCATTTGCAGAGCTGAAACAGAATTTAATTAAAAATGCTAGATAAAAAAAAACAACAGCAACTCACTTCATTTGTGCCATCTGCTGGTCGTGTTTTCGTCGTTTTTCTTCCATCGCAAGTCGTACAGATGCTGTTACACTGCCATCGTACCGATTCAGCTGGGCAGTGCCCGCCTGATTTTCAAAGCCCTGGAAAAACACATCATGAAGTGGTTTTTGGAGAAAATGATAGGTGAACGCTTGTAGTTTGTATTAATTATGAGTGTGTTTAGAAACCGAAACATTGAGAATTTCGGTTATTATTGAAATATGGATAATGTAGCCTCAATTGTTGATTTTTTTTTTCTTGAATTATGATTCAAATCGTTAGGTGCAGGCTAAAATTATTCCCACACTTGTGATTTATGACAATTTCGGGTTAATTTGACGCTATACTCTATCTTTCGAAATCCATAATGGTTGTATCTGGCAATAGAGCCTACCCGAGTTAATTTTATAACTTGCGTAATTGGTTTTTTTTATTTCGGGGTTTTTCCAGTTTCAAAAATTCTATCGAAACTCGAATTTCATAATCTTGGCAAGATCTGTATTACAATTTCTTATTCAAACATGAATTTTAAACTTTGAAGTGAGCTCCCAAGCTATTTAAGCATACTTGACAACTACGCTAGAAAATTTCATTTCCAACACCGAACAAAATAAAAAATCTCACCTGACGGATAGTCTGAAAATCCGTAACCGAGTCCTGATCCATACTTCTCCTTTGTAGAGTAATGGAAGCTGGTCGAGAATAGAACAAACTATCCTGACTCATCCGGCTGACCGATCTTGATGGCCCTTGAGAATGCGATGCCGGAGGTGGGGGATTATACATCCTGGGCCGATTCCGATTGTGCATTGATGATCGTGCAGCAGCATTGGCAGCTCTCAAGTCAGGAATCGCCGATGCCGGTACAAATCGTCTCGGAGAAGGTCCAACGCGTGGTGTTTCGACTAGAAGTAGCATTAGTATTAGAATGAGAATTCCACACCTAGATAATACCTGGTTCTGGTGTGACTGGCGGTTCGAATTGGACAAAAAGGTCAGCCAAGAAGGCGTTCACATTCATTTGAAGTGAGTCACGTAGGTAGAGGAGGTCTTCGATCTCAAAGTGGAATGGGTCATTGGCAAGGTGGTGGTGACAGAATTGTCTGCAAGAAATAGAAAGGTGTGGTAGGTCATAAAAGTGATACTCACTGCAACAGCATCAAATTGTACTGGCAGTCCCGCGTAGTCGCTGCTTCATTAAATGAAATATCAGCCACCGGCATTTCCTGGGGCCTATACCAATGCAAAAGTGCGCAAAGACATTGGCCATCAGAAATATCTTCATATAGATCCTCCATCTCCGGAATATTTGTTACAGAATCTTCTCGTTCCACATCATCTCGTACTAATAGGCATATCTTGTTGATCCAGAATAGCAGTGCATCGACACTATCGATTGGTTTCTCGCTAGGCTCCACGGCGGTGTGGCGGCTGGAAAAGAGATTTTTGGTTTTTGGGTCTATTTTTGGAAATAAGGAAGTTTTTTACGAATTAAGTAATGAGGAAAGTTTGAGAAACTGGTATCATTTCAGTGAATCGTGTGTAATTGGGTGGTGGCTACCTTCCTGACTGATAGTGAAGAATTTGTGGTTTCCCAGGTATTTCGCTTATAGAGTAGTTTGATGTTTTGAGCTTTTGAATTTTCAGAAAATCCTAAAAATCAATATTCTAGAAATTATGAAGTAGAAAATAGCTTCATATTCCGGTGAAAGACGAAGAAATGCCAAAATCATCTGATTTCCAACTTTGCTTGTCTAGATTTTGAGGAAAACTATAAAATAACTGCCCTCATGCTGGAAACGGGCTGGTCCACGTTCTTGTTTGACTACTGTCTTGGCCCAGCTTGACTAGAACCGGATAAGTCGTTGGCCGGACCCAAATTGTTTAGGTATGGTGTTCCTGGGGACTAGAATCTTCGTTATAAGGTCAACTTTGCTCTTTTCGGTAACAGACGCTACAAGGTTCTCTCACAAAAGTATTTTGGAATCAAAATCTATATTTTTCATCTATCTAACCAAATAATACTCACCTCACTGCTTCAACAACTCGACTAACGGGAATCACGTCTCGTAGGTGTGCCATCATCAATGCATCTATGATTGCAAGATGGGCGGACTGAAAATTCCACATTCATCGATTTTTTCAATTTTAAAATTTCAAAAAATTACCATATTAAACGGTGATGATGCAATCAGCTGTGACTCTTCAACCAACTCATTCCCATCATGAAGAACATCAATTCCGTAATCGGTGAGCACGGCGAGCACGGCTCCATGTCCTTTCTGAATTGTTAATTAAGGCTCATCCTTGAGAATGGTGGAAGCTCACCGTGACTAGTGCTGACTCCTTGAATATCTTAGCAGCAGCTTGCGCATACAATGAACCATTGCACAGGGCTCCAAGGACTGCTTCGTCAATTTGAAAGTGTCCCTGAATAATTGATAAGGGTATTTGTTTGTAGTTTTGTTGTGGCTACTTCAGTTAGTTTTGCCAAAGATATCAAAAAGCATTCTACATACAGTAAGGCTCAATAAGATATACAAAAAACATATTTTCAGTGGATTTTGGTTATGTCGACCGATTTCAAGAATCTGGAACTCGGCTGTCAAGTGTCCGATCACTTTGAAAATTTTGGGTCGTGTAAAACAGACATAGATTAAAGACTTTGCATTTACAGCAGTTTTTGAAAATTCCATGTTTTTCAGCTAATTGTAGATTTCTGACGGACATCCTTTTTTCTCCTGTTTCTGAACTTTCAAAAAAGCAGGTGTCCTTCAGAAATCGACAAATAGCTGAAAAAGTTGGAATTTTCGAAAAATTCTGTAAATGCTAAGTTTCCAATCTAAGTTTGGTTTATAACCTCTAATCTAGGTCGGTTTGAAAACCTCTTTTCAAAGGGGTCGGACACTTCCCAACCGTGCTCCAAACTCCTGAAAATGGTCAAAAGCAAATGGAATTTACGGTTTTTCATATCTTGTTGACCGGTATCTTTGTATTTTTGATTACAATTAACGTTTATTCAGCATATTAAATAATTTTCTTGTATATCTCACAAGAAACCAGGGTTGAAGGACTGTCCGACAGGCCCAAAACCTCAAAATTAAAAAGAAAAACTCACATTTTCATCCCGTTGAACGCCATCTCTCAGCTTATCCGGCATATCCCTTCTTTCTTCATAAACCCGTGAAATTAACCATCGAATCGAAGCAGCCAGTTTACCCTAAAGCTCAAAAAATTGATCAATTCCTTTTTTCTCCCTCGCAAAACTTTACTGACATTGCACTTGAGATGATGTTTCATTTCGTATTCTATCCGTCCGGACTACTAAAAATGCATGACAGAAAGTTTTACAAGGGACGATTGGTGACTTTTTCTGGACAGCCCCATTCGTTTAGAAAGGAAGAAAAATTGGTTTTTGATGCAAACCTCATTTTCGTCGTAATCTTCTTGTGCAAGCAGTGCTGGTAGGGCGAAATCCATTCTGGCTACGGATTTGCCAACCTTTCCGTCTGCTTCTGGAAGAAAATTGAGATTTTTTTCAAAAAAAAACGAAGGATATGCAACGGAACGACTTGAATTTCACAACACAAGTGTTTCGAAAAATAGGGAGACGAGAAAAATGGTGAAATTGAGACTCAATAGAGAGTGTTACAAGTGAAAAGTGAACACAGAATGAAAACCGTATGAAGGTTGCAATGACCACAACCACTATGCATTGTATTTATGTGTGTTGTGGTGAGGGCCAATCGGATGGCCGGGGGCCGCGGGTTAACAATGGCCGATGGAGTGAAGAAGAGGGACCTCCTTTTGCTCGTTGGGCTGCCCTCGTATTCTATCTCCCCCCAGCCACTCGGCTTGTCTCTCTTGTCTCTCACTCGTGTTTAGGAGAGAACAAGAAGAAAGAGAGAAAAGAGAAAGAGAGAGAGAGGGGAAAAGAATGGGATGGGGTGGTGGAAGAAAAAGAAAACGGGGCAGCCAAAAGATGACTGCTGTGCTGACCGTTTCGCTTCGACGGGCGGTGGTGGTCGAGATAAGAGAGCACGAGACGCAGAGAATGTCTTGGTCGGGAGAAGGTAATCGTTCTCTCTTTTGTTCCAGAAAGACAGAAGAACACCGTATCACCAATAATCACTTTTTTCCTCATTTCATCCTCCAATTAACTTCTTTCTTCCTAATAATAATTGGATAGTTATGTAGGGGAAAAACAGGAAGCAATTAGCGACCTCGTTTCCTTTTTTCCTAACATAAGATCAAGATTGTCTCTCGGAGAAAGTCAATGAGTAATAATACACTGTGAAATAGCAAAAAAAACGATGTTTGCACATTGAGAGACAGAGAAAATTGGATAACAAAAAACTAGCGGTTTTATTTGCAGTTTTGAGATGTTTGCCAAGTTTTTTGGAAGAGGAAAAAAATGGAGAAGAACAGATGTAATTTTTTAGGAGATATTTGAAAAAAATAGATGAAATTTGTTTTGGAGACCACCGAAGTTGAAATTCAAGGGAAAAATCGGGAAAATATAAAAATTCTAATTTGCAAAAAATGCTTTTGAACTAAATTCAAAAATGTTAGATTAGTTTTATAGAAAATCAATTTTTCAAAAGTATTTTCAATTTTTGCACAGTCAAATTATGGTTTTTAGACTTTAATAATGCAAACTTTTTAAAAAATTATTTTGAAAAATGTTTCTTCTAAATTTGTCTGATTTGTCTGAAAAACCTCGAAAACCTTAAGGATTCGAGAATTCAGATTTTTCAAAATTAAGTAAATTTGAATTTTAGGATTTTTGAAATTTTCAGTTTTTTCGAATGAATATTTTGATTGTTTCATGAAAATATAAAATTTTTAATATTTGAAATTTTGAAAAAACAACGAAATTCAAAAAAAATCCATCAAAAACTTGAGATTTAAGAATTCTAAGTTTTCAGAATTCAAAAAATTCAAATTCAAATTTGTAAAAAATACTAGAGAAAAGGGTTTTCACTTTTTGAAGTGAGAATATACATTTTTCAAAAATTTCAGGGATTAAAAAAATTTTTAGCTTCAAGTTTTCTATAAAAAATATCAAACAGAGATTTGAATTTGTTCCATTAGTTTGAAAATGTTTTATTCAAAAAAAAATTCTAAAACCTTTAAAATTGAAAAAAAAAACTTCAATGGTTCAAAAACTTGATTAGTTCCTAATTCCTGCACAATTAACTTTTTGCTAGAGGCTAGAGGTAATAAAATGAACGCGCGGACCACCCACTCGTTTCATTTTCTGATAACATCGTCTCAATTCCCTATTGAAGGAAGAGAGGGAAGAGACCTCATTAATCAACCGACACGTAGTTCTTGCGCCGACGCATCCTCGGGACAATTTTTCGAGGTTGCGACAACGAGATGACTGTCTGGGTGTGTGCGTGTGTGTATCGATTCGCCCAAAATTTTTGCAAAAACTTTTGAGAACTGGTTATGCTAATTACTGTCGCTTCTAGTAGTACCCGTTATATGTCTCTTGGTGTGAAATGATTCGTGTTTTGCCGCCAAACCCGAAACAGGGGACACTATCGGAAAGGTCAACTCATTTGCTCAGCGGAGCAAAGCAAAAAGCATTAGTAAAAGGATTGACAAACAAAAATGGAAGGAGGCTCCCATATATGGGATCGAACACAAAGTGGAGTTTGTGAGAGAATGGTGAGAGAAACATAGGAAGAAAAAGATGAGGAGAGGGAAACAAATGGAACTCTCTAGCTACAAGATAAATATATCAAAGCTGATGGAAGGAAGGATGCGTTTCGAAATATAGAGGGAAATGTTTTTTTTTTTGCTTTTGTGTTTCATCTATGGGGAACCGAACCACGATAGTGTGAGTGTATCTGGGCCTAATTCTCTGTACTGTGTTTTTTTCTTCTTCTCAATATATCTGCTAAACTCGTTCAGATGTCTTTTCAAATATCCATCCAATCGTTTTTCATTTGCTTTAATTAGTGGTGGTGGAAGGATCGCAGAGAAGATGTTGCCAGATTCTTTAGAAAGGGAGGATCAGGGGGTTGATGCGATTATAAAAGTTTTGATTAAAAGAAAACACCGGAATTCTCGTTTGGAATGGAAAAAGACAAAAAATTGGGGCGCGAAAAAATAGAATCGGAAGAGGATTAGACAAAAGAAGAAAGTGTGAAAAAAAAGAGTTTATCAGCGAAGGTTTAGGAATTTGAGATAACAGTTTTTTTTTTGGAAATATGCGACCTTTTAGAAAAATGTCGAGGAAACCTAAAGGCTTGTGAAAATGAAAGCTGTCAACATTAAAAAATTATGGGGTCAAAATCAAATTTTCAGAATTTTCAAATTCTATTTTCAAAGCTACAGAAAATCAGAAATATAGGAATTTTGGAAACTCGAAAATTCAGAAATTCAGAAATTTAGGAAATTCAGAAATTTAGCGATTCTTTATTTCGGAAATCCAGAAATTCAAAAATTCGAAATTCAGAAATTCAGAAATTCAGAAATTCAGAAATTCAGAAATTTAGAAATTCAGAAATTCAAAAATTCAGAAATTCAGAAATTCAGAAATTCAAAAATTCAGAAATTCAGAAATTCAGAAATTCAGAAATTCGGAAATTCAGAAATTCAGATATTCGGAAATTCAGAAATTCAGAAATTCAGAAATTCAGAAATTCAGAAATTCAGAAATTCAGAAATTCAGAAATTCAGAAATTCAGAAATTCAGAAATTCAGAAATTCAGAAATTCAGAAATTCAGAAATTCAGAAATTCAGATATTCAGAAATTCAGAAATTCAGAATTTTCGGAAATTCAGTAATTTAGCGATTTTTTATTCCGGAAATTCAGAAATTCAGAAATTCAGAAATACGGAAATTCAGAAATTCAGAAATTCAGTTATTCAGAAATTCAGAAATTCAGAAATTCAGAAATTCAGATATTCAGAAATTCAGAAATTAAAAAATTCAAAAATTCAGAAATTCAAAAATTCAGAAATTCAGAAATTCAGAAATTCAGAAATTCAGAAAGTGATGTTATGGTAAACATTTCAATAGTGAATCGTTTTTTTGAATTTTCTCACAGGAAGCTTGAATGATTGGGACACAGTAGAAAGTGTAAGGACACTTCTAGGTTTATAATAAGTTGAATTAAAAAACTGAGAAAATGAAGTGTAAAATTTTAAGTTTCAAAGAAAAAAACTGAGAAAAAACAGCAAACAATAATTTTGAATATCCAACTTTCAAAAAATCAGTGATCATTCAATGATCCAAGCCAGCCAATATTGTCTTGGTTAGTTCTCTTTCTCCCCGAAAAACACTCTCTCCCACCTCTCTATTGACAATCGACTGACATCCGAACACGGCGACCCCATTTTTTCATACAAAACGAAACACAACTAAACACCTACTGGTCAAGTTAATCATTTTATTTTATCATAAACATTTAGAAATAATATAGAAAAAAAATGATGAAATCGAACAATTCAATCCATGGATGAGAAGAATTGTAAGGAATATACGAGAAAAAAACAGAATTAAAAATCGTTAGACCGGTCGGAATTCTCAATGGCATTATATAATAATTATTATTGTGTCTTGAAATGTCTTCCGTCATCCACAACTTGTTTCAAATTCACCACCTCTCGCCGTAAGTCTTGCACTTCCTGGCGAAGATCTTTTTCCTGAAGAACGAAGTTATTGTTTTGATTTGAAAAGTGTATTGTAGTACGGAGTAGAGAACAATCACGTTATCAAAAGAAAGCGTGAGTCAAACTTGTATATGTAAAACTATGACAAAGAATATAGAAGTATGTGGGAAGAGGAAATTATAAAACATACCTTCACAGGATTCGAGCAGTTAGGGCAATTGGCAGATTGAACTGATACATTTTGGAAGTTGTCGATTTCACGTTCCAATTGGATGCACTGAAAGAATCATATTATTTTGAAGAGAGAAAGCTAGTTAAAGGATAATTCTCAGAATCAAATCATCGGAATTTTCGATACTTAGAGTTAATTTTTTGACTCACAAGGCCACCGTATTTGCTAGTGGAAGCCCACCGAAACCGTCAACCTTAAGCTCAATTATCTCGATTCCTGTGAATGATATCAAAAAATAGCCAACGGATAAAGTATTGGTGATAATGTGACAAAAATTTTATCAGTTGACAAATTTTTGATAACTCTATATGGAAATGATCTAAACGGGCTTAAAGTAAGGAAAGTTATTTCAAAACACCGTAAAAACTAATAAACGCCCATACTGTCAGCTTTGAGCTTACATTTAAATGTCTCGGTTTTTGTAGAAGAAACCAAGAAGTGATCTACTGATAAAATGTTTTTGACATAATGATAAACATTTTATCAGTTGACTACTTTTTCATATCTTCTACAGTAACCGAGATATATGGGCTCCTAGTTGGCGGTTTTGGCGGCTTTCGATTAAAGTGTTTAGGTGGCCTTCTATAATAGGTGGTCTCTTATTAGGGTGTTACAATAATCTTAAAACCTCACCTTTGCCATTAGCCTGGTCTTCTCCTCCTGCACAGTTCTCATACAACTCGACATTGCGGAATTTTGTCTCTGACAATTTGAAAGTTGCTCTCTTAAAGCCTTTTCGCCCTTTTCAGCAGCCGAAACTCGACACTTCAAGCCTTCCAGCTCAGTTTTCCACGCCCTCTCTTTATCTTGGTATACCTGAAAATTCGCTAAATTTTGTTCTCTGCTACCAAATGCATCAAATCACTTTGATTATGATTTCCTCATTCTGTTCCATTGTGTTTCGAATCTCTTGTAGTTCCAATTCCTTATCTCGAATTAGATTCTACAAAAAACATTCGTTTCGAGAGAACCCCTATCTTCTTATCACCTCATAATCAATTATACCCGAATCGCTAGGAGATGGAGTTACATGAATACCAGACGAGGATGATGACAGCGTGGTTAGCACTGTCTTTTGCTGATTTATCTGCAATTAAGTAGGTGATTTATGAGAGACACCATTGCGCAGTCTCCACTACCACCGATTAATTGATTAAAAAATGGTTGTGAAGAAGCACGGAGCGTGATAAGAACCTGTTCCGGTGAGAAGTATGGGAATGACGATGAATTGCTAGCCGTCGACCGGATGGACGCGTTCATCTCTCGATTCGTCTCTTTAGCTGCAAAAAATGAAAAGATATGAGAAGTTTCTCACACTGATTTATGAAGTAATTAGTGTCCCTTACCCTGATATATCATGAGAAGATCTGACAAGGAACCGTTGCTGTCCTTGGAATCGCTTCGAAGAATCATCGAGTCTACTCTAGAATAAAGGGGTTCTTTTGGAATCTATGAGAATAGTTTTGAGGGATACCTTCTAAACGATCGTCTATTATTGTCATTGTGATTGATAAAGTCAGGTTTGGGTCGGTGTGGAATGGGTCGGAATAGAGTAGCTTCGTGAGAGTATCTTGGAGAAGTGACAAAATCTATTGGAGGTCGATCCGCATTATCTGAAAAAAAAGTTTGTGAGATTCAAAACAGCTAGCCAGAAATTCTAAAGGGGTTTTATGTAGAAATCGACGTTAAGTATACGGTATTGATTACAAGATCATCCAAGTCGCAAAAATTTAAGGTTGCATTAGATAAGAAACTAGCCAGATTGATTTTTGTGATATTTTGTGGTATTCTTGTTTTTTCAGAGAAATTGGTTAAGCACGGAACTTGTGCCAATCAATTTGCTAACAAAACTTCGTCTGCTCTAATAGAATGCTCTCCAAACCGTACACTTTGGGTCCATATATCTAATTTTCTGTCAAAGGTATCAGAAAGTGATCAACTGATAAAATATTTATCATAATATCACACAGATTTTGTCAGTTGAAGACTTTTGGTATCTTAAACTGGGACTGTGATAAAATGGCCTAAAGTTGAAGCTTACGCCACCATAGCTCAACCGGTAACAAGGGGATTGTCAGAATGAAATTTTGAGGAAATTATTTCTCAAAAACTTTTAGATATGAGTTTGTTCTGCTAAGAATTTCTGAATTAGAAATCAGTTTCTTGAAAATTCAATTGTAATTTTTTTTTCACATTTACCAGGGATTAGCCACAAGAATCATGGTCTTATTGTTATGAAACGTTGAATTTTTTTAAACCAGGTTTTAGCTCCTTTATTACCTTGAAAAAAAAATTTCGCTTTTGTGATATTTGTGATCTTCAGTCTTAAAGTACAATTGTCTACATTTTCAAGATCTTCGCACCACATTGCTATCTGACACTATTGGACTTTTCTATGTCTCATATTTCAGACTTCCAAGAAAAAAAATACTCACAAGTGTTTGAAGAGAATGGTTGCCATGTTCCCGACCGTCT
Organism: Caenorhabditis briggsae; assembly: GCF_000004555.2. Lineage (NCBI taxonomy): Eukaryota > Metazoa > Nematoda > Chromadorea > Rhabditida > Rhabditidae > Caenorhabditis > Caenorhabditis briggsae. Next base: position 2,740,030 of record NC_013491.2, on the reverse strand, counting down.
TCTAGCACTGACATCTTTCAATGTTCTATGATCCATTGTAGCTCTGAAATTTGATTAAAATACATTGATTGACTTCATATATGATAATGAATTGGCAGGAGAGTGTGTTGATAACCGAGGCACGAAAACAGTGCCGGCAAGAAAGAAAAGGGTTTTGAAGGTCAGTCAGTTTCGGGTGTGGGGGGCCACCACACGCAATACAGGGAAGGAGAAGAATATAAAGACAACGAATTCGGAACAACTTTCTCCGGTTTTTCGTATAAAACACTCTCTCTCTCCCAAACAGTCAGTCAACAACATTTTACTAATCGTATCAATTAGTTTGTTCCTCCTATTTGGGTTTCTCGAAGCTTTCATCTTTAGATTTATTGAAATTTGCCAAGACTTACAATGCGTTACTAGCGGATTGAGTTGTGTGAACGGGACGAGGAATGTTAAGTTGAGTAGTTTGAGGTTTGATGGTTAAGCTGGAAGAAGTGGGAAACGTATCATGCGATAAAAATCTTTGAAATTTACCGTTGTACTGTAGCTGGAGCACTAGCATCTCGAATTCTAGGTGTTGAGGCACTGGAGTTAAGTTGAGCCTTCCATAATTCTAATCGAGTGGATGGCGTGTGATTGAGCTTTATTTTTTCTTCAAGAAAAAGTTAAACTACAGTACCGGTCAATAAGATATACAAAAAAGAATGTTATAGTTGATTTTCGGTCATTTTAACAATTTTCAAGAGTCTAGAGCTGGGCTGTCAAGTTTCCGATCATTTTGAAAATTGTGGAGGTTGTAAAGCAGACCTAGATTGATAACTTTGTATTTTCAGAATATTTTGAAAATTTTTAGTTTTTCAGCTGTTTACCAATTCTTGTAAGACACCCTTTTTTGGCCAGTTTTTGTACAGAAACGTGAAAATAATCTTTCAAAAATCGGAAAATAGCTGAAAACTAAAAATTTCCAAAAAATTATAAAGTGTCAAGTTTTAAATCCAGGTCTGTTTTACACCTACCAGCTCTAAGGCTTCCATTTCGGTCGATCGAAAATCGCCGACCGCCGACCGACCACCGACCCAGCCGACCGACAGCCGACCGAGCTGACCGATCGGTCGGCGCGCCGACTGGTTTCGTGCCTTTGCGCATAAAAACACGAATTTTTGCGTACGAAGCACTTTATTTCACGACAAACGAGGCTTTTAGTGAGTTATTTGTCGTAAAATACAATGCAGCGTATGCAAACACATTGACGCGCAAATGCACGAAAACGGTCGGCGCGCCGACCGATCGGTCAGTTCGGTTGGCTGTCGGTCGGCGGGGTCGGTGATCGGTCGGTCGGCTAAGTTTTCCGACCGAATGGAAGCCTTAACCAGCTCCAGACTCCGGAAAATAGTTCAAATGGCCAAATATCAAATGAAAAAATAGGTTTTTGTATGTCCTAGTGATATGTACTGCGTGATTAGTTTTCTGATAAGCAACCATCGTAAAACTTGTATTAGAAAGGCCGCTTTAATAAAAATGCCCCTCTAATAGAAGGGACCGCCAAGAAGAAATTGGAAAAAAAGATTGGAAAAAAACAGAAGCGCCCAAAATTCTGGAAATTTCATAATTGCACGGAAAATCGCTGAAACACTTTTTTCTTATTTCTCAATTTTGATAGGTAACGCCGAATTTACCGATGAAAATTTTCTAGAAAAATGGTTGGCAAAATAGAAGGGCCGGCCGTTCTAATACAGGTTTTACGTTATATCATTTTTTTCAATAAAAAAATCTTAAAAACCTACCCGGCGACGAAGACAAGTGCCGTGTCTCCTTAATCCCCTCCTGTATGGTCTCTCTCAATGGGGCGAAAATCTCCTCAATCATAGCTTCAGTGGAAAATCCGTTTTTGCTGCTGCCAGACTTGGTTTCTACCGAATCACCACCGCCTGCTCCACCACTTGACCTTTCGCCAGACGGACCCGGTTGCAATGTGATGTGCTTTGGTGCGGCCACGTAACACCAGTGTGTCGATTTCTTGCTGCTCATCTGAATCGAAATGGATGTTTTAATTTCCGATGGGGAAACGTTTGTGGTTGGTTTGAGGGTGGTGGTGTCTGAGCCGAACAATAAAAGATCATAAATTTTATGACTCAATTTGGGGCAACAACACATGTTTATAGCGGATGTATGGGTTCTTATTGTGGTGAAGGGTGGAAAAGAGGAATTTAGAACAAATTGGGGTTTCATAAACACTTCGAATTGAAAACATACCCCTGAATTCGGTTCTGGCTCCTTTACGGTCTTCTGGATACGTTCACAAGTATAAAAGCGTGGCTGGGGAAGCACAATACTCTTGTGTGTTTTTTCACGACATCTGGAAGTGAGCAAAAAATTGAGACATTACACAAAGAAAACAGGGGAAAGCCCTCACATTGATTTCCGCTCAATTTTTGTCTCGGCTAGACATTCGGTAGCATTCTTGTCCCGTTTTACAAATAACTTTTGGGTCGGAGCCTTTTCCGGACTATTCGCTTTTGAGGATTTTGTCTTTTCAGTGCCATTAGTACTACTGACGGTTATACTCTTCTTTTCAGTGGTTTCGTTCCTGTTTCTGGAAAAAATATGATGAATTGATGACGTAGTAGCACAACACGTAACATATCTATAACACACAACTGACCGATATTTGTCCGACTTTTCCGATTGAGTGACAGCTCGGTGAGATGTGCTTCGTTCTCGACTTCGTGATCTGGAAAATTCTCGGCGAAATGTACTAAAATTGATTCCAGGAAACATGAAGACACAATAATATTATTTTTGACACTCGTCTTTTTGTTAGTGAGGTTGTGTAAACTAGATAGAGGCTTGTCGGGAGCGCTCTGATACATCAACAAGTAGGCTTTCTGTTCCACTAGATGGGAATTTGAGAGGTTTTTGTCAATGAACTCGGGTGAGAGTTGCTATTTTGAAAGAAAAACAAATCAGAAAGAAAGAGTCAGAGAGCAAAAATACACTATATTGGGGAGAATAGAAAGTCATGAGATTTAAGAAGCGCTGGGAATAAAATTAAATGAGACTTTAAAAAATTGTGTTTACGTTTAAAATGAGAAATTGAATTAATTGAGGCTACTACAGTATCACACAGATTTTTTTGGGAAAAATTGTGAACTTTAAAGTCTTTATGAATATTTTGAAAATTTTAATTTTTTTTTCAAACTGTCAGATTGAAACTAATCAGCTTTGAAGTGAGAATTATGCTCTTTTTGAACTGCTGATTTTTTGGATTTCTATAAAGTCAATCCCAAAACTGAAGCTTTAATTTTTCTTTAGTAGAATCTGGTAATTTCAAAAAAATCGGTGAGTTCTGAAATTATTTTTCACGGCTTTGAAGTAGATTATCTTTCAAGAAGTACCGTAGTTCTTCTATGGAAATTTCGATAATTAAAAAAATCTTGAATTTGGGTTGTTGAGGATTTTTCAAACTTTTAGATTCAGGAAATTGAGCAACGCTCACTAATTATTGTTCTTCGCCGCCGACAAAATCGGTTTTGAGGTGTTTGAAATTATCTGTTTCATGATTATTCGAAAAATAGGGTGATCAAAAAAATGGCCGATGCTACGAAACCTAGAAGAGTATTTTTAAAAAATCTCAAACAATTATTTTATCTGAAAATTCAAGTTTCAGCTAATGGGATTCGTTTACTCAATTTTATGACAAATCACAATGAAAAACTCACCGCGCTCTGAATATTGATAGCGGATTGCGTAGCGTCTGCATGGTTAGAGCCCGCTACCACACACACGTCGGAACGACGCAATGCCGAGACTACTCCACAGTCCCCTCCAGTCCCAAACTCCACCTTCCAGTCAAATGTCTACGTCAGGGACAGCTGTCTCTAGTCATCCGGGCGGACCGCTGAAGACAAGACACTATTTCGTTGGCAATCTGCGGCTTATCTCGTCTCGCTCTTCTTTTTTTTTTCATTTTCCCCGGCGAAAAACCTCTCATCTCATTTCTCTTTTGATCTCATTATCTTCGCTTTGGTCTTTCCTCTTGGCGCCATCACGACACGTGTTTTTTCTATTCTTTCACGTCGTGCTATTTATTTTGTTTCCCCGAATACTTGTGTGCTTTGCCATGGTCCACCTTAGACGAAATTGATGTGATGGGTGAGAAAATGACTGGTGTGACCCAGTGAAGTGGTGTGATTTGAAATAAATGGCTCTAAACAAAAAGAAAAATATTTTTTTTTTCTGAGAATCAATTATTAGATTGATAGCAGAACTCTTAAATTACAAAAAACAATTTTAATAAAGCAATATTTTTACAAAGAAAGACAAAAAAATACAGAAGCAGCATTATAGTTTTTTTATACAAAATCGAATTCAGATTTAGCTGTGACGAACATGACGGGTCAGAAGACGACTGAGATCCTTGTCGATAGTTCGCTCCATTGAAAATTCCTTATCAGCGTTTAGTGCAGGAGCTTCTTGGTTCGGTTGGAAGAAACGTTGATGGAATTCAATGACGAACGGGATTTGGTAGATTTTTGCAATTTCCAGAAGCTCATCTTTGAGGTGGTCTGAAAAAGCCTAACTTTCCGTAAGATCTTATTGCGCTTAAAACTTAATTATCTCGATACCTTTAAGAGATTTTGAAAATTTGTCAACTGATAAAATGTTTTTTTAATATCATAAACAATTTTTCAGTTAACACATTTTTTATATCTCTCATTGGAAACAAAATAATTGAACTGAAAGTGCAACAATTAGATGACGACGAGTAAAGACCACCGAAACTGCAAAGTTTGAGCTCAATTATACATTATCACAAATGTTTTACTAGTATACAAAATTTTGATATCTCTGATAGCAACCGAGATAATTGAGGCCAAACTGCAGCAACTAGATGACGCTGAATTTAGGATAAAACTCACCGAAACCGTCAACTTCGAGCTGAGTTATCTCGATTTCTGTGATAGAGATCAAGGATTTGCCAATTGATAAAATTTTGGTAATATCATGAAAAATAATTTATCAATTGACAAAGCTTTGATATGTCTCTAACAAACCGAAATAATTGAGCTCAAAGCGGAACAATTAGATTATGATGAACTTACGCTAAAGCCCATCAAAACCGTTCACTTGGAGCTCAATTATCTCGATTTCTGTGAAAGATATCAAAGTTTTCTCAACTGATAAAATGTTTATCATAATTTCACTAATATTTTATTAGTCAACGGATTTTAAATATCTTTTACAGTAATTGAGATAATTGAGCTCAAAGTGCTACTATCGAATGACACCCTTGAAGAATTTACAGTATATCCTGTTTTTGGTAATGCTCGGCATCCAAAAAGATCAGAAAAATAGATTCCAACTTTGCTACAGATACATAGCCCAGAATTAGTGCAGAAAAACGCTTCAACTTACATTGGCACCAGAATTTATGATGACAGATATCAATCATAGTGACAAAGGCATCGTCTCGCTGCTCATTAAGCGACATGTCATCATGTCGAGAGTACTTATCGGATCCTTGAAGAACTTGCTTGAAGAATCCAGACATTGAAGCTAGATACTGCAATTTATCACTTCTTAATTTATTCCGAAAATTTGAACTTACATCCTTGTTCATCAGAATCTTATACTTTCCAACGTGAATCGTCAAATTGACAGTGGTGATGTTTCGCAAATGCGGGGTAGCATGATAGCTGCGATCGGTAATAGTGCGCTCCTCATTCGCAAAACGTTTGAACCCAATGACTCGAGCTGAGCAATGGACGGATGTCTCGGTGTCCATCATATTGGTAACATCATTCCACTTCAAGAAGGTTGGAAGATAAAGACGATCGTTCTTGTAGCGGTAGTGTTTGAGAATGAACTTTTTGTTCATGACATTGACTTCAGTCGTGTACTCACAGGAGCATCCTGGTGGAAGATAGTGGTTGTACTTGACTTCCATGCCAAGGTAATTGGTCCCATTGAAGTTAAGTTTTGCAATGGTGAGGGTTCTGAGATAAATTATCTTGAGTTAGGCCCGGATTTCTGAGGCAATGTCGTGCCTGTCTGTGGTCAAAGATTACAACTTCAATTGTTAGAACATTTTGTAGTTTTTAAATTTACGCACATTTCTCAATGACTAAAATGATTCCCAATTACCGTAACTTCAAATAGAAGTCTACCCGATATGTGCACTTTGAGTTAATCATCTCAATTTATAGAAAAGATATCAAAAATCTATCAACTTCCAAACCGTTTTTCATAACATGACCAACATTTTACCAGTTGACACATTTTTGATATCTTGCATAGGAATGGAGATAATTGAGCTCGAAGTACAAGTACAGGATGTTTAGTGTTTACGGTATCAGATTTTGATGAATATTGATTCCTAAATTGAAATAGCAAAACGACTTGAGAACTTCAAAAAATTGTTTGATGAAGGAAAAAAGCCTAAACCCTGAAAACCAAGAAATGAACATTGAACAACACAACTCACAAGTCACATTCCTGTCCTCCGACCATTGTTGGAGTGGACGTGGTTGGGAAATGGATGTTTGCTGTTGCCATCTTCCTCAAAATATCTAATGAAAAAAGATGTGGGAGGAGAATGGAAGACGAAAAGGGCACTAGTACGAAAAAAGGGCCTACCACTAATTGAAAAAGAGCTCTGCGAGCTGAGTGTGAAGAAAATGCGTTCAAATGCAAACGAAGAGGCGAGAAGAAAAGCAGCTTGGAGTATAATTTCCGTAGGAACGTGGAATTGGCTTTTTTGACTTTACGAACGGAAACAGCACATTCTTCTTTTTTGTCTTTGGACCCCGCCAATCCGGATATTGAAACCACCAAGGAGAGTAGTAGTCATGGCTGCCAGCATTGATTAATGTGACACGTTTATGGATGGGTGTCCGACGAAATTAGAGTAGTGGAGGGAAAAACGAAACAAAAGTGGAAAGGAGAGCACCATGTGATTTCGGAGAAACCAATAACAATTCGAAGTTGAGAAATTGGAATTTTCGGAACCTGGAATCTTGTTTCAAAGTTGATGATCCTTTAGTTTCTTTAGGATCAGTTGTGACGGTTCAAAATAGAGTTGTTAACAAATGGTTCATTGGACAAAGTGATGCATTTCAAATTAACGAGTTCCTTTGTTGATGTTATGAATCAATGGGTTCAGATGTGGAAACTTCTCCTGAAGCGACACCAATCTTGCCAATCTGGCATCTTTCGAGTAGTCGTTCATCCAGTAAGTCATCACCTCCATCTTGTTCTTCAACACAATCTTCTCACGCTGCTCGGTGACAAATCCACCACATTTGAGAAGAAGCTCGTAGCTGTCACTGGACACTTGGATTCGCATCGCTGAAAAACCTTTAAGCTTAATAAGTCATAAAAACGGTACTGTACGCTCTCCGCTGCTTTCCATGTTGTTCGCAACGATTACAGTATCACCGAACAAGCAATAACGTGGCATTCGGATTCCAACAACACCAGTGACAACTGGCCCGGCGTGGTTTCCAATGCGAAGCCGGAGCTTCTCGTCTGGGCAGTGAGGAACTATGAAGGTCTGAAATTTTCCCTTCGGATTTTTTTTCTATTCTAGATGCTGTCCAACCTTAATGCTGTCCAACAATTCCAAACTAGCCGCTGCGACTTCTCCTGCATGAAGGTAACTGTTCAACTCCGGAAGTCCCGAAACAAACATGTAGGCATCTCCGATAGTTTCAACCTAAAAGTACAAATTCTCAAAGCTCCCTACACTAGCTTTTCTTACTTTGTAGCAATCAAACTTGTCAATAATGGTATCAAAGTTGGTGTAGAGATTGTTGAGCATGTTCACGATTTGTAGAGGAGTACTCTTACTACTCAACGAGGTGAAACCAACGATATCCGAGAAATAGATAGAGACACTGTCATAGAATTCAGCCTCCACGGGTTGTCCATTCTTCAAACTGTTGGCTACGGATCTTGGGAGAAGTTGAAGCAAGAGATTTTCATTTCGTTTTCGTTCATCCTCAAGTTGCTCGGTGCGTTCTCTGATGACGTCTTCTAAATTGTTCCGGTACCTATCCAAGAGGTTCATGATGTTGTCAGCGATGTTTCCTTTTCTGGAAATCAATTTTAAAGTCGTAGTCCAGTTAGTTTATCTAGAACTCACAATCCTTTGCTCAATGGTTTCAAAAGTTCTTTAACCTTCTTGATGTTCGGCCGCGCGTCTGGATCTTCTGCCCAACATCTGAAATTATTTTTTAATATATCCAAGTTTCAAGGATCTCTCTTACTGCTCCACCACCGAAGAAACTGGGTACGGTGCTTTGGTGATCAGGTGAATGTCAGGTCTTGTTAGTGCTTGGCCATCAGGGAACTTCAGTTGGGATATGATTTCTGAAAAAATGTAGTTCTGAATCTTTTCTAGTTTCTCTAATACCATCAGAATCCAGCAAATCATCTCCAAATGGTCCCTGTCTTCCATAAATTTCATAGAGAATGATCGAGAACGAGTAGATATCCGCTTTGGCTAGTTCAATTTTTGAAAGGTCATGTTTCACTGCGTAGCGTCTTATAATTTCCGGTGCAAACCAAAGGAGATCTGAAAACAGAGCGTTGAGGAATCCCAGAAATGTCTATTACCATCTGGCTTGGCTTCTGGTTCATCCACACGAATCTGCTCCATTCCATAATTGCTCAACTTGATTCTCCAATAAGCGTCCACCACACAATTGGAGCTTTTCAAGTTTCCATGGTAACCGATTTTCGAGTTCTCATGCAAGAATTGCAATCCCTTCACAACATCCTCAACAAACGACACTCTAAACATTCGATCTAGACGAAGATCATCATTTCGTAACAAGTCCTAAAAAAGTTTTTAAAGTTGTACACAAATCATAAAACAACATTTCACCATTAAACTTTTCCGCGGCCCATAGTGATGGATAGTGAAAATGAGATCACTTTCATTGATAAGTCCGAAAAATCGATTCAGGTTCTCGTGTGTCTCGTTCATCAGCTGAAAACATACTATGTTCCTTTTTGTTTTTTAATGATTCATTATAAATTGTAATAATCAACATTGAAAAATGATATCATTCTCTTTTTAAAACATACCAAATCAATTTCCTGTTTCATCTCCCTTGTCAACTTCAGTTGACTCTTGTTGATCTTCCTCACAGTGACCAGTGTATTATCGTACTTTGCCAAGTGCCAATCCATAATTTCCAGCCAATCATCCTTATTATTTCCCAATGCTCTATTGTCCCTAGCCATTTGATTTCTTCGAGCTGCTTTTCGGATCCCATTAGTGTAAAAGTTCATGGTGGCGCCACCAGCAGGTGCGGGATCATCGTCATATTGGGACTAAAATAACAAATTCGAGAGGAAAAATAGATTAATCAAGTCTTACTCTCATACTGATTGCACTTTGCATGATACTTCCCGCTCTACTGGACCCAAATTTGGTGGTATCAATCAACTGAACATGTTTCCGATGGACGAGGAAATAGGAGGACTCCAATCGTCTCTCATAGGCGATCCATCTAGATTATCAATGTTTGAAAAGAAGCTAATATGAGAAAGAAAAGTAACCAACCTGACAATATAGGCAATCACGCCAACTAGTAAAATAATGGCGACGACACAGACAGCGATCAAGATGATTTCGAGTTCTGACAGGTTACCTGTTCAACAACGGATTGGGTTACGGTGCCGATTTGCTGCTAGCCAGCGAGCTACCATTTCCAAACTACTACTAAACTCACGCATGCCAACTGGACACAGCTCGTTGTTGAAACCACATTTCGGTCTGGATTTTGGAAGAACGCCATTGTAGATTCCGAGTTCGGTGAGATTTTTCCAAATGATCGACTGAAACAGAAAACTTTTCAAAGAAAAGATTAAGGTGACTGAATTACATAGTTGCCTTTTCCATCTGGTAGAAGTCTGGCGCCGACTGTTGCCCATTCTGTGAGAGGAACTGGTCCATTGGAGCTGGTTGGTTGTTGAGGGGACCATAGGATGTATTCTCTTTGGGAGACTCGATTGGAATCAAACTTAGTCACATATCCAAGAAGGGCTAAAGAATGTTAGGTAAAGAATCTGATAGAAGGCCACTCTGTACCTGCACTTTGAGCTCAATTATCTGAGTTTCTATAAAATGTATCATAACGTAGTCAACAAATAAATTGTTGGCTGATACCATGACAAACATTTTAACAATTGACAGATTTTTATTATCTCTTACAGAAGTTGAGATGATTGAGCTCACAGTGCACGTTTAGGGAAGCTCTCCTATCAGAGTCATTCCGGTATTAGGTCTATTGAATAAGTCAAAAATAGGTCAGCCTCTGGCCAGCTTCTGGTCAGCCACAGTCCAGAAAAAAGATGGTCGGAAATCTTTGTAATCATTTTTTTATTCCTAATTTCATAATTGAAAGTCTGTTCAAGAACTTTCAAAGAAGGTTAAGACAAAATTATCAACAAAATCCGTGTTGGTCCCTTTGGAACAGACACTGAAGTTTCTGAAATCTTTTAGGTGAATAACCAGGACCGAGTGGGCTAAACAGGTTGGAATTCCACCGTAATGAGAATCCTCAAAAAACTTAATATCATTGAAATTTCAATGAACCCATTTTCACATGTCACCCATTCTTTTGGGTATGCTTACATGTGACTCCTCTCCCTGACATTGTCTCCACCAATCGCGTCGGATTTCTCAACAACGAGGTACCATGCACTTTCACCGTTTCCGACAGTAACCTCCCCATATCATATGCATTCACAATCGCATTGCTCGCTGATGTCCAGTAGGCGTCGTCCGACCACTAAAAATTCAATTTCCGGCTAGATATCACATGACTTTCATATTTTTATATAACTTTTATTTATCCAGAAATATCTTCCACTCACCGGATCATTGTTCTTAATCCCCTTCAACTTTGTATCACAAATTGGTGGACAGAACGACTTGCCAGCATCATCGTCGACGCGTGTTTGGAATTTAGTCCATTCGTCGCTGAAGTCTAAATAACCAAACGACTAAACTAGTGAAAATGATATCATGTAAATCACTTTTCGGATAACGTGGCACGTCGGTGAAATACATGTATGATCTGTAGTACTGCTTGATGTCGGCTTCGCCCACACCGTATCCAATGCTAGAGAAAAGAGTGGCAACTCTGTTGGTATTAAAACTAAAATAGTTAGCGGTATCTGCTTCGATTGGTCCCATCATCACAACAAAAAATTTTCCAGTTTCAAGCAAACCTAATGTGGAGAGAACATGCATGAAATATGTTCCAGCGGATGGAAATTGAAGAACAAGAACGTAAACTGAAATTGAAACTTTTCAAAAAATTTTATAATTTTGTCCTCTAATCTTACTTCTAGTTTTGGTATGAGTTTCTAAAACAATGTTGATGATTGACTCCAAGGCGGTATACATAGCACTGAGCAAGTTTGCTGAGAAACCACCTTTCTTGACATAATCGAGCTGAAATAGAAGATTAATACTGTATACTTAATTGCGTTTCACTGTAATTGATTCAGAAGAAAGAGCATTCAGAAGTTGGTCATGATAAGTTTTGTCCGTTGGTCCATCCTCTTCAAAGTTGATCACAGCCACATTTGTCCAACCAACAGATTTGGCAAGTTTTGCGAAGGCTCGATATTTTGCACTAAAATTGAAAAACACTCAAAACTCAAAAAGCCCTTCAAATACCCTTGCGTAGAAGCCATTTCCAAAACAGTAGCTGATGGCATTTGGGACTCTCCCACTTGATCTTCACAATTCTAAAAATTAGTTGACTTATGCCAGCTATGTCTAAAAGTTAGCGTACCACAAGCAAGCTTGGAGCATCATAGGCTTGAGCTAGCGCCGACACTTCTTTGCAGTCCGATTCAACTCCGACCAACGCAAGCATGTCATCAGTTTTCTTCGGTTGGTCCACTAGCATTTGGTTCAACATGCTTCTGAAAGGTTTTATAGTATTTTTTCTGATTTTAGCTTCTCCTGTTTATTTTTAGATGTTGTTTTTGTCGATTTTTTTGTCCAGCACATACAGTACCGGTCAATAAGAAGAACGTGTTTTTCAGTTAAGTTTGACCATTTTCAGGACCCTGCAGCTCTTCTGTCAAGTCTTTGATCACTTTGAAAATTTTGAAAAATGTGAAACAGACCTAGATTGAAAACTTTGCATTCACAAAATTTTCGGAAAATTCCTAGTTTTTCAGATATTTGCCCATTTTTTTAAATACTTTTTGCCTCGTTTTTGTATTGAAAACGTATAAAAAGTAGTGTTTTTAAAAAATCTGTAACTACCACAAGTATTAGAAACACACTTTTAATTGAAGTGCCCCCTAGAGCCTCCACGAAAGTAAGGAGTGCTCCATCTAATTAAAGGGTCAGTCGATTCGAAGTATTCCCCTCTAATGGAAGTGTCCCTTTGCTAAATTACTGAAAAAGTGGCTGGGAAATTTTACGTTTCTATTCAATATGTCCAAACATGGAAATATTTTGAAGTCCAACAGGCAAATCGACTTTAATAAATTGATTTTATGTTTTTATCAGCGTTGTATGTGTTTTTGCTTCATTACTCAGAATTTTTCAATGATATTTTAACTCGGGAATGTAGAGAAAACCCAAATTTTACGGAAAAAACGCTGTCCTCCTCAGAGACTCTACAAAAAGTACAAGGGCATCCTCTTATTGAAGGGCCCTCTAACTGAAGTGTCCCAAAAAAGAAAATCATGCCCTTCTATTACAGGTTTTACGGTAGCTATGAGACTAGGAAATTTCAAAAAAAAGTTGTAAATTCAAATTTTCTATCCAGGTACTCTGTTTTACATCCCCCAAAGTTTCCTAAAAATATTGATGGATACTGTAATTCTGACATCCGCCTTTCCTTAGAAATGAAAACTTGATCACTTTTTCGACGCGAATTTCGAAAATTGTTGATATCGAAGTGATCAAGTTCCATCCTTCTCTCTCTTTTCAAACTCATATCGAATTAACATCAATTTGATAGGGCACTCTAATTAAAACATATATTTATAGGTACACCAATTTCGACATATATCAAAAGTGCCGAAGATGTTCCTGACCCCAAAAAAAGTTTGGGGCCAAGGAGCGAATACGCAAGCATATTCTTTTTTTGCATTCTTGCGGAAATCGTAAACTTCGAAAGTCCTTGCAGCCCGACGGATAAGTCGTCTTCTTTCTAAAGACGCCTTCCCCCCGTGTTCTCTCTCAATTCTCCTTTTTCATTCTATATTGTACAGCAAGATGACGTTATTAGACTTTTAGAGATCAAAACATTGCAAAAACACGGGTGGCCGTGTTAGCAGAGAATGAGAGGAACCGTCTAGAGAAATAGAAAAGAGAAGACGACGAGAAGATGAAGAAGAAGATTTTCGGGGTGTGTGAGGTGATTACGGTAATTTTGAAAAATCAAAAAACGTAAAAATTGATTACTCACGACATATAGTTTCCTGTTTGATCTCCCTTCGGAAACTTTCCTTGTACAGTTGGATCGTAATACTCAACTTTGATATTTGAATTGAGAAATGTGCCATTCTTATGAATACCACCACCATCTTGCAAGCCTGAAAAATAATAATTTTTGAGATTTCCTAATATTTGAAGCCTACCGTAGTAGAAAGCCAATCCCACGTAGGTATCCGAAGTACAGTAATCATTTTCAAAGTCCACATTGCATGCGTATCGTCCAAAGAACTTGACGTGGTCAGTAGAAAATCTGGGTAGAAGAAGCGCGTAGAGCAATAAGATGAGCACCATCCTTGAGCATGCTCTGGATGGAGAATGAAGGATTTGGATTGTAAAAATGACTGGATACAGTACCTTCTTTTCTAATTTCCTGTTGATAATTGGTTTTGTTTCCTGTTTCTATTCCATTTTCAAGTTTTTTTGGATTCACAACGCCCCTCAGGAAATGGAATTTTTCATTTTCCATAACTCCAAACTCTATCCATCCTCAATTTCCGGAATGTGGCACAATGAATCATATGAAGAGACGCAGAGAGAAGAGATAGATTTTTTGAGATATTGAAGCAAGAGCCATACCAATACGTCAGCAACGTGGTCACATTTTCAGAGAGAGCCAGGACAACTGTTGTATGTTTCGAATGTTTTCAATGCATTCCCATGATTTATTGAAAAATGGCTTTCTCGAAGGAACGATCTTTATGATATTGCACGTTTTCTTTGGCATACGGTAGATTAGATTTCTTGGAAAAGGAAAATCTTGAACATGAGTTTCTAGAAGGAGAAACAATTGAACACTACTGTAGATTTGGGATACGGTAGATTTCCTTGGAGAGGAAGGTTCTAAGAATCAACCTGCTAATTTTAAAGGTTCTTCAAACCCATATCTCCCATTTTTATAACGTGAGGGAGGTCAAGTTGTGTGTAAAATGTCAGACCGAAGACTATTACGGAAAATAGAAGAAGAACGTGATTGGTTTTTAGGAGTTATAAAATTTTTTACTACCCCAACACCAAATAGAGTCGGGTTCACAAAACAGACGACGAATCAGCTGATACAGCAATCTGAAATTCTCTCTTCCGGCTTACTGTAACAAATCATTTTCGAAAAATCAAAATAAGATGAAAATGTGCTTCGGGTTACTGTAAGAGGAAGAATGTTCATTTGAGAGAAATATAATACATATATGGCAACACGACGTGATATCCAAATAGGTGACCGGTGAAGACTTTTACTTCGAAGTGAACGGTGTTTGGGGTTTTGGGGTTTGGCAAAAAATACAAAAAACGAGGGAAAATTGGGACCAAGTAAGGGGAATGATGATACAAAAGGTTCTAGGAACTACTGTACAAGAATTTTTCCAATTCATTGCCCATATTAGCCAGAGAAAATTGCTCATAGTTTGAGATGGAGTTTGTTAAGCGTATCGTTTGGAATTGTCCTCTTCAATATCGAATTCTCAGCTTCTAATCTGAAATTTTAGACATACAGTATGATATACAACAATGTATTATTTAGTTGATTTTGGCCAATTTAGGAGTCTGGAACTCGGCTGTCAAGTGTATTTTCCAAATTTTGGAGGTTATAAAACAGATATAGATTGAAATGTTTGCATTAACACAATTTTTTGAAAATTCCTAGTTTTTCAGTTATTAGCCGATTTCTGATTCGTCTTCAGTACAAAAATAGGAAAAAGGGAAGTTCTTCAGAAATCGGTAAATAACTGAAAAACAAGGGAATTTCGAAAAATTTTGTAAATGCATAGTTTTCAATCTAGGTATGCTCTAAACGCTCTCAAATTTTCAAAATGCTCGAAAACTTGACAGACGAGCTCTAGGCTTCTGAAAATGGTCAAAATCAACTGAAAATTACTTTTTTCATATACAGCACTGTAGATAGTTAGTTTAACAAAACGCATGTGATAATTTTTTTTTGTCACAAGGACACTGCAAAATCAAGAAAATCAAAAAATGAACTAAACGAACCGTCTAACGTGATTTTCCAGATCGAAAATTTTGCTACGCAGCCCGTCGACCTCTTCACGAACGGCGAACATCAAATGGGTTTTGACCAGATCCTGAAGCACATGATTATTCATTTACATTATGTCATCTGATAGTTAGAACAAGCCGGTCTATTATCGGCACTATACAAGAAAGTTAGAATCGGTTTTTGGCCTTTATTGTTCAACTATTCTACCACTAAATACACTAATTTGGTACAACAGTTTTTGGTAGACACGCATTCTTTCCGCATTTTTAAAAAGGCACGTATTTTGCATCTTTGCAAGAATAAGGAAACGCGTTTTGCAAGAAACACATATACTCACCATTGCTTGCTCAATCTTGTTATCAATGTTGTTTCCATTGTGAGCCGGTGGGCTAGCAGCGACACTGTAACATGAGCCGGATGAGGATGATGGTGAGCATCCGCGCGAGATTCCATAATGGGGTGAGTAGGTTGGGATGTGGTTCACGGCACATTCAACAACGGCACAATTCCACATATTGGTGCGAGAAGGAGGTGTTCGTGTTGGTGATGGTGGAGGAGCAGTACCACAAAAAACCACCGGTGTGTTGGTTAGGAGACAACAGGTGAAATGGAAGGGGAGGAGAAGTATAGATAGTTTTTGTGTTGGACCGCTTTTATGTGGTCGACTGATAGCTGGTCTCGAGTTCGAAACAAACAGACACACGATATAGGAGGCGCGGGAAAAAAAACGCGACGAGAGGGAGGAGAGGCGGAGAGTGGGGAAGGAGGAGAATAGAAGGCAGAGAGGAAGAGTCGGTGACTTTTTGACTGATCAGATGGGGCGTGGCTTGGCGAGCCGCCAAGGAACGGACAAAAGGGAGGAAGAGTGATAGAGATGGGGAATAGTTGGACTTCAAAGAGAGGGAGGAGCGAGAGAACAAGTTGGCGCTGAGGAGAGAGACAAAGGAGGAGGTTCGTGTGTCCATTTTTAGGAATGACCAGGTGAAGTGGGCATTGGAAAATTAGAATTATCAGAAATAATCAGAGTACCTAGAGGACCAGAAGCAACAAATTCAAAGTTTGTGATATTAGAAACCATTCCTATATGAGCACTTTGTGCTCAATTATCTCGATTTCTACAAGAGATTAAAAAAACTGTCAACTGATAAAATGTTGGTATTCTTATGACAAGCTTCTATCAATGAAAATTTTTCCGATAGCTTATGAATGAAACAAAATAATTGAGCTCAAAGAGAATATATAGAGTCAGCTTCTATCAGAGAATGTACAGTAAGACAATATTACATATATAAAGGTTTTTGTTACATTTTCTGCTTGTCAACTTTTAAAAGAAATTCAATATGAAAAAGTTAGTTTTGCCATATTTTTTGAACCAACCTCATGCTTTAAGAATTCCAATTTCAATCTAAATGAAAACTACAGTAACCCTCACCTTTCAGTGTTCGAATGAATTTCGGAGTCGTGATCTTTATTCACTAATTTTTTACGAATAAATTTGAATTTTCAAAATATCCACCGAGGCAAAAGCTACAGTATCCCTTAAAGCCACTTGGTTGATTCTGAATAGATGTTAATGAAATTCGAATAACTTTGAATAAATTCTGAATAAATTTTAATAAATAAATTAGCAAACGTCGTGTTTCGAAACAGAAGGGATACTGTAGATTCTATTTTGGTCGAAAGAATTCGAGAAATACAACATTTTTCAGGTTTCTGATCCTCTAGATAACCAAATTCCATCTCTGACTACCACTCTCAATCACTCAACACAGGGATTAGAATTTTTCAATGAAAAAAGGAACCTACACAGTTTTGGCTCTAACTAGGGGAGGTCTGAAACTGACGTTAGTTTGAGAAAAAAAGAAAAAAAACTAGGACAAGGGTGTTTGTGCGTGTGTCAACACAAGAAAACACTCCAGAACCAAACCCAAATACCTTTTTGTGCGACGACTCTCATTATCAGCTGATGGTATTCCAGTGTTGATTTGGGTTTCCGAACTGACTTTGACTGAAAATTCTGTTGTTTTTTTCTTGAAAGAGTCTCCCACCTTGGCCATTAACTGTTGGTTGGATGATGGTCGACGCTTTAACTTGAGCGGTTGGTGGCGCGGCCTACAATCATTACATCAACTATTTTTAGGTATTATGACAAATGTTTATGTCTATTCTATTCTATTCTAGATCAACTGAACACCCCAAAAAAACCAGAAACAATGAAAGATATATTTATTCGTCATTTTCACTTTCTCTTGTCTGTCTTTATCAATTTATTCATCATTTCTTATGTTATCTTTTCGAATTTACCCCCAAAAATGACATATTTTGACCGACAATCTGGCGTCCCCATAACCTCCAGACACTTTTGAAGGAATTTATCATGTGGTCAGTAGTATCTTTTCTTCTTCCCCGTTTACCAGTTTTTCAAAAATATACCCTTCTCTTTTTTTCTTTTTTTCTTCCTATGATTTATGTTGTTGCCGATTTTAGACGATTTTAGACTCCCCGTGGTCAGTTTGACACCCTCCCCGGTGGTATGCTACTTATTTGGTCTCTTTATCTTTTTTTATGTCCTATTAAAAGAAAATAATGTTCTTCACATGTGATATGCCTAGTGGATCAAGTCTAAACTTCGGAATGAGTTTTCGCTTTTTTTCTCTGTTTATTCTGTTTCACGTGCTGCCAAAAGTCCCATGCTGAGAGAGATATCGGAATATATACACACACATCTGTTGTGGTAGACATGAAGCGATGAGTTTGCACATATACACACCTGGAGCCGCCGGACTACTTTCTGTTGGTTCAGCTTGTGATTTATCAAGAACATGGAGAGGGGCGCACTATTTTGGGCGGAAAAGTTGAAAATTTTGAGGAAAACTGATGATTTATGGGAAAAAACCACAGAACTAATTAATGGGTTTAAGGGATACTGTAGCTTTTACTTAGCAGGAAATTGTGAACAGTTATATACAGTACCGTCAATAAGATACACAAAAATCTATTTTTAGTTAATTTTTGGCCATTTTTATCATTTTCAGAAGTCTGAAGCTCGGCTGACAAGTTTCCGGTTACTTTGAAAATTTGGGTAATTATAAAACACATCTAGATTGAAAACGTTGCATTCACAGAATTTTTAAAAAATCTCTAGTTTTTCAGATATTTGCCGATTTTTGAAAGACACCCTTTTTGGCTCATTTTTGTATTGAAACTGTGGAAAAAGCCGGCGTCATTCAGAAATCGGCAATTAGCTTTATTGGCGAAAAACAAAAAATTTTCAATAAATTTTCAAAAAAGTTATGTGAATGTAAAATTTTCAACCTACAGTACCAAACAACAAGCTACCGTAAACACTAATAGAACGCCACCCGAATAGTCAGATTTGAGCTCATGTATCTCATTTTCTGTGAAAGATATCAAAAAGTGATCAACTAATAAAATATTGCTGATATCATGATAAACACTTTATAAGTTGACCACTTTTTGATATCATTTGAAAAAAGTGAGATATATAGGATCAAAGTAGACGGTCCGGGGTGGCGTTCTATCAGAGTGTTTACGATATCCACTTTTGGTTTTTTGAAGTTATCTCGAATACTAAGAAAGCTAGGACTCTGAAATTTTCTGTGTATGATTCTCAGAAGTTTAGGAACATTCCAGAAACAACATAAAGTCTGCAGGTACAATGTCTGACGTAAAATTACAGAAAAACTACTGTTTTCTAATTTTCGGGTTTCTGAAATGTTTTTTTACAATGTTTTTCAAAGAAAGTTCTTCGAGTTGAAAAGTTATTTTTCTTTTTTTTTGGTTTTTCTTGTTTTACACCCTCCAAAGTTCTCAAAGAGCTCGAAAACTTGACAGCTGAGATGAAAATAGACCGACAACAAACTGAAAATTAGTTTTTGTACATATTATGGACCGGTACTGTATGGAAAAGTCACTTCTCACTCTTTAACAACATTTTCAAGATTTTGAAAAGTGCCTTTTTCCTTCTTTTTCCGGTGTGCCCATGGTTTCTGTTTGTTTTCCTTCTTGTCACTTATTGTTACAAACCGTTTGCTGATTTCTTGATCACACGTGGCGCATAGGCACTTGTATATTTACACAACATAACAGTTTCTAGACGAATCTTTAGTCCATGACTTCAAAAACGTGAACTAGAGATTGTTATGATATGACCCAAGTCTGGCGTACGTTAAGGACAAAAAAGTTTTGATAAGGAAAGTGTGAAGGAGAACATTGGAGAAGAAAGATCATGTGAAATGTGTCTATTACTATCTTTCAGTTATTTTTCTAATCGTAATAACATATCGGAGACTTTTCTTTCATTTTTTTTCTCGCTTCACGTGCTGTCAGTTGATCAGGAATAGAGCAGAAAAAGTGAAAACAAGAGATAGAGGGAAAGAGATACATACTAAAGAACGTTTTCCTCCAACTGACCATATGTTTTGATGATACACTTTGTTCTTATGTTTTGTGTGGGGGAACCAACATACGCTTGAAAATCGTGTCTTGTTTTTTTTGGAATATTAAAACAATGTTATCTTTAAAAAATGTCGACATTGAAATATCTATTTCTCGAATGTCTCAAAATCGGTTTGGCAAACAACAAAAACTCAAAAACTATGTCGAAATGTTTGCTCAATTTGATTCGAATTGACAAAGAGCAGTAAATTTCGTGTAACTACCCCACATCTTAATCAAAACGACACGTACACCCCAGGGGTCACAAGGGGGGTAAAGTGCTCTTTTTAATTTGTCGAGACATTAAAAGGAAAGACTACACTTTTTTAATTCGAAGCAAAAAGTTATCAGTGAACTGATAAGCATCGATAAGTGGTTTGAGAGGAAATTCTTTAAAAATGTACAGTGCTGGCCAAGAATATGAGAAAAATGTGTGTTTTCAGTTGATTTTGACCATTTGCTGGAGCCTGAAGCTTGGCTGTCAAAAGCCCCATCACATTGAAAATTGTGGAGGATCTAAAACAGACCTAGATCAAAATCTTTGCAATTATAAAATTTTTCGGAAATCCCTAGATTTTCAGATATTTGCCGGGTTCTGACGGACACCGCGTTTTCAGTACAAAACAGAAAACAAGGTGTTCTTCAGAAATTGGTACATAGCTAAAAAAACTAGACAATTTCGAAAAATTCTGTAAATGCAAACTTCTCCATCTAGCTTTGTTCTATAACCTTCGAAACTTTCAAAGTGATAAAAATCAACTGGAAAACAGGATTTTCCATATACCGTAAGCACTCTCAAAGAACGCCACCCGGACCGTCCATTTTGAACCTATATATCACATTTCTTTTGAAAAATAGCAAAAAGTTGTTAACTAATAAAATGTTTATTATGATATCAGGAACATTTTATTAGTTGACCACTTTTTGAAATCTCTTTTAGAAAATGAGATACATGGGCTCAAATTTGACGATTCGGGCGGCGTTCGATCAAAGTTTTTACGGTAGTTATGGCCGGAACTGTCTGAAGCATAATTTTAAAATCTAAAAATAATCTTAAAAACGTTTAAAAACTCACTTTTGGAACTGTATACACTGGCTTCGGATTTGGAGAGACAAGATGAGACGCGGGTTTTGGGATTCCAGATGTTTGAACCACAGATGGCGAGGACGATGGATGGATGTCTGAGAGCGAGCGACTACTTCGGTTCACAATTTCCTCCTCTGAAAATTCGCGAAAAATTTTCTCAAAACCTCAAAACTCATTCTCGGTGTCACGCAAACTCAGCATACTTTTGATCACTGCCGTCGGCTTGGGGATCGCCTGCTTTCCGGGACTGAAGTAGGGGTCCCTGAGAGAATCATAATAATCAACACAAGTCCATCTATCCCTTTTATACCGTGTTTCAACTGGAACCACCTGAAACTGTAAAAAGTTGAATATTAGGAAGCATAGAAGGGGTTTTACTGGGGAGAATAAGTTAGGAAAAAAGAAAAAAAAACTGAGTTATGAGTTTGGGATGAAGTGATAGGTATTATATTTGGGGGTCAAATTAGTCAAATTACCTTCACAGATGATTCATCTTTTACACTTTTGCGTTCAGTTATCAGCGTGTTTACAGGAATACCCTCATTCTGTGTTGGAAATTAATTAGAATCGCTTGAAGAACAAGTAAAACTAATCTAGTTGGTCTAGTCTACTCCAAAAATGAAAAAGTTTAGAAAATGAGAAAATAGAATTTTAAGGCTCACCTTGAAGCGTGACTGGCTAGCACTGGAAGCCATTGTCAGTGGAAGCGGTGGATTTTTCTTGTGAATCGGTGTGCTGGGAACGGTGCTGCAGCTATCCAAGCCGGTCAAGTCGGGATCGCGACGGAGTGGGCGGAAATCCACAGATTTGCAGAATCTCCCAGGCGTCGAATCTTCAAAAGAGAGCCGTAATCACAGAGAAGGGGGAAGACGCGGAAGATGGAACAAAAAGGATTTTCCTCCCTCCCATCCAATTTCCGGATCGAATGTGGCACAGAAAAAGGAGGTCGTGTGTGAAAGAAAAAAATTTTTGGTGGTGGTGTGGAAAAGACTTATTGAATGGCTCATTAATTTTGTGCGAGCGCCGGGGGTGGTGGCGACGCACACACACACACACTTCACTACTCTGCTTATCATCTGTTTTCCACAAAGTTTAACTTGTGATAGTGTTTAATCGGCTCGTGAAAACAAAAAGCAAGCACCTCTCGGGAGGCTTGAGACGTTCTCATGTGTGTTCAGTTAGAGGTCCGGATTTTTTTTTTCGAAATTTTGTGGAAATCAAGAAATTTGTTGAACAACAACAAAAAATTGTTCCTCTAATAAATATTTAACAGAAGCCCAGGAACTTTGAGCTTGATTATCCCGGTTCCTATGAGAGATATCAAAAATTTGTCAACTGTGAAAATATAGGCGATATGATGATAAATGATTTGTCAGTTAACTAATTTTTGATGTCTTTCACAGGAATCGAGTTACTTGGGCTCAAAGTTGTGGGTTTAGGTGGGATTCTATTAGAGGGAATACAGTATATACAGTACCGGGAAAAGTATAACATATGTATTCTTACTTTTAAGTAGAGAAAGTGAATTTAGTTTTTTTTTTAAAAATAGTCTAGATTATTTTAGTTTGACTTCCCAAGTTTAAATTACAGTAATAAAAATGTTGATTGATTTATTTGCCATGTTTTTCGCCAAATTCCATTTTGACGAGATACCGTATTTGCAATTTGAGCTCGATTATCTCGATTCTTATGAGAGATTTTGAAAATTCGTCAACTGATAAACTGTTGATTACAATATCACCAATATTTTATCAGTTGACAGATTTTCGAAATATCTTACAGGAAATAAGATAATTAAGCTTAAACTTGGCACTTTGGGGGTTCTTTTATCAACGGTTTGTCCGTCACTTCACTTTGAGCTCAATTATCTCGGCTCCTATCAGAAATATCAAAAATCTGTCAACTGATAAACTGTTAATCATAATATCACCAATATATTTATCAGTTGACAAATTTTTTGATCGCACAGGAAATGAGAAAATTGAGCTCAATGTGTAAGTCTATTTTGTAGCCAAAAAATGCCAAATACCCAAAATTATTAGAGGAATGAGATCTGTTTTTTTTCACACCGACTCATTTCGCTTGGTTGGATTTTCACAAAAGGTCAATTACAAAGTTAAAGCTCTAGTTCTGTTTAGTGCATTCTGAAATTTTCATACAAATCAAAAATTCTGGTGTCTTTCAGAACTTCAAATTTGATTGCTTTTCAAAACTTGAGCGAATTTCGTCTGGTACTGTAGTTACTCATCAGCAAATTTTCAAATTGGAAACGTTTGGAACAAAAAGGACAGCTTTCAAAAACTGTGTAATATGATTCGTGGAACCAATCAATCAATGTACAAAGCGGAAAAAAAAACAAAACACACATCCGTTCTCTACTGACAACATATCATATCATCTCCTTTCTCCCACCTCAAAAATCCTATTTTCAGGAGTTGAAGAAACAAAAAAAGAAAAAACGAATGAAACAAAAAAGAAACAACGAAAAGTGTCACGTGTTTCATCATCAATCACGTTCTTCGCTTTTTTTTTCATCCCCACCGCCATTGAGGTGTTCAGAAAAAAAGAAAGAAGATGTGCAAAAATCAATATAAAACAAAAATCGTACAGATCTTAGCAGTAAAGTGTTTTTGTTGTTTTCCCTTTTGTTGTTGATTTTTTACTGTTTGTGTTGTTTCTTTATTATTTCTTTTTTGGTAAACCGGTCGCATTGTTTGCCTACTAAAAAGCAACGATTTTGATGAATAGGGGAAAATTATTTTTGTATTGTTGCAAAGGGACCAAAGTAATATTTTTTATGTCAGCAATATCCTAAGACCTTTTAATCTAAGGGTGTTGACTACTGTAGCTTGGCCAGATCAAAAGTTCAAGTGACTTCCTCAAGGTTCAAGGAACTATTGTCAGGAAAACTTTCAGAAATGTCAAAAATATTATCACACAATAGTTCTACTGAATATACTGTTTTTCTAACAATATGATATTTTTCTTATTATGCAAATTCAAAAAAAAAAGAACATTACAATAAACTGAACAAGAAATACATGGACAATATATAGAAGGGAGCATCAAAATTGAAAATTTACAACTCCAGCACATTTCCCCTCCCCTCTCTCCTCAATTCCCCGCACTATACCGCACAATGCATATAAAGTGTATAACAAACAAAAACTAAACAATTGAATCTTTGACCCTCCGCTAGCCAGACTACCTGAACTCAATGGCTTTTCCACTAGTGGAAAAATGATATCATATTTTTTCCGAGAACTATTTCAATTTTCGGGGTGTGAACATGTTTGCTTACAAGGTCTCGTGTCTATGAGTTTGAAGTTTGTAACGAGAAAACAGTGTTGGACGAATGAATTGTGAACAAAACTATCATCAGAAGAAATTAAAAGTTCAAAATGGCCCATCACTTGTGTTTACTTTCCAAACACCCACGTGTCACGAAACATAATTTTGTGGACATTAAAATAAAAGCGAAAACTGAGTGGGGACTAATATCTAAAATGAGAAGAAAACATGTTCCGAAAAAAAAGAAGGGCGTGATAAAAGAAATCGAGAAGATAAGAAATATGGTTAATTGAGAAGTGAAAATTGAAAGATGATAAAGGGTTGAAGATGGGGATGGATAGTTGAGAGATATGTTTTACAATATTGGAAACTAATCAATTTTTAGGCAAAATTGATGAGAATGGTGATTAAGAAGAAAATTTTTGGAAAGGTTCGAACTCATGAGATATGATTTTAATGGATTTGAGTGTTGGAGATATTATAGGCACATATTAGGTTGGAAGGAAAGTAACTGTCCATTTTTTTATTAGTAAATAAAACAAAAACAAGATTATTCCAAGATTGTCAGTATGTACCGTCGTGGTCCACAACATGTTGTCAACTTTTGGGCAACTTGTGGATATCATCCCTCCAACCGCCAGCTGGCTGCCAATGAAACTATTACTTTGGTACATTTTTTTCTCACCGATTTTATCAAAGTCCTTAGGCTCCAGATGACGTTGTATATTTCCGAATAACCAATAATCTGATACAACAAAATCAGAACTTTCACGGGGGTAAAGGAGAACCGTCTAGCCAAAGCGGCTCAGGTACGGCGTGACTTTCCGTGCAACATGAGATTTTGCATTTTTTTACGAAAGGCAAGTCAGACTTGAGCAGCTTCAGCGGGGCGGTTCTCCCTCATTTACTTGTAGTCCCGAGTCAGTTCTATCAGATTATTGGTTATTCGGAGATGTACAACGCCATCTGAAGGGTGACGAATTTTGGACCATTTATGAGAAAAAACTAAAAAATAGATATTCTGATTCGCGGCTAGCTAGCTTTTGGAGGTATGGTATCCACAAGTTACCTGAATGTTGGCAACATGTTGTGGACCACGACGGTGCAAACTGCTAATCTTGGCTTAGCCCGGTTTTTGTATTATTCACAGATGAAACAAGGGGCAGTTACTTTCCTGCCAACCTAATAAGAAAATCGTTTCATTTTTTAATAATTTATTGGGTAAACCTAAAGATTTCGTTCTTCAAAAACTAGATTTTTTGGACACTGCAACAACACGGTTTTTCTGTTAAGTCAAAATAGATTGCATGTACAGTTATTTTCACACAACATTTGATCCGATAGAAGCCACCATATTTGCGTACTTAGAGCTCAATTATCTCGTTTCTTCTGAAAGATATAAACAATTTATCAACCTATGAAATTCTGGTGATATTAAGATAAATAATTTATTAGTTGAAAAGGTTTTGATATTTTCTGAAGGTATCGAAATAATTGAGTTCAAAGGGCACATATAGAGTTGGTCTCTAATTGAGCAAATACGGTAATTTTCTTTGTTTGATTTTAAACGATATATTAGAATATTTTGCGGTAAAAGAGGAAATCAATAACAATAATTTTATTTTGTCCATACGATTTTAGAAATTAGAAAACCGAAACTACATTATTAGCTACAAGTTGTGGGAACATCGATTACCGTAACGTCAGAATGCCCAATCAAATTTTTTAAAAACTCGGAAAATCCTTCTTCGTTATTTCAAACTTTCAAAATAGGTTTGAGAGAAGTGTATGGCGTAATGATTCATATAATATCTCAAAACGAAAAAACGAAGCACTTGCAATGTTCCAACTCTGAGCTCAATTATCTCGATTTCTGTGAAAGATACCAAAATTTTGTTCATTGATTAATTATTAATGATAATATGATAAATAATTTATCAGTTAACAGTTTTTCAATATCTCTCACAGGAATCGAGATAATTGAGTTCAAAGTTAACGATTTGGGTGGGCTTCTAATAGAGGACATACGATAGTCATATAATGACTTCCAGTAAAAAAATGAAGAACGCCCACTGCCTCCCGATTC
This sequence comes from Caenorhabditis briggsae, assembly GCF_000004555.2. Classification (NCBI taxonomy): domain Eukaryota; kingdom Metazoa; phylum Nematoda; class Chromadorea; order Rhabditida; family Rhabditidae; genus Caenorhabditis; species Caenorhabditis briggsae. Next base: position 2,713,653 of record NC_013491.2, on the reverse strand, counting down.
TCAAATTGTTTGTTTATTTTCTAAAGATTGTTCAGAAAAAGTTTATAATCAAAACAACCAGATTCCCAGTGTTGACTCAATAAGTAAAATGGAAATCAAGAACTCTAATCATGCCAGTTTTCTTTCATAATGTTTCTTATTTTCCAAATAGTTAGCCTCAAAAAATGTGAAAACTCACTCGTGCTAATATAACTTCCAACAGGAAGCGAGTCGTCGGAATCATCGGAACTGCTGCTCCGCCATTTTTCAGCAAGAATCGAGAAGCCTTGCAAGTCTTGTGGTCGATTGGCACGTTTTGGCGACTCGTCCTGAAACAAAAAAATAGAGAAAAGGGCTCAGAATAAGTTTAAACAAGACAGAGTGCTTCTCACTTCTTCAATAATTGTTGGTGGTTGTTGCTCGTTGACCTTGCGCAGCGATTCGTTGAATAACGCCGCCATTTTGTTACCTGAAAAATGAAAATTGGAAGGAACAATATTTTCAAATGTTTGCGGCAGAAATCCGAGAAATCCAACTTGTATGACACCCGACTAAAAAAGGTAATAAACACTTCATCTCCTTATAAAGGTAAAAATCAAACTTCTAAGGATAAGTAAATAAATAGTTAATGGAATTTCATAAAGTAAATATCATACTACTACCAAGAAAACCCTTCATGGCAATACAAATAAAAGGATACTAAGAATTGTTTTCGACAAGTGTCAACATGCTTTGATTGTGAAGAAATAATAGAAAGAAATAAAAAAAAATTAGGACACTCGTCGTGTTCTGCTGTAATCGATAAAAGTCAGACCCGGTTTTTGTTCCGACAGATAAGCGCGAAGGTTATTCAATGTCGCGATTTCGGTTTGTTCCGACAAACGAGAGAGGAAAGGAGCGTTTAATCCGCTACCTTGAGAAATGAAGTGCGAGAAAAAACACTATTGGAACCTGTCGTGGCCGTATACAGGTTATCTAAAATGCAAAAAAGGAAACTTTGATGTGATTAAGATATTTTTATGAGATGAGAGAAAGAGAATTAGGGTTGAAATAAACAAAAACCTGCGTCATTGGACGGAGAACACATGTGGCTAGGTCTCGAAGCGATTTTTCGATTTTTGGATGAACATATGTGTTGGTTTTTGAGTTATGGATAGAGAATATATAAGTCATAACGTGAAAATTAGGTATTACAAAATGCAACTATTGAATATCTGTTTTTAGCTAATGAGATTTTAAAAATTTCAGAATTTCAGGATTCGGTTTTTTTAAATCGAAAACATACTTTTCAACATTTCTGAATCAAGCAAGCTGTCCTGTCCGGTCACTGAAGACCATACTGTAGTTAAAATTGTAAAGCTGACAATGTAGGCAATATGAAGGCCTGGTACAATGAAAGCAATTTATTCCATGCAAATTGCTTTCTGTTAAAATTTGAATATAAAATATAAAACAAATCCGACTGGCGGCAGAGGCAAATTTAAGTAAAATACTTAATCAATGAGCTATACTAATCAATCTCTAATCAAATCCCAAGATGTGTGGGGATATGGCTGAGAACAAGGGATGGATAACATTATAAAATAACCGTATTAGAAGGAATTCACAGGAAGGAAGTGTGGAGACGAGGCGGAACGAGGTCTTAGATAACCGATAAACAATTAAAATGATAGCTATACAATCTAACTCATGCTCTAAAATATGCATATTACAGAAATGTTTCAAAAATGAGCTAAGTTAAAAAGGTGAAAGGAGACATATAGAATTAATTGAGAAGTATAATTTTAAATACTACTCATGATGATAACTTGAAAACCTAGAAAGGGTCTGAATAAGGATAGGGTGTGAAATCCTTCACAGAGATTCTGTGTGGAACGGTGTGGGTGGGTGAAAACAACTCATTTTAAAAATACTATTGAAATGTACAAAAAATGAGTAGATTATGGAAACAGATTACTGTAGGATGGGATAAATTAGGAAGTGCCTAGTGAATTCAATTATTCACAAATGAGGATAATATCATATTTGAAAAAATACAATACATTGAATGGAACCGATTTTCATGGGTGGAAAGAGTTAGAGGGACAGTGGTGGGGAGTCGGGGTAAAAATAGTTTTGAAATTCAAAACTTAATAATTGTTTGGATGTGGGAAGAAAGGGAAGAACATCGGGAAGAATGGGAAGTGAGGAGGAAGCTCCATCGGGAACTGGATCGCAGCTGGTGCCGGTCCTGAAAGAACTTGCCCTAAAATCACTTGGATTTAAAAATGGTGATAATGCCTTTTATTTCAAGGATTTTCAGAATATTATTCGTGATTTCAGATTGAACTAACCTTGGTGGAATCCGTCAAATATTATGTTTCGTGGAGGCAGGACTCTATCACCGATCAGAGTTGGAGGTGGAATTGGCCACGGGGCCACAGCAAGACCGGTGTCAGAAATCCGATAGTCGTTCGGTGGCTGTGCTCCTTCGTCATCCGAATCCGATGTCGACCCTCCATCCGATTCCGGATAGGTTACAATGTGGTCCATTTGAATCGAATCAGTCGATGAGGACCGGGAACGAGAGTGTGGTCGATCTGAAATTAAAGAAAAAATTTTACAGAGAAAGTAAGTTGTGCGTAAAAATAACAGCTAAAATGCAGAAATAAGTTTTTGGGATATTCAAGAGATTACTTGAAACTTCAAAAAATCTTCTTAAAATGTTTTCAGAAAAAAAACATACTAGTGTCGACTGATTTGGTACTGAAACTGGCGGAATCTCCACAATTCTCGATTCTTCGCTTCTTGATAACATCTCCATTCATCTCATCCGAATTCTTATTTTTGTTTCTGGACGAGGTTGTTTTCAGTGGGACAGTCTTGGTGGTGTACTTTGAAGAAGAACTAGAATTAGAATTTGCGGTGTATCCAGTTGAGTCAGAGGAGCCTTTTCCTGCAAAAAGAGCAAAATTAATTTTTGGCGTAAAACGTAGAGGCTCGGGTGCCAATACTTGGCCGTATTTCATGATTTTACAAGTGTTGGCCAAGCCTCCCACAAGTCTTGGCCCATAGTCAAAATGCTACAATTCTTGGCCAAATTCTGATTATTGATTTTTTACCTTCGGACTCATCATTTGAATTTTCAAATTGTTTTCTGTTTTTACCTATTTTCCTACTATTAAAGTATTGAATTTTTAAGAAGGTATTTTAATTTTTTTGGTATAAGAAACATTGAAGTTTCGAATGGTATAACTTTCAACATGACAGAACATTTAACTTCAACTCAAAAGAGCAAAACCGAAAAAGGATGAATCTGCGAGTCGTGAGCACATCGTGAGCATATCGTGAGTTATTATGAAGAGATGTTCAGGTTTGAACAGTTCAATATTACAGAATTTAAACACTCGAATATACAGAATTTCGCCTCACAAAAACACAGGAGACAGAAGATGAAAAAAGTTAATTTTCTGCAAAATTCCACCAAAAAATTCTCCATCAAAGCTGCTGTTTCAGTCGACAAAGGATCTCTTTTTGAAGGTATCACACATTTTTCAATGAATTTTAAAATGCTATGAAAAAGATTCAGAGATTAATCATGCATGTGCAGAGGAAAAATCGCAGTGGAAAAAGAACACGATTTCAGTAAAAAACAATGCTAGGAACTCACAAGAGTTACGTTTTTTAGGATTTGAAGACAACTCAAACTATGTAAAGAAGAATTTATTTGCACTGCACATTTGTAGATGCTTGTTATCCGAAAGTCAGTAATGTCGAAACCACAACTATGAAAATTTTTCGAAAAGCAAGTGATGGTATTAGTTCAAAGACTGAGGATGTTTTAAATTATCGTTTGTATTTCAGATGCAAGAAATTGGATTGTAATGTTCTCGTCTAAAGGATACTTCAAAATACAAAGCAAAAACTGAGGAAATGAGATGACTCGACTTGATGCGATTACACTGTCACTATCGATGAATTTCAACGGATTTCAAATAAAAGGAAACGAAAAGGTAGAAATTTTTTGTGATTAATTTTTTTTCTCATTATTCGTTTTGTGTAGTGTTCTAATAAAATGTTGTAGTATATCTAATTCCAAATACAATCACAACAGAACAACAGGTTTCAATGAAAACACACAAAGCCACACACAAGTCTAGGACAAGTATTCCACAAGTCTTGCACAAACCTCCCACAAGTCTTAGCTAATACATATAATAATGTGCTCGGAGACTTATGCTAGACTTGTGGGAGGTCTCGCCAAGTATTGGCGCCGACAGCCGAGGGGATGGGTTGCGCCTTTTTCAAAGTTTACCCAAAATCGATCTTGGAATTTTCAATGATATCATTTTTACAATAAAAAATAACATGATGCAAAAACCAATACCTTTCAATTTGACTGTAAAGAGAGATGCGGATGACCCGGATCCAGAAACAGAAGAAAGTGGAGAGACCGGTGAAGGAGCAACTACATTGGAAGAGCGAGGAGCGTTCGGGGAAGCGTTGGAGTCGCTATCATAGGCCAGAAACTCCGTCAGAATTCGAGGAGAATTCTGAAATAGAATTTGAATCAATTTTTTGGAAACGAGAACTCACTTTGAGCTCAGACTCGGCGAGCCAGGAGTTCCAGATCACATGATCATATCCCTTCCACTTGATTAAGTACTCCTTTTTGTTTCCTATGGACCGACTCTTGATGATCGTGTCGATTTCATAATTTTGCTTGGATAAAGTGCGCGATGGATCGACGGTTTGGCGGTATTCGTTGATAACTTCGGCGTATTGCTGAAAAACGTTTGAATGCTAATTTCGATATATCACCGGCAGTATTGACGAAAATCGTTTTGGTAAAGCAGGACTTTTCAGAAATTATTCGGCGGAAATTGATAAGGAATTGGCTAACATCGAAATGAAAAGTGGAAATCGCACGTTTTCACCTTTAACTGTTGATCTACTGTAGAAACAAGAAAACGCGTTTTAGTACTACTTCTCATTTACCTACTCATTTTGAAAAATGATAATTTTTAAGTAGTAATGATATACGAAAGAAGGTGTGTTCTGCACTGCAAGTTCAAATTAGATCTACCATGCAAAATGTTTAGTCACAATTTCAGCAGATTTTGTCTCATTTTTCAAGTCGTGAGGTTATCAAAATGAGTTCTTAGAAATCGCAGTATTGAAACTATGTACCAGAACAGGCCTGTGCGGCGACAAATTGCCGATTGCCGAAATTTCCGAAATTGCCGAATTTTTGTTGCCGATTTTCCGTTGCCGAAATCGGCAACGAAGAAAAAGTTGCCGAATTGCCGTTGCCGATTTCGGCAACTTCGGCAACTGAAGTTTTTTTGAATTTAGAGATTTTCACAATGTTTTTTAGTCAAAAAAATGATTTCGAAGTTCGAAAAATCAAATTTTGAACACCATCATCCCTCAGAATGAATTTTAGAGGAAATGTGTCCCAATAATCATCAAAAATACTTGCATCGGATCTTAAAATGAGCTTCAAATTTGTGAGCATAGGAGAAAAATAGATATCATGAGTCACAACTCATCAAAAAAATTATCCAATCTATCTCAAATCTCTAGGGAACGTGTGTCGTGATTTGCCTAACAAGTTGAGCGCACTATTTTCAAAACTCACAACCGGAAAAAATATTTTCAACCATTGGAATACCCTTTATCGCTGAAGTGAAATAGTTTGCATAAAAAATGTGGTCTTTAGTTGCCAATGTTTGTAATTACTTTTAAAGAAACTTATGAAACACATTTTCTGTAGTTCTGAGCCTGATAAAAGCATTTTCGGGTGAGTTACGTATCGATTTTACTAAAAAAAAAAGACGCAAAACTTTTGTTGCCGAAAATTGCCGAAATTGCCAAAAAATTTAAAAAATTTGTGATTTTTTCCCACCATTTGGATGGGTATTTTTTTTGTTTTTTTTTTTATTTTATCGAGCTTCTGTCAATTTGGAAAACTTACTTGAAAAAGTAGTGATAACTGTTTGCAAATATTATTTTACAACTGATAGATAATCTATTTTTGAATTCACGCTTTTCATTATTCATTCATGGTCCGTATAGGTCCAAAAACAGAGCTTCAAAACCCCCCTTCCAGTGATTGAACCCTTCAAATTTTTTTTGGAATTTTTTTGAAAATTTTTTTTTCTAAATTTTGTCTCTACTCTCTTGAATTGATAAAATTTTGAAACACATGTCAGAGGGATCCTGAAATGTCGCAAAATAAGAAAACAAAAACAAAAAAAACACTAGAGGGTCCGAACCCACAGCCTTGTGACTACTGGCGCCCACCACAACCCCGACACCACGCCGTCGACATTTACTTTTGATTCGAAAGGCGCTCAAATGTCAGACTGTCTTCTAACTCCTTTTAAAGTGGTTTCGGGGATGAAATGTGTGGTAAAGCACGCAAATCAACGAATTTCAGTACTAAAACTTTGGACTGATATAACTCTGCTGAAATTGGCGAGCGTGCTCTAAAATTTTCATGGATGTCTAGATAGGATATCCTTGACATATTCTAAAATTTTCATCAAAATCCAAACTGACGAGGTGTTGTCGTTCCCTTGTTATCTAAACGAAAAAATATACAATACAATGCGAGGTTCGCCAATATGAATGAGAAAGGAATGACGAGAAAAGAAAAAAAAGTGACGAGCGATGGCGGACCGATCAATACTGTGAGGGTCCGCAGAACGGTGCAGAGAGAGTGTGGTAAAAAGAGAGGGGGGAAAAAACGCAGAACTAATTATCTGACCATCTAAACAACAAAAACAACAAAAACAACTACTTTTGGCGCCATTTGGTGGATACGCGGTTGCGCGTCGCCTCTTGTGTTTGCGGACTTTGAATCTGGAAATAAATCTGGTTTATCCAGATTTAGCAATTTGGTTTTAGGCCCTCCGAAGAATACATTAATCTACAATGTAGTGAGTCCAAACTACCGTAAAAACTGTATTAGAAGTGCCCGCCCTTTTATTTTTCGTAAGGTCTCTTAGGGGCACTTCTATTTTTCGCGGGTCGCTGAGAAGGGCACTTCTATTATAGGGACATCGTCCTTCGGTTAAAATTTTGTTGTTTTTACTTAACCATTTTTTAACATCAATAATTTTATAATAGGATCCTTTCGTATTCGACTGGACATGTTGGAACGGGAGCTTGGTTGGCGGGGCTAGTGAACATGCAAAGTCGAACACGTCCGAGACCATCTAGGCGATACTTTTCCGGCTTTTCTTCGGAATCCACGTTCAAGTTCTCCGTGATCATTGAGTCCTCAGTCAAGGTTTCTGAAAAAATAACAATTTGCTCCTGAATTGCTCTCACAATAGAACACAATCAGTTGCTTCTTGAATTCTCAGTCTATGTGATGAAACACGTTATCATCTTGCCCGGCTCCGATGAATCGTCTGACAGAAAATGTATTTAAAGGCACATCATCGGCCTAGAAGCAAAAATAGGTACGGTTTTGGCAACGAAATTCATGCGACTTTGATACAGTACTTCGGAATTATTTGATTTTTGCCTATTTCCTTCAGATTGGCGCTTGTTTTCGTTGAATTTCTACCTATTCCCATGAATAATCAGCTGAATTAAGAAGACCATCTAAAATGGGTTATCGAATATTAATCCCAAGATACTGTATCAGATGTGCATGCATATATTTGTAAGAACTGTAGCTGTTTCCGCTTCGGGACCAACAATGCGCGAAGCCACAAGGTTCTGCACCGTCGCACGTGTCAATCGATGATTTGTAGTTGGAAAATTCTTACCTTGCTCATACTCAGAGCCTTCTGACATGAGGGTGATATCCCCCAATCCGGCAATATTGTTTTTAGCGTCTCGCTCCGTCATCAATCTCTGCCGGACTCTCTCGTATTCTACTGGATCTGTTGGCACGGGGGCTTGGTTGGCGGGGCTAGTGAACATGCAAAGTCGAACTCTTCCGTGGCCATCTAAGCGATACTTTTCCGGCTTTGTTTGGGATTCTTCTTTTGAGTGCTTCATGGCTGACTGTTTTCTGAAAATAAACGAAATGTCAGCGAGATGCGGCGATATACACAAATGAGAAAAGAATGACGGGAGAGGGAAAACTAACTGGAGAACGAGGACGGACCAATCAATAAAAACAGAAAAAAATGTATCTCCTCTTTCAGTTTTTGACATTTCTGGAAGTTTTATAGCTCAAAAGAACCGCAATAATTTACTCTTCATTGTGTAGAACGCCGGAGTCTCAAATGGGCCATCTTCGCCGTCTCCTGGGTTGGTAACGACATCCTCAATCGGAACATCTGGGCTATCTCCGCTGTCTTCTGGGTTGCTTACAAGATTATTGAATCCTCCATGTCCATCTAATGTACTGTCTTCCGGTGTGAGTGCAAGAGTCTCAAACGGGTCATTTTCGTCTGCTCTGCCAACTTCGGGCTCGGCCACAGGACTATCGAATGCTCCATCTCTATCAGG
>NC_013491.2:2625969-2683805 GCF_000004555.2 Caenorhabditis briggsae | reverse complement strand
ATCTGATATCATCGCCACTGTGGTGGAATTCGGGAAAACTAACTGGAGAACGAGGACGGACCAATCAATAAAAACAGAAAAAAATGTATCTCCTCTTTCAGTTTTTGACATTTCTGGAAGTTTTATAGCTCAAAAGAACCGCAATAATTTACTCTTCATTTTGTATGAATGAATTTTTGATTCGTCTGTTAAAACTTTTTTTTATAATCAAAAAAGCTCACGAATATGCACATAATCGCATTTTTGCGTTGATTTTTGATTATAAAAAAGTTCTGTTAGACGAATCAAAAATTCATCCATACAAAATGAAGAATAAATTATTGCGGTTCTTTTGAGCTATAGAACTCCTAGAAATGTCGAAAACTGAAAGAGGAGATACATTTTTTCTGTAAAAAACTTTCAAAAATGACCATTTTTGAAATATTTTCTTCCGGAAAAGGACCGTACAGAATTTTATAACCACTAATTAATTTTTTACGAATCATTTGAATCATCTTAAATCTCCACAAAATCAGATAAAAAATTCTGGAATTATGGTTTTAGACATGCATTTGTGATCGCGAACAACATGCAATATGGCCAATGAGCAGGGTGGGTTATCTGTGAACTATGAGAGTACAAAAAGGGGATTACGTGGACCCTTGTGCTAAAAGAAGAAGAACCTAACACCGGTTTTTGAGCTATTTTACTCCATTAGAACATTAAAAACAATTAAGAAAATGCAGGAATATACCCCAATGAAAATTGATGAGCGAAAGAGAGGGATAAGTCATGTGAACGGGGCAATGTGAGATATGTGGGCAAGCCACCAGAATCGAGTCAGAATACAGGATAGGGGAAAATATTAAAGGTCCAGGCATATCAATTATTTGGCTGGAACGATAAGAGAGAGAGAGAAAGGGGGGGGGGGATGGCGGGAAAAATAAAGATACAATATTTTTGCGAAGAATGTATCAACAAGATTTCAAAAAAAAAACAAATAATCCCAGATTTCAGATAAAAATTCAGTTCTTCCTTGGCTACATCATTGTTGGGGTCCTTGGAACTGCGACGGAATCACTTGCGGTATCCCATTAGGAATGAGCTGAGCTCTGTAAAAAGGATAGAAACTCTTGGAATTTAGAACTGCTAAAAGTGACTCACAGGTCAGCCGCAGTGAAGTTCTGAAGAAGATTGGCAAGGTTCAAGATTTGGTACACCTGAAGCTGGATTCCAAGGTTTGGTACAAATGGAGCTGGGTTCGGATTTTGATTGACGTACCGACGGAATCCTGAAACATATACCTTAAAGAGAAGGAACTTCTCATTGTTGCCAATGGATTTTTTTCGAAAATAATGGTTTTCTTGAACCAAATAAACATGATATTTACAAAGTTTTTCCCAAAACCTAACCAGAGCGATGAATCTCTCGATCGCCAATGAGTCTTTGCGGCTCGAGTGGCCATGGAACCACTGCGAGCCCAGTATCCGAACATCTCGAAGTATCCAGCTCCTCCGTCTCCTCCTCGTCTTCCTCATCTGGGAAGGTGACTATTGAATAATTCAGTGTGCTCGGTGGGTACTGTTCTGAACAATAAAGAAGATTAGTGTAATGACAAATTTTTGGTCTATTTAGAACACATTTATGCTATCAGATAATTCTTGTTAAAGTTATTGAAATTGCTAACTGTACATGCACCGGAATGCTTTTCTAACCGGCAGTTCTGAGTATTTTAATGTTTGAAAATCATTAATTTTCATTAAAACCTACCGGCTTGCTCGTCAGTCAGCTCAACAATTATTCGACCATAATCATTTGGCGCTTCTGGCATTGGCTCCTCCTCATCTTCATCATCTGAGTCTGGGAAGGTAACAATAGGCTCCTGTGGTCTATTCGAAGGGTAGTATCCTGGAGAAAAAAGTTAGATTAGTGTACTGACAATGTTTGGTCTGTTCAAAACACTTTAGCTGTACATGCACCGGAATGCTTTCTAGTCGGCAGTTCAGATTATTTGAATGTTTGAAAATCCTCAATTAAAACAAACCTGAAAATCCGAAAAATCCTAAACTGCTTGGCATTGGTGGGGCTCCGGCAAAAGGAGAACCTCCGAAGAATCCCAGACCACTTGGAATTTGTGGGGCTCCGCCGTGAAGATTGCCTCCAAACAATCCCTGACCATTTGGCATAGGCGGGGCTCCGGCAAAAGGAGCAGCTCCATGAACTCCTTGACGGTTTGGCATAGGCGGGGCTCCGGCAAAAGGAGCAGCTCCATGAACTCCTTGACGGTTTGGCATAGGCGGGGCTCCGGCAAAAGGAGCAGCTCGATGAATTCCTTGACGGTTTGGCATAGGCGGGGCTCCGGCAAAAGGAGCAGCTCCATGAACTCCTTGACGGTTTGGCATAGGCGGGGCTCCGGCAAAAGGAGCAGCTCCATGAACTCCTTGACCGTTTGGCATAGGTGGGGCTCCTGCAAAAAAAGCAGCTCGATGAACTCCTTGACGGTTTGGCATAGGCGGGGCTCCGGCGAAAGGAGCAGCTCCATGAACTCCTTGACGATTTAGCATAGGCGGGGCTCCGGCAAAAGGAGCAGCTCCATGAACTTCTTGACCGTTTGGCATAGGCGGGGCTCCGGCAAAAGGAGCAGCTCGATGAACTTCTTGACCGTTTGGCACAGGCGGGGCTCCTGCAAAGGGAGCAACTCGATGAACTCGTTGACTGCTTGGCATTGGTTGGGCTCCGGTGTGAGGAAGATCTCCAGGCAAACCCTGATCACTTGGCAAACCCTGATCACTTGGTTGTCCTTGTGAGGACTGAATTGGGTCGACGTATTCAGCTGAAGTCGAACTTCCAAACGACGAGCTTTCACCGTTCGAATTCATTGTGTTCCCTGCAGATGAAGAAGACGAGCTTCCGGAAGAATTCGGACCTGATGGAGATCCACCAGAAGGAGGAGTGGCAAACGGGACATTTGGTGCTGCTGTACCATGGTTTGGCGCTGCCGTTTGGTGTTGCCAGGTTCCAGTAGGTCCCGCAGCTGATGGAGATCCTCCAGAAGAAGGAGTGGAAAACAGAACGTTTAGTCTTGGCACGCCTGATAGAGATGGAGCATTCGATAGTCCTGTGGCCGAGCCCGAAGTTGGCAGAGCAGACGAAAATGACCCGTTTGAGACTCCTGCACTCACACCGGAAGACAGTACATTAGATGGACATGGAGGATTCAATAATCTTGTAAGCAACCCAGAAGACAGCGGAGATAGCCCAGATGTTCCGATTGAGGATGTCGTTACCAACCCAGGAGACGGCGAAGATGGCCCATTTGAGACTCCGGCGCTCAAGCCAGAAACCGGCGAACCTGACAGAGAAGGTCCATTCGAGACTCCTCGGGCCAATCCAGAAAGAAGGAATGCTGGTGAGGATGGTCCAGTCGAGACGGTTGCTGGCGAGGATGGTCCACTCCTGTACTCCAACACTCCTGTGCTGACGCCAGAAAACGGCGCAGCTCCCAAAGACCACATCTGAGGAGTCTGATTCACAATTTTGGATCTCTTGGCGTGTTGACGTGGTTTCCAGACTTCTTTTACGTCCTAAAGTTCAATTATATCCTTTTTGAAATGACTAACGAATACTTACTTTCACTTCAGATTTAGGCAGCCACGTGTTCCAAATCGGATTGTCAAACCCTTTCCATTTCACCAACTGGAAGGGTTTGCTCTTGATGATTCGTTCCTCGAGAATCTCTTGGATTTTGTAGAATCCAGCCTTCCATTTCACAGAGGGATCTTGTTGGTGACGGTATTCGTCCAATACAAGACGATACTCCTGAAAAATGATACTGTGAACTCTAGCTCCGACCACACTACATTCAAAATTTTCTCAATTAAAAAAATACCTACCCGGAGTTCGTCATCATTTTCCACGAGGGTTCTCCCATCCGGCGTTTTGATCTCGAAGATCGGGAACCCTTCGGACATGTCGTGAGATTTCACGACAGCCGTTGAGCCCGACGAGAATCCCGTGAGCCGATCGGTGGGCTTTCTGGAAAAGATACATTTGATGAGCGAGTATGTTTCTTTTTTTTCCCTACCGTGCTCTTTTCGAACGTCTAGGTTCAGAGGTTGAAGAAGAAGAAGAAGAAGAGGACATCGTTCTGGAAAATAATCTCGTTTACAATATAGTACTGAGACAGAATAGTACGCAATGGTTCAATGCGGATTTTCCGTTTCTATGAAGAATCTACCTTGAATTTAAAAAAGTGTAAAGGGGACACAAAGAAACAAGAATCAAGAAGCGACAAAAAATTTTATAAAGATTACTGAGCGGCAAAATCAAGAAGTACGGTATTTCAGCAGACGAGGGCGACAGATGGATGAACGACCAAGTACAGAACAAAAGGCAAATTTCGCAGCTTTGTGAGCGGGAGAGGAAATTGGTATGAGGTGATGGGTTGCCAATAATTCATCTTCATAATACAGTCGTTAGTAAAAGTCAGATTTACACCATAGTTGCAAAAGGCTGAACGAATTTTCTTGGCCCGGCCCGCCTACTACTGTTGAAAAATTTCCAATGAAAAAGTTACATTATTTAACAAAATTAACAAAGTAGAAAGTAGTCAAAAATAGGCCGTTTTTGTTTAAATTTTGGGGAAAAAATGGGAAAAAAAGAAAAATTATGAGCAGAGGAGAAAACAGGCGAGGACGAGCGAACATACAGGACCGGATGACTAACTGGCTATCGTCTATCCACAATCACATGCCTCACTGATATGCACGCCCCGCCCAATGAAAAAGAGCGGAGACGCCGGAAATCCATAGAAATTTTCTGGGTCATCAGAAATGGTCTCGAAGGGAATTTTTGTTGTTTTCGAAATAGCTGATCAAAAATCAAACCGTTCTGAACCAAACTACGAGTTACAGTATATCTAGAGCAAAAACACAAACTTGTGGGCAATATCCTGGTGCGTGGGCGTCTCTAAAAGGGATCTCCGTTTCAGCTATTAGCCATGATATTTGAAGCTCTCGACTATCAAAACTACCAAAAATATCAAACCATGTACTCGCGACCTCTGGGGTATTCAGGAACGCGGAAGCACTACTGGATATTTTATAAAGACGCTAAAATGTTAATGGGCGTAGAAAATGTTTGCTGGATTAATTTCAAGACACTAGAAATCACTTAAAGGGGGACTCCGACCAAAAATTTTTATTGCATTAAAATGTTTCAAAAAATATGTGTTTTCCTGATATTATTGCGAAAAATTTTTTTAAAAATCCGAAATCCCCGAAAAACGGCGTTGAAAAGGAAGAAAATTCAAAAAAAGGTGCCGCCGGGGGACGAGGATTTTCAGTGAGAAACCTAGGCCACGGCACCTGACAGCCTTTTTTTCAAGTCGCCGACAGTGGTTTTTTACGTTTTTTACCTGCCGGACATGAAATTGAAAAAAATCCGGAAAAATTGCCACGTAGGAAAGGCGCCCGCTGCCGTGGCCTAGGTTTCTCACTGAAAATCCTCTTCCCCCGGCGGCACCTTTTTTTGAATTTTCTTCCTTTTCAACGCCGTTTTTCGGAGATTTCGGATTTTTTTTGAATTTTTTCGCAATAATATTCGGAAAATAGATAACTTTTAACACATTTTAATGCAATAAAAATTTTTGGTCGGAGTCCCCCTTTAATAGGAGCCACCAAGTCACCAGCTGACAACTCAACAAAATATGACCTAAAATTTCATCAAAGCCACCAGGAGAGGGGAGAGATGGCGTAGATGTTCTACAGTGTGATAGTAAAAAATCGAAAAGTGAGGGGTGGAACGGCGAACAATGAATTGCGCCGAAGCAGCCAGCAGGCTGATATATATATATATATATATATATATATATATATATATATATATATATATATATATATATATATATATATTCTGATGCGTGGGAGTATCAAGAAGGGATCTCATAATCAGTTAATGTGGTCGAAAAAAACTGCAAAATTTTATAATCAATCTCAATGCCTGGATGAACCAAAAAGGAAGCTCCTAGCGAGAAAGCTAAAAATGATAACTTTAAAAATCAAAGTGATTCTTAAATTTCAGCAATAGAGTAACCAAACTGCAAAATTTCAAAATTTTCTGATTACTTAGAAGATAGCCATTATCTCCATTCCTGTGCAAGATATGAAAATATGCTCAACGGATAAATTATTCATCATAATATGTATCACCAACATTTTATCTGCTGACACCTTTATAATAAAATCGAAAGAATTAAGCTGCAAATCGGCGGTTTGGGTGGGCGTCTATTAGAGGGAATACGGTATTTAGTGATTAAACAGGTTTACGAAAAGGAGAAAAGTTTACCGTAAAACCTGTGTTAGAAGAGCCCCCTGTAATAGAAGGGCCTCCGTAATAGAAGGGCCAAATGTGAAGAAGGGCCCCTTCAATATTTGTTTTGCATTTATAACATTTCCGTACGTTTTCATTGAAAAAAAATCCGGAAATTCCGAAATTTGAAACATATATGTTAAAACACTCCTTTTTGGTGAAAAATATGCTACATTTTAGTGAAATTGATAGATTTTCATAAATTTTGAACAAAAATTCGTCGAATTTTCGGAGTAAAACTTTTGGGAAAAAAGCCAAAAAATAGAATGAATCTAATCATCTAAGTTCCTCTAATCAGCTAATCATCTAATCCTCTAACCCCTACTTAAAGGGCTCCTGTAATGGAAGGGTCCTCCGGAGGTACCTTGGAACAATAGAACGGCCGGCCCTTCTACTGCAGGTATTACGGTATGGGACGCTTTTGCTACATCGAAAAACTACTAAACGCCCTAATACTGCAAATGAAGTGATACCAAAAGTGAAGTTGAAAAAGAGCTACAAGCAACTAATTTCAATTTTCGTCTCGTGAAAATGTTTTTTTCTTCTCACGAGGTTGCCGTGGGCCTTGCGTGTATCCAAGATGAATCACAGAGTCACGAAACGGGAAATGAAACAGAGAAGAAAAAAAGGCAAAGGGGTAATTAGTCGTAGACGATGACTGAAGTGAGGGCTTTGCAAACTATATATGCTTTGAAAAATGATAAAAAAGTTGCGGAAAAACTTGAGCTCGGAAGAAAATAGACAAAATAAAACCAAATATCTGCAGAACTGTGGATGAGACACTTTTTCGAAGAACCACGCGAACGCCAAGCGCATGTGCAGAATGAGGAAAGGCAGAGAAACAGACAGAAAAGAAACAAGAGAGGGGACAGCTCGATCGCGCAACAGTATATGCAAAACTAAAAACGTATCGATTATATTTTGGGCGACAGGCCCCTAGCTGTTCTCTCTTTCTCTAGAGAATGGATGGAACAGCGACGCATAAGCCATTGATTCTATGTGGTATCTCAAAAGTCTCCGCACGGAATGTTGTTGTTTTAGGAAATCCGAGTTTTCTACCTGGACTAGTTGAGCTAGCTTGACGTGTACTTCATTTGGATTCATTTTTCTCTCATTTTTCTGCAGGAATTTGAAAACAAAACAATTGGAAAGTAAGGTTTATTTGACAAGAAAAAGGTGTACGAGAGAGGCGGGGTTTAGAAAATGGATTTTTCGAAAAAATGAGGAAATAAGGGGGAGGGGGGATATACTCGGAAATTATTGAAATGGACTTCACATTTTGATGGACTTAAGGTATGCCGGGTTGGGATAGTGAATTGAGAAAAAAAATGAATAGCTGGAAAAATTGGAGAGGTGGCGTGAAAAGATGATGAATAATGAGAACAAACAGGGGAAGTGGCAATAGTGGATTAAAAACGTAAAAATATTTTGGGACATGGAGAACAAGATAATTAAAGAAATGAAGTTGGGTGGTTAAATTTAATGAATAAAAAAAATAAAATTTATAAATACTTGAGTTCCATCGGCCCACTTTCCGCCAATGCTCCGTTCATTTCGATGATGTAGGGTGCTGAAAAAATTACTAATAACTTTCGACATTATTCCTAATGAAACATACCAACAGGCGGAGATGGTGGAGCTGGATGATTCGCAATTTTCGATCTCTTCTTGCTCAATGCGTGCCGTTTCTTGAAGACGTCTTTGGCATCCTGAATTTCAATTATACTCTTTTTTGATTGGTAATTGAAGACTTACTTTAACTTCATTTTCTGGAATCCACGAGTTCCACAGTGGGCAGAACCCTTCCATTTAACCCTTCCATTTAATCAAATGGAAAATTTTACCATTGAAGATTTTACCATTGAAAATGGAAAATTTTACCATTGAAGATTTTTCTTCAATGGTCTTCTCAATTTTATAATACCCGGATGTCCATTTCGTCAATGGACTTTGTCGGTGTCTGTACTCGTCGATGACGGCCCGATAATCCTGAAAAATGATATTGTGAACTATAGCTTCCAATAGCACTGCATTTGAATTTCTAGAAAAAATGCCTACCCAGAGCTCCGCCTCGTTTCCCTTGAGGGTCCTGCCATCAGCGGTCTTGATTGTGAAGACCGGGAACCCATCGGTTATTTTGTGTGACCTCACGACAGCCGTCGAGCCCGAACCGTATCCGGTAAGGCGGTCGGTAGTTTTGCTGGAATTAATGTAAATTTGATATTCGAGTGTGTTTTTTCTCTTACCTTGCTCTTGTCGAGCGTCTCACCCACCAAGAGGGGGTAGAAGAAGACGAAGTTGGAGTAGAAGAAGAAGACATAGCCGTTCTGCAAAAAATTAAGTTTATGATCTGGTGGTAAGATGTAGAAAAACGCGGTAATTCGATGAAAATTTGCATGTTTCAATGGAGAGAAAATCGTGAGGCGGGAGTGTGAAATTTCTTATGGTTTTTCAACTTTTTCGCAAAATTTTTTTTTGCAAAATTACTCTACGAGGCCTAATTTTTTCATTATGATTTCTTTATGCCATCCTAGTTGATGGTCCAAAAATGGCCTAACTCGGACCGATGAGGTTTCTAGGCCGCCAACATTTTTTCCCTGGAAAAGCACGACCCAACTAATAAATAAATTTTTTAATACCAGATGAGAAACCCCATAGCAGATGAGCTCTCTATAGCTGACAAGCTAGAATAGCAGACGAGCAAATACCAGAAAAACTGATGAGTATTTGCCAGAGAAAAGGGGAGAAACAGCAAAACTAGGAAAGGTAAGTGAGCGAATGGGATCCTCGGACTAGGGCAGACTGAGAACATAAGAAAGGGCGGAGTTCCAAAAAATAGAACAATGAGCGGTTATTCCTATGAGCAACTACCCCCTCATCAGCTATCTTTTGAGAACTTATGGTGCGAGAAAACATGCAAAACGAAAAAATGAGCATTTGACATGTCGGTGATTACAAACGATTTTGATAATCTCTTCCCGGGGGAATTCCCAGGAGAAAGATTACAGGGGTCCCACTCTAAACTGTTTGTTTTTCATTATCCACGTCTATTGTTCTCTAACTCGCACCTTACTGACATGAGACAGGGTAGGGAGGGTTGGAAAGTTACAGTACACACTCTGTTAGGGTGCTACCCGAATCATCAACTTTAAGCTTTTTTATCTCGCTTTTCGTGTGAGATAGCAGAAAGAGTTTAACTGCCGAAATCTTTATCATATTATCATCAATATTTGGTCAGTTGAGCACTTTTTGATACATTCTATAGGAAAAAAAATGAGGTATGTGGGCTCAAAGTTGACGGTTTGAGTGGCCTTAGGGAGAGAAGTTTGGAATTTTCCTAAACGCAATTTCAGAAAATTCTTTTTTTTCATATTTTCACATTCCGGAAAATTACGTACCACAAAAAGTCTGCAAAACGAAATTGACGTTTTATAGAAAATATAAAAGAATTAACTATTTGAATGTGGTTCTCACAATTACCGTAAACACTTAAATAGAAGGCCATCCAAACCGCGAACTTTGAGCCTATATATCTCGATTCCTGTGAAATATATCAAGATGTGGTCAACTAAAAAAATTTTCATCACATTACTACAAATATTTTGTCTGTTGATTACTTTTTGATATCTTTCATAAGAACTGAGATATATGAGCTTAACGTTAAAGGCTTGGTGGCCTTCTATTAAGATGTTTACGGTTGGCGTGGAAGTTTCCGAAAAATGAAACTCAACAAATTATCTGATAGAAGGGAAACCTTGACTTTATTGGAACTCATCAAAATCAGAGACTGACACACCTAACTGCCCAAAACTAGATGCTAAATTTTTGAATATTTTGAAAAATAAGACGTTTTCAGGAATTCTGAATACCTTAAAACCTGTAATAAAACTTTCCTTTCAAGTTTGAGCTAATTTTTCTTGATTCCCATGCAAGATATGAAAAAAAATGACAATTGGTAGAATGTCTGTGATATCATGAGAAACAATTTATCAGTTGACAACTTTTTCATATCTTTGATAGGAACCGAGATACATTGATTCGAAGTTAGAAATTACCGTAAAACACTAATAGAAGATACCCCAATGTTTGCATTTTGAGCACATATATTTTTGTTGCGGTAACTGATATCAAAAAGTAGTCAACAAGCAAAATGTTGTTAATGTTATAATAAATATTTTATCAGTTGACAACTTTTCGATATCTTTCACAGAAACCCAGATAAATCGACTCAAAGTGCGAGTAGTGGGTGGCCTTCTATTAGAGTGTTTACGATAAGGAGCCCCGCCTATCACAGGTTTCAAATTATGTCAACCTTCGACAGAAAGTCCAAAAATTTCTGAAGAAAAAAACTATAAAAACATTCCAATCGGAATTTGATTCCGAAAATGCTCGGAATTTTTGGAAATCTTGGAATTCTGAATTCCATAAAACTTCAAATACATTTAACAAGTACCATAACCTGTATCTAACAAGTACCATAACCTGAGATTTTTGTGAAACCAGGAATCAAACGATTATTGAGATTCCGAAGAAAGGAACGAAAAAAATAAATTCAAAAGAGAGGATATATGGAACTGTGAAAATACATGCGCATCATTTTTCCCTACAGTAAGAATTCGCAGAACAAGACTAATACAGGACAAATGGCCCTAGGAAGCGTTCAATGAGTAGAGCTATGAGGGACGAAAGCTAGAAGGCTGGGAAAGAGTACGGTGAGAGCAGGAGGGGGAAAAGAAATAGGAAAAATCTGCCAAGGTCGAGAAGACATGTAACTGTAAGCTAGAACTCCTCCCACACACGAAATAAGGGTGGAAGAGGAAGGAAGCATATACCAGACGCCCAAAGCCAGACGCACTAGCATGATATAGTACAGGAAGAGGAGAGATAGTATAGGAATGGAGAGGTCAGGGGTGTACCGAGAGGGAAGTGAGCGATATGAGTGTGATGTGAGTTGAAATGTGAGGGGCCAGTGAGGGGTCTGTAGGAAGACTTGGCATCAAAACTCAGATTAATTCTACAAACGCACCAACGATTCTGAAATCAGTTTTTTGGTGGAGATCTCAAAAAACGTGAATCTTGTATCCAATAGAAACGCAACAAAATCGCTAGATTTATTTTTTAGCAATTAAATACTGGAAGTAACAGGAGGAGTTTGTAGAGTTTGAGTATTTTGCGTTTGCATCAACGGCGAAATGAGAAAACTCAAAAAGTGCAAAAGTACTGACCAATCTAAACAAGACGGCTAACGTTCTAGAAATGATAATGAATAGAAGAGAATAACGAATTGACGTACGAAGATAAACGATTCAAACGGAACAGAGAGCCCCGGATGGTGTAAAGAAGGGTGTGATATAAAGTGAGAGCGAAAAGAAAGATATACTAATGTAGAGAGACCGTACGGTGATTATGGAGAACGTTAAGGAAATGGTAAATTGCTATTCCAGCGAATTGCATAAGTGGTGAGTCACCGGAGCCTTTTCCACCATTCTGCGGGAGCACACCCGCGACCTCGCGGGAACACAATCAGGAAGATGTGAAATGTTTCGTATCCGGTCGACATTATATACTTTGTCCGGCAGGTAATTGAACAATCAGTCGGCTAGACGTTTTGAAGTTTCATGGATAAAAATTGGTTCAATCCCTAAATGAAGATCCAATATAAAAAAAAAGATCCATGAGTTGAAGATGCCAATGAAAGTTGAATATGCAAATGAAAAATTAGGATATCTGAAAATGACGCGAAATATCAAACGAGAATGCTCTTTTTTCTCAAACGCCATTTCTATTTCTCGTTAGGATAATTTTTCTTTTTCTACCACACACCATACTTTACTTTGTTTTGATCCACTGAAATAAATAGAGCGTGAACACATTCATGGTCCAGAATTTCACAGTAGATCCAAGTTGTCTGTTGCTACAAACACTTCACTCCTCTTGCCGTTAATTTTTCCGAAAATGACAACGTACTAGTTGAGATGTCATTTTTTGGAATACCAGAAACAATTTTCTTCAAACCTAGAATATTCTCTTGCTTGTCAGACATGTGAGCGTTGTTATCACAAAAAATCGTTGATGAATTTCTTCAATTGGCTAGAAACACAAACGAAAATGGATTTTTCATTGGCGACCTCATTTTTGTTTTTCAGATTTTCAAAGCGAAATTGAAAATTTTCTCGAAACAATTATGCTATTATTGAATTCCGACCCATTGTGTTTGCTTTAGGACAATTTTGTACGAAAACATGATACGAAAACATGATATTTAATCTGAATTTTGTCTAATTTTCGATTAAAAATAACTTCGCTTTTTCTCCATTTCACTTCGCATTGACTCTTCCAAATAGTCCGTATTGCGCAGCCAACTCGATTCAAATATCAGCGGTTCGCGCCATTTTCTATGGAGCGCGTTTGCTTCACACCGCACAGTTTGCGAGGCCGCGAAAGGAACACAAAGAAAAAAAGAGAGAGAGACGCAGAAAAGAGGGAGACGCAGACACTAAAACTAGTGTGCGCGGCAAATTATTATTGCGCGGGAGATTGCCCAGTAATTGACCCTTGTCGCTCACTCGCTCAATTGTTTCCTCATTCTTATTGTTTTTGGTGGCCCGGTTCGATTTCTCCGGCTGAATTGCTTGTGATGTGATATTTTTAATTACTTTTTCGTTCTCGTTTTGAGTTTTTGGCATTTTTTCAATACTTTTTTTTCAGTTTCCCAACTTGGAGTAAAGGTTCATAGCTTCGATAGCTTTACCAGCAATTTTTAAGGATGACCAATCATCAATCCAAGTCTTCTAGTGGTTTCGATGGAAACGGAACGTTCCACGCAAAAGGTAAAAACAATTCTAGATTTTCTGTAATTTGACATTTTCCAGATTGCAAGGAGGATGGCAACTACTTCCTCGACTACAACATTCAACGTCAACAGAATGGGAATCGAGAACACACGTCCAGTGGCACTTCTCGCAACGGCTCGAAATATTACGGAGAAGATGGACGCCAGCCGCCACAATTTGGGGCCGGTTGGAGCAAAGGTAAGTGAATTAGCTTCCAGCAGGTAGAACGACGGCTCCGAAACATTTTGAAAGTCGACAATTCGAAAGAAAAGCAATTCGAAAGCGTGAAGTTCTCTCCGACTGAAGATTGACTTAACACTAGCAACCTGACATTTCTAGAGCCGTTTTCTGCAGAAAAGCTTACTAATGACCGTTTGCGAAGTGTCCGGTACAAACGATGCAAGTTGTACAGTTGTTATCGTTAGTTTGAAAGTTATGTTGTCGATTTGAAATCAATAAAGACAATGTCATGTTTCCGAATCGTCTCTCTTTCAAAATGCCAACTTTCAAAAATTCCTGGAGCCAGAATGACACCTAACGAGCTTGATTTTTACTAGAAGAGAAAATCATAATTGTCTTGTTTTCCAGACAAAAATCAATAACAGTTTTGTTTTCAGCAAATGGGCTTAGATCCGAATCGACTGCATCAGGAGAGGATCGACACCCAAGTGATGGATTCCACCGTTCCCAGTCCAAGAATCGTGACCGAAGCCGCCCACGCGAATTCGGAAGAGGGTGGAGTGTTGAGAATTGTAAGGAGAACGACGGAGGGATTCCAATGAAAGATGCTCAAGGCCACGGTGCCAGTGACTCAGGAAACTGGATCCACGGCAATGTAAAAGTCGGATCGAGAATGTTCGAAAAGGATGGTTGCCCGATTGGGAATATATCATTCCATGAAGGTAAAAAGCGTTTTAAAAAAAATATTCGATCTCTATTTTTGATTTCTAGGTGTTCACAGCGGTCAATACGAGGCTCGTCAACAACGGACCAGCTCTTATCAGCGGTCTGAAAGCAACAGGACTCGTGTGAAGAGTGAGTCAGCGTACTCCAACGCGACTGGAAGAGGAGCCAGTGAAGATAATTACTACGGATACCAACAAGAAATGGGAAACTACGGCGTCACGAACTATCATGTCGGCAAAAAGGACAGCTACAGCGCTGCCAACAAGTCCTTCAATGCCCAACCAATGACCAAGACTCGTGAAAGTTCAGAATGTGATTCGCGCCGCTCGTATTCCAATCATGCGGACGTCTCGTATGGATGGAACGAAGGAACTGGATACAAAGGTAAAATAATAATTCCCATTATCAAAAATTCCTACTTTTTCAGGCCGCCTGGATAGTCTGGAGTATCATCACAAGAAGTGGCGCTCCGTTTCGAGACATGCTGGGGACAACTATCGAAAGGAGAATCATCCAAGTTCTCATCAGATGGACAACCACTATGGCTACCAAGGGATGCCTTCTGACGGTCGTAGAAATTCCCGCAACAACTCTCACAGCAGCAACGGCTCCAGACACTATTCGCATGGCTACAACAGTAATCATTATTTTGCGAACAAGTCCTTCCATTCTCATTGATTTTTTTCAGATCAACATCATGCCGGCTCCCATCACTCGGGATCTTACAATGGACCAAGCACCGTGAACAGTCGTGGCGGACAAGCTGCATTCTCCAAGTCGGCTCTGGGCCATCCGTTTGATTTGCACAATGTTGTTAGTGGGGATTGTGAGGAAAATCTTTGGGTGACACCGAGTGAGAACGACGCCATCACTGACTGTGTCTATGAATCCGAGCTCGATGACGACGTTTTCGAGCAAGTCGCTGCTCCTGATGCCGAACCCATCGCTGACGTTAGTCAATTCGTCTACCAGAATGCGACTGTGGATGATTACACTCGTGCCGATTCTGAATCCACCGACACCAAGATCCAACGCAAGTTCGATAAATGTTTCGCAGAACTTGAATCTGAATTTGAGGAAGTCGAGCCGAAGCGCTGTGAGCCATTGAGAAAATATTCTTTTTGTAATAATTTGAACTTTTAGCTACCCCTTGCCAAGTTCCAATGAGCTGGAATGTTTTCAAGTTTGGAGGAGATGTGTATGACCTCACGGAGATAGGAACCGAGTTTGACAGTTCTGACATCAAGGCCGACTGGAGAAAGCCAATGACATATCCATACTACTTCAATGGGGATGGATGGAGTGACGGAGCCATTTGGGCGCTGACTCAGCTGACTCAGCTCACCAAGTCGCATGACAACTTGTACGCCGAGAGCGCCAACGAATGGAAGGACACCGAATTCAATGCGAACAAGCTTCGTAGAAATTCTGAGTAAGTCGTTTTCAATAGTCACTTCAGCGTAGAAAATACACATTGCCGCTTGGAAATTATCTAGTTTCTATTAAATTTCAGGCCCTACAATCTGCGCCCTATAGTTCACAAGACCGGTACGGATGTGTCGAATGCCGGCGAGTATCGTCAAGAGGTTTCGATTGTTGCCGATCCGACGTGGAGACATGCTACGCGGTTGCCGAAAGCCACTTTCCCTGATACTGCAGAACCTCTCAAGTATGCTGGAAAGTACTTCGCCCACGACGGTGTCGTCTCGGAGATGCCATTCTTGCACATTCAATGTGGCATTGCGAAGTATAGGTCGCTGTCAGGAGCATTGGTCCCGATGCCACCAAATTTCCAATTCGATCTCATCCCAACTCGTACGCATCCTGTCGGTTCCATCCCATCAGGAATCTATCAGTTTGTCGCTAAAAATAATCCATTGTACAAAGCGTTCAAGTCTTCTAATTGGTGATTATTCAGTTGTGTTATCTTTCTCAAATCAAATAATATTTTCAGCATCCAAAACATGCAACGTGTCTACAACAACCAGCCTGTTGATATGCACAATCCCACGATGGACGTGTTCGATAGTTTCATGGCTGATATTCGTTCGGATATTGGATCTGGAAAGCTGGTGACTCGTGTTGCACATGTCGCCCATCAGGCCAACGTCTAAGCCAACACTAAATATTTTCTATATTGAAAGTCAACGATAGATTTTCAAATGATTCCTGTGCTATAATTGGTTTTCACCCGTGCCAAAACACTTCATACCACTTATTTATCTTCACCCCGAGCCTTATCTTTGCCCCAGACCGCAATAAATTGTTTGAGTGGAAAAACCTTTTGTTTGGTATAGTTGATGACTATGGATTTTTCTGAAATTTAGAGTCGATTTTGATTCGACATGATTTTTCGGGACCTCATGGTAGGTGTTACTTTTCTATTAGCGCTTGATCAGAAAATTATTATACTATTCAGCGATGCTCGGCTGTTCTAAAACGTCACGGTTGCGAAATATTCAGTTTCAAGAAAAATGAATATTACTCATTCAAAAATAAGAAAAATCAATAAGACAACGGCGATGTTCAAATAAATGAAGTTTGGAGGATATGAAGTGCTCCCTTCTGGCTCGTCGTATTCATCTTCATCACTATCTTCTATGGATGTGAAGTTCCGATCCCATGGGTTATTCTGAGTTACAGTACCGGGACCATCAACCGCGTGAGAAACTTCCAGAAACTTTGGAACGCCTTTATACACGTCAATGTTCAATGGGGTGCTGTCATATTTTCTAACCAAGGTTGTCGTGTCGTCACCTGCAAAATAATATTTAGGCGAAAATTCTATAATAATAATAATAATAACAACGAAAACAAACCACAGTTTTGAAAATTGTTCCCCGTTTTAGCCTCTTTTCTCCCTTTTAAAATAGAACAAGTGTAGATATCCATTGCCAGACTAGGATTATTCTCAATAACACAACTCTCTCCGCTTTCGACTCCTTGAAAATTGAACATGACAAAAATTTCATATAGTCCTGAGTTATTGAAAATGTGTATGGGGATTTTGTTGTCTCTAATAGATCGAACTTTGATGAGATTCGGCAGCATGTTTAAAGTTCGTAATGAGCTATTTGTAATCGTGAAGCTTCCGAATATATATTCCACGTAGAATAGTTTATAGGAATTATCAAAATCGAATTCCTCATCGAAAACCAGATCTCCAACCAAAACTTCACATTCTTCCGGTAAATTCTGAAGAAAAATGTGATTTCTCGAAAGAAAAAAAATAAGAGAAATTTACAGCTAAATTGGTCGTATTCCCAAGTTGACACCATTTCGGAGAAGTTTCATTGTTAAAGCAAACAGTAATATCTAGATTTGAATCCAGAACGACACCAGCATAAAAATTGGACAATTCTTGTGGAGTGACGCAAAGCTTAGGGTTGTCACGGATGATTAGGTATAGGCCATCTCGTTTTGCATTCATTCCCAGGCTAATAAGATTTGGATTGTTTTTGATAACAATGCTATAGAATACAGTGGAGTGATAGGGATCACTATCAATACTTTCGATAGAGCGCAAGAATGATAAATCGGAAAAGAGTGTTTTCTGAACAGACAGACCCCCATTGATTCTAGTGACGTTTGCAAAATTTTTCTGGAAATCGAAAATCAAAATTAAAACCACAAAACTTTTGTATCACCTCTAAAACGCCAAGATCCGAGTTCTCATCAATTGTCACATTACCAAATAACATCCAGCAGTTTGAAGGCATTGTAGCTATGAAGCTATTGAAGTCTCCAATTATTTCGCACCCACAATCAGCCAAATTTCCTGATATCTTTCTTCTACTGTTGTATATTGCAATAATGCCATCACAATCTTTTTTGAGATCCAATTTTGGATTATTAGTGATTTGAACACTGCTATAGCAGTAGGTGCACTCCTTGAAGTCAAAACCAAGGCTTGTCAAATTCCGATTGTTTGTAATTTCAACAGAATTCACTGAAAAAAATCAATACATTTTAATTTTAACTGAATCTCATAACCTGAATCATCCAGATTAGACACAAACAATAGTTGCAGAAAAGACAAAGTTTCCAGATTAGTGTTGTTCACCCGAACCCCGTACCGAAATGTGTCATACTTTTGAAAAAAAACTGTTAGCTCTCTTATGGAGATTTTTATGTTTCCATGGATATATAAACCTTGTCCGATTTCAAAGTCCGGATCTGTATCCGGTAGAAACATAGTCGATTCGTTTATATAAATGTCATAATAGTTTTCAAATTCATTGAACAATCCAGGATTTTCTGGTGGACCTTCTAAAATCATAAGAAATCGGATATTATCTTATTCAAAAAAAAACTCACGCTCGCGGACCGCAAAATACACAGGGAGAAAAAGAATGAAAAATGTGAAAATAATTTTCATCGTTATTTTTTTAAAGAATGAGAATTCGAGAAAACGAAGTTGTCGAGCAAATGCAAAACATGCCATTTAAAAAGCGACATTTCAAAATTTCGTGTAATTTAGGACTTGGTAAGGTCTGTGCGATATTAACTGAATTTTTATGTTTTATACAACTCTATCATATGATTTTGGAAAAAAACAAGTTTGATGGAATTTAGAAAATCATGAAAATATTGGCTTTTATGACGGAAAGTTTTCTCCCTCTGAGTTTCTCCTCTAGATGAATATCACATTTCAAAATGTTCTGAATTGAATGTAGGATTTATTTAGGAAATTCTGAATAAACTTTTACTGAAACGCTGGATGACACATACCTGAAAACAGAAGAAGCAAAAACAAAACGATATCATTTTGTTTGAAAAGAAAATAATTCACAAAGGTAACATTGTGACTCATAGAAAATGTCTCATAAAAAGAAGCAGGTACCGTTTCAAGAAACAGTTTTTGCTGAAAAAATGAAAACAGTTGCTTTGGTTTTTATTTTATCTGCTATTGGACTCTCAGAGCAGTTGAGTAAGTTTAAAACTTGAATATTCTTGAGTGTTAACGTATTTCAGGAGATCCTCGATGTTTCCCACCCACGAATATCTATAGAGCTCCTGATTGTGTGCCTGATATTACCTCGGAGAATCCTAATTTTGATTGCCAAGGAGGTCATTTTGTGAGAACTGCTGGAATGTTTGTTGGCTCCAATCATTTTTCGTTAGTCAAAGAAAGATAATTTTTCAGAAGCATGCCGTGCACCGCAGACCACGATTGTATGGAGAACATGGAACCAAACGAGTGGTGTAACTCCGAAAGAAATGGTTTTCAGTGGGCGTAAGTGAAATATGCCGAGGTTTGAAAATGTTTTAAATTTTTCAGAGCAAGCGGATGTCACTGCGACCTGAAGCTTAAAACATGTATTATGCAGAGATTTGATAGAAACTATAATGAAATTCAGTGGGCCTTCTGTACACCAAGGAATCGATTCAGGTGTGAAGTTTCGGATCATTGCTCACCGCCCAAGAACTGATCAGAGTGACAATTTTTTATTTGAGTAAATAAATCATTATAAACTTTGACAAGTGGTGTACAGCAATATTATAGATTGATAAAAAAAAACAAAAAAATTTAAAAGAAGAACGAAATCCCAAAATTTAAAATTTGTTGATTCTCTTGACTGCATCATTCCGATGATCGAAGCATGTGTCCATTTGGCGAACGATCAAGAAATAAAAAAGACAAATCAGAGCAGATATGTAGTGTAGAAGATCATGCCAATCCAAACCAAGCCAATTGCACAAGCATCTTTGATTCAAAGTTCGAGATTCCGCTGGCGACCAAGGCACGTAGGCTGGCAATAAAAAAGTAGAGATGACGAACCAAAACCCAACAGAAATAACAAAGAAAATTATTCCTATAACAAGCAAACATAGTTTCTTGCGATTTTGTCCTTTTTCTGCCATGTGATATAACTGAAATAGACGTTTGTTATTCAAATTTTTTACATTATCCACTTACGTTTATTCCAAAGTACCCAATGAAGTAAAGGCAAAAATCACATTGAAGAATTCGAAGTGTAACAATGGTAGTGTCGAACCATGGCAACCAGAACAATCCATACAATGACATGAAAAAGGAATTTTAAAGTGTCTTAATGTGAAATTGTTTTGGGTATCGACTCACCAGGCACATATGTTAAAAATAGAAAAAAAGAAAAATATATGAATCCTTTTCGATACTTGGGAATCGATATCTTGCATCGGTGGAGAATTCGCTTCGGTTCTTCAGTCAATTAAAGACTGTTGACTTTCAGCTCCGTTTAGATTCGGCTCCTCTCCTGTTTCATTACTTGCTCCTACAGGATCAGCACCATCTCTTCCAACAATAACAGCATCGACCGTTTGCTGATCATCAACTACCTAAAAATTGAGAATATTTGAATAGTTCAACGCTTCTTATAAATTCACTTCTCCTGCTGGTTGATATTGCTGGTCAGCGCGTGGAATTTGACCTTGTTGACCGTTTTCCTGTGGTATTATAGGATGCACATCACCCTGAAATACTTTGAATATAAACTCGAGTTTCATAAAACTCTCTGACATCGACTACTTTTCTCAAGTAAACATGCCCATGGAAGAAAGAGAATATGCAAGAATAGATAAGAAGAATTGCGATCACCAAAATCACTGAAACTCTGTGCACCCACGTGTTCTCCCAAGTCTGAAATTTATGAATTTCAATTATGCTCCGAAAACTTCATCTTCTACCGTATCGACGACTATTCCAAACATCAGGAGCATTGTTAAACCGCTGATGAAGTGGTAATGGTAAGGACTCCGTCCGTTTCTTATGGAGAATAGTACAAACTTGGCTTCCAAAACAGTAATGACCATTGTGATTGTAACTTAAAGGTTCATAAATTTTAAACTATTTCAAAATGCTCAAACTTACAAAGATGGAACGAATGCTTTTGTGGACAATAGTTCATCACTGTCCAGAAAATTCCCGTTAACATGACACATGTATTGAGGGGCAGGAAACGTCGCCAATAATTTCCTTTTAGCGAGAAAGCAATCATAATCCAAGAGACAAAAAAAATACTCGATGCACTGAGCATGTTGTTGGCAGCTCTAAACGGGCCCCATGGAACAGCACACTCAAAATTGAAATTGCACATGTCCGTGTCTTTGGCAAGATGAGAATCATAGTGCTTAACAACGACGATGAGTGCAGTTGGAAGGATAGAGAACATTCGAGAAAGTGATGTACTGAAGTTAATGGTGATTATACTGAATTGTTTTTTGCGTAAACTAACTTCCACAAACTGTTATCAGCATTCCTGTCATCTCCATTGTAGTTGTTGTCCTTGATGTATAAATACCAGGCTATCCAAGTTCCAAACCCAAATAAGATGATAAGAATAAACAAAATGAAGAGGAGTGAGGGTCGATTTGCTGTAAGTTGCTACAATAGGAAAAAAAAGTAAGAGTATGAACTCACGTCGAAATGGCCTAATTTGAGCAGTAACGTTTTTGATTCGAAATTGTATCTCCTCAATATCATAGTCATCAGCATTCTCATCATCATAACAATGATTTGTTCTACAAGGGCCACCTATTGGAAGAACAGAAAAAATGATATGAATATCCTCTCCAAAGTCTTGTCTCTGGAAAAAATTTCAGATTATCATTTCCCCAGCAGTCAAATCTCACGTTGACTGTTATAAATGACTTTTTCGTGAAAGTCTGATGATCGTATGAATCATACAGCACGACTTGTCCTTCGGTATCGAAGACGGGACACTATAAACCGATAAAAATTTTTTCGTTTTTGATTTTTCCCTCCATCAACAACTCACATCCGCTTTCTGCACCGTCACTCTTCCGCACAACTGGTCCGAAGAAGAAACTCGAATAGCAACCTCATCAACAAACTCGGGAAACGAAAACCGATAAAAAACTGGTTCGGATGGTGACAAGGCAACTGAGATTGGCGTCATACTGTAAATAAATTATTTTAAAAAGAAAACAATTATTATTCTTACTTGATAACAAATCCATGAACCTGTTTGATTTTCAAATCATAACGGGCTGGAACACTGCTAGACACGGATACCAATACAGTATCATTGGACTGAAAACTTAAAATTTAAAAATCATTTTTCACAGTTACAGTATACCTTTGTCAAAGTTTTTGCTTTTAGATTCTGATCCTCGCATAGTGTCTCAGCGAGGAAAAAATATCCTACAGAAACGCCATTGTACGTTTCAATTCGAGAAAATCAGAGGAATTGAAGGCAAAATATAAACACTTACATAAGTAGAAAGGTATGATTTTCCTTTACTTAGAACCAACGAGAGATTTGTCTTTGGAAACTAAAACTGCACGAACTGCATACGGCTGAAAAAAAGAAATGTTCAAAAAACATGAGAAACGTTTGTTATTTACCCTTGAATCATTTGCGGGGGTCTGAACTTCATACAGATTTCTGTCCAGATTACCGTTTGTTGTCAGATTACGGTAGAAAGTGTCAAATTGTATGATCGTTAGACCCTTTTGAGCCAAACATGATGGAACTACGAAAAATAGGAAGACCAAAAGCGGTTTCATGAAGCTGAAATGATTTTTACGGATAACTAGCTTATATAAAATGCAAAAAACGTAAACAGTGTTTATGGAGTACTTAGTGATAAGACTTGGGTTAATCACCACTTGTGTTAAATTCATGTAATTTTTGACCATTTTGATGGGTCTTAAAATTGTGGTTAAACACTTTTTGCACCGCTTTTATTTCATTCATTTTATAGTGAGGAAGATGGGCTTTTAGTATGTTGACAAAATCACAATGTTATTATTGTTCCTCATCAAGGTGTGGTTCCGCCCTTCATCAAACCGGCTTACGGTGGAGAACATACCAACGTATGATAATTTGTATTCGATTTTCTACCGGGGAACTTCTCAGCAGGGTTCAACCATTCCAGGGTTGTTTGTTCATTGTTTCCATCCTATGAACCCGTTTCTTCATTTCTTGGGTCCGCTTGGCTCCGCCCACATTCTTTGTCTGTCTGTTAGTTGCGGTACTAATAAAGGTGAGCAAATTGAACTTTGGACCCACAGATAGTGTTAGCAAGACCAACAATGTCCCAATTAAACTGTAATGACTCAGTTCTTAAAGATGACTAGTTCATATAAATGCAAAAAACGTAAACAGGGTTTATAGAGTACTTAGTGATAAGATACAACTTGTGATGACTTCCTGTGATCTTTGACCATTTTAATCGGTTTTACGATAGCTTTAAATACTTTTCGTACCATGCACATTTTTAGAGGATGTTCGAACGAAAACAAAAATTGTTCACTGTACATTTTATTTTAGTCATTCGTCGAGGTAGAAAACATCCGTACAAAAAGAAAAAAAAATCATCAATGCTTAAAAAGTTCGGGAAGGTTCGTTCACTTTGAACGCTTGATCAATTTTAGAAACAATTAAAGGGTACAAGAAACAAATTGCAGCAGTCACAAAATGAAGTATATCGTGCCAATCCATACCAAGGCAGTAGTGATTTACGGAGAAACAGGTTTTATTCAACGTGCGAGATTCTGCAGGGGACCACTGAAAAACATGTTTCTATTCTTTTTCAAAATGTTCTGAGCCAACTCACAGGAACAAATGCTGGCAGATAATATGCACTGATTATTCCCCAAGCGATGATGAATAAAGCAAAAAGAACCGTCAACCCGTAGAAGGATCTTTTGAATACCTTTTCGTAAGAGATCTGAAAACGTTTTAATATTGCAAAACGGTCTAAGAAAAATCTCACTTTGTTCAAGTAGTATAACAAGAAGTAGATTGCAAAGTCCGTTTGGACCACTCGTAGAATGATTACAGAAGAATCGTACCAGAAGAAGATGACCCTAAATATCGTATATTCACTAATAAAAGCCCACCCCAAGATGTCAACGTTAAGCTCAATCGTCTCGATTCCTGTAAAAACTATCAAAAATTGGCCAACTGATAAAACATTTGTGATACAATGATAAATAATTTATCTGTTGAGTAATTTTTCATATCTTTCACAGTAACCGAGAAAAGGTTTTACGTTTGAGAGTCTCTTAAAGGGATTAAGATAATCACAAAAAGTTGAAAAAAAGTCGACCTACCAGAAAAGAATGTTGATCAATCCAGAAATCAAATAGGCCTTCTTGAAATGCTTTGTTAGATTTCTACGTACTTCAGGATCTTCTATTTCATCTACAGGGACCAAATTCTGTCTGCTACCATTTCTTTCAATTTCTGCATTTTGCTCGGTTTCTACTTCCACTTCGACAACGTTCTGAATACATCAATTTTTTTTCTAAAATGTAAAAAAAACAAATTTTGAACCTGTGAGCTTGAACCAGCAACATTACAATTCAGTATCACCGAATCTTGTTCTGATTCCTAGAAAACCGGACTTAGTTTGAACATTCAATTTCCGAAAAAATACTCACAATTGCCGGAATTACCACAGCTGGAGCGTTTTGAGTAACAGGTGTGTATTCATTATTCTAAAAAAAACTCTTATCAGTGATTCAGAAATTGTTTTAACTGACCACTGGTTCTAGTTGATTAGAGCTTGACTGGTGCATTTCAACAATTTCAACATTCTGTGATAAAAAATTATTTTTTAAAAATCAAATAATTAACTCTCACTCTAATTTCATCTTCAGTGACTCCATGAGCATGAGAAAAGTAGAAAACGTAAAGAGCCTCCACACACAGAATTCCTACATGCCAGACGTAGCTCCAGAAGTTAGGTTCAATGTTCTAGAAAAACAATAGTTATCGATTTTTTCGAACCTCACAACTGACCTTCTCCAATGCATGAAGTGTCATTAGCATCATTGTGAGGCATCCGATAATTCTGTAATGCTTGATGTTCCTACCATTGCGTTTTCCGAAAAGTAAGAGTTTGGCTTCCACGATTGTCATTAACATTGCCAATGTGTCTGAAAGTTTTAGCAATATCTCCTAGCCCTAACTTCAGTGGTTACAAAGATAGAAGGTGTGTTTTTGAGGGCAAATATTCATCAGTGTCCACAAGAATCCGGTCATGAAAATCCAGGCATTTAATGGAAACAATCGTCGAACGCGACGAACACACCAGGACACCCAGAAATTGATTAGAGCTACGACAGCGATACTTGAAGCACTCAGCATATTATTTGCTGCTTTGAATGGTCCCCATGGTATAGCACACTCGTAATTGAAATTACACATATCCGTGTCAGAGGACAACAAAAATTCTGAATCTCTTAGCGAAACAAGAACAACGGCAAGAGGGATTACTGTATAGATTTGGGATAGTGTGTAGCTGAAATGATTAGTTGTGTTGAAATAAGAGAAAATGACTGATCTTACGTCCAAAAGTGTGTGGTTCCATTCAAAATGCTATCCTCGTCGTTTTCATTGTTTTCGTCGTAAAGCAAAATTGCTGGAAATAATTTTATTTTTCAGTGGAGTTTCGGGCATTCACTGGAGTCTGGAGCTCGGCTGTTATGTTTCCGATTGAGTAGAAACTTTGGAGGGTGTAAAAAAGGCCTAGGGGTTTTCGTACTGACAACGTAAAAAAACAGGTGTTTTTCAGAAATCGACAAAACAGACTATTTTAGCGATTTTTCATTTTCCAGGGTGGTGTTTTCATTATGGCACGGGTGGCAGAGATAATTTTGTTCACTGTAGTTCTAATACTTGAGAAATACTTTATTTTTGGAATATTTAGGTTTTTTGGGATGATCAATCGAATGGCATTAGCCAGTTTTCTCCACGTTTCTATTTTTTCTGAGAACCTCAAAATTATGACGCGCCCTGTATTATTGACAGGTACTGTAGGCATGCAAGTTATAGATAAGCTTAATCAAACGGAGTCAATTAAGGATGAGCAAAAATGAGAAAGGAAACGGGAAAGTGTGACGTAGATAATCAGAAGATTGAAAGATCAAGTTTCGACACTACCATTGTTCTCTGGCTCACCTAATCCAGCAGCAACACCTAGCAACACGACAAACAACTCCAAAAGCATATAGATTGATGTCTTGTTTGCTGAAGAATCGATTTCAGGATTTTATAAAATTTAAGAGCATACGCTGGAATGGTATCACTTTCAGTTCCATGTGTTTCCATGCAGTCGCATTTTTAGCAATCGGTGGTCCATTCTTCGATCGACAAGGTTTTTCCACAGGCAGCACTGATGTTATAATATGAATATGGTCACCGAAATCGGTCCTCTGAATTAATATTTCAATTTTTTTGAACCTCAGTCATCTTACCGAAACTATGATATAACCTTTCCTAGTAATGGTTTGGTGTTCATACTTGTTGTAAAGGACGACTTGACCTTCGGTATCAAATACTGGACACTGTAAAAAAGGTTGTTAGGTGAAATCTCAAAATTAAACTAGAAACATCCGCTTTTTGAATAGTAACTCTTCCGCAATGATCGTCAATTGATCTGACTCGAATGGCAACTGTATCCAAACCACGTGGAAAAGAAAATCGCGAAAAGTAGGGAGCTATAGGTAACACGTATTTTTTTACTGGGTGGCCTATTCTGGATTGAAAAAAAATTAGAGGCTATTGTATTAATTTTAAACCTCAACACGTAGCCAAAGTCAGGCTCTACTAATAACATGAACTGTGCAGGAACACTGCTAGAAACCGCAATTCGAACAGTTTCATCTGTCTAAAAAATGTTTGATTAACAGTTTAAGACATTATGTGTTAATTGTTACCATTGTGAAAGTCTCATCTTTTAAGTTTCTCTCTTCGCACAACATTTCACTCATTTCAGGAAACCGAGTTGAAATTCCTTCGTATGTTTGTGTTCTTGGAAGCTGTAATTTTTATGTCATAGTGAAATGGTCTTGTAAAATATTTTGCTGTGGGAAAATCGGCTCGAAAACGTCTAATAGCATGATAGTCAGTGTCGAAATGATCCATTCTAAAACGACATTTGAGTGGTGGTACCAAAATTGTTCAAAAAAAGCAACGCACACTTGTTGTCAGTACAGAAGCACCTCTCATTGCGGTCAACGAAATCGGATCGTCGATCGGGCGTTCTTCGTTCGAAAGAATAATGATAACTCCAAATGGCTGAAAAATAGCAGATTACTAATAATAAGAAAACAACAATTCCTTACTCTGGTGTCATTAATAGGTATCATTTCATACAAAAGTGGAATTAGATCACCATTTGTTTTTCCTTTTACTGTTTGTTTATATCCGATTTTTGTTATATTGAACTGACTTGAAGCTGTTTCAAAAATCAGTAATACAGAAATCGCAAAGAGAATCATACTTGGGTTATACAAAAATCTGAAAGCATGCAATTTAAAAATGAGCGAACTGATAGAACATGAAACTGATAAGAAGTTGAAGTCATGGAGAAGTTTAAAACGTGTTTATAGTAATATTTATTTATGCATGAGTAATAAAAAATGACTCATGATAACAAACGCGTGGGAATCACCAACACATTTTCTTGATTTTAAAATTAGGCTTTTTCTTTATATTTTTTTTCGTTTATTCGAAGAATTTGAAGAAATAAGGAGAGATGGGAACCGGAGAAAGAAAACGGTTAAAAACACAAAGCTAAGAAGGACTAACGCGCAAGAGTTAGTCCTAATGTGGGGAAGGAAAAGAAAGGTAGTGGCATGATCAAAGGGATGGGGGCAAGTCAGAAACGGGTAATCGAGATCTCAAGAAGTTTTAGGAACATCTTTCTTGACGTCTTTTTAAGATAAGAAAATTAATGAAGCAGGCGAAAATATCAAAACAGAATATTCGAAAAAAAAACTCATTGAATCAAAAATACTGTACCGATAAATAAGTTACCAGTCAAGCTCTAAACTCTTGGAAATGCCAAAGATCAACTGGAAAACACGTTTTTGTAAGACCGGTACTGTATATTAAAAACATCTTCTAGGAGAATGAGGAATATTCAAACTCTTGTGCAAATTTGCTTTTCCTAGTATGAAAAAAAATTTTGCTCATCGTCGCTTATCTATGTGTCCACCTGCTTGTGACAGATGCCCCTCACTTTATTTGTGTTTTTGAACTCATTTTTTACTTGTGCAAGACAGTCAAATTGTCTTTTCATGTGGTTTGTTTCATTTCAATTTATAGTAAAATCCTAAAACTTTTTATATATTAAATTAAAACACAAAAATGTGTTTTTTCGGCACACCTTTGCTATTCGAATCTATCAAATCCATAAGTATAATAAAACAATAAAAAGGAAACAATCTAATGCACAATTATAGTGTCGTAGATCCTTCCAATCAACTCCAGGCAACACACAATCCGAGTTGAGCTCGCAGGATCTAGCAGGTGTAAGCTAAAACAAATAAACGTTTTTTGTTGTTCATCAATTTCAAAAACTAACAGACGCTGCATACGTGTTCCGATAAGTCGCACTGTAACGATTCATACATTCCACAGAGAAAAAAAAATAGAGTGAGCAAGAGACCACTGATCGTAATGAGAAGGTATTCCATTCGAATCGAATTTTTTGAATAATGTAGTACACCAAATAAATTCCAACTTGTCCTTTGCCTAACCGAAAGCAACATTGGGTTTCGGTTTGATTTGGGAAAATAAATATGGTTACTGAGCTGAAAATATCGGTTTTTTGAAACTGTAATATAGATAAGTCTCTTACCATAACAAGGTGTAGAGGATGAATACGACAATATACACAATTTTAGATTTCAATGGCTGATAGACAATGTCTGCTTCCGATAAAATTTTTTCTTGTTTGGTTAAAGGTCTTTTAATCCACTGATGAACGTTTAGGCCAGAAGGACGCTAGAATATGCAAAATTGGCCAATCAGATATATAAAAACATTCTTTTGAATAGATTTTTGGGATTATCAGAAAGAAGTCTGGAGCACGGCTGTTAAGTTTTCAGCCATTTTCAGAATGTTGCAGGGTGTATAACATATCTAGATTGACAACTTTGCATTCACAGAATGTTTCGTAATTTCCTAGCTTTCCAGCTATTTGATAATACCTGGAAGACCCCTCTTTTTTGCCCGTCTTTGTAGCTAGAAAAATAGGAATTTTCAAAAAACTCTGTAAATGCAAAGTAATCAATTTAGGTCTGTTTTACACCACCGAAAGTGGTCGGAAAACTTGACAACCGAGCTCGAGAATCATTGAGAATAGTCAAAATCAACTGAAAAATACGTTTTTGTATATCTTATTGACCATACTTGTGAAATTTCGGCCCGGGCCGGGCCGAGAGAAAATTTTCAGGGCCCGGTCCGGCCCGGCCCGGCGGCCCGGCAGAAAAAAAACAAAATTTTTGAAAAATGAATTTAAACAGCCGCCATTTTTGTCAAAGCGATAAACAATGCGAATGCGGAATTTCGGAGCATCGTCATGCTGTTTTTGTTTTTGAAAATGAATTTTGATGAATGATTCAACTTTTCGCTCAAGATTTTGAAGTTCGCGGTAAACTTCCGGGCCGACCGGGCCGACCGGGCCTCCGGGCCGGGCCGGGCCGGGCCTGTGAAATTCGTGTTTCGGCCCGGCCCTTCACAAGTATGTTATTGACCGGTTTATACCTCATAGTAGTATTTGTAGCATAGAAAACTCGTGGCAAAAGTAGCAGTAATGGAAAATGAAATTTTAATCATCAACCTTGCTGTATCGTTCATTTCGGGCAGTATCGTTTTTCCTGAAATATTATTTTAATTTATTCTCAAAATTACCAAAAACTACATTTTCTGCTAGTGTGATACACCCGAACAGAGAAGACACGGAGATAATAAAATATTGCTGCCATCTCCGCACACCATGCCGTTTTGAATAGATCCACATCCATGCGGAATAACATAACCATTGAAAATCGTAGACATCTTAAGAAGATTATTGATTTTGATTTCTTTTTCAAAATACTTACACAAGTGAAGAGTCGCTTTATGTGGACAATTATTGGTAATCGACCATAGGTAATCGACCATAGGATACCCATAGCCACGAGTCCCAACAAGCAAACCACTTTTGGAGCATCCCTTTGTTGAATACCATGCGCAGTGGGAAATCTGGGAATTTGATATCGAAATATATTTTTTCTAAAGACTACAATCAAGTTCAATATTCCAACAACTGCCAAGCTACTAGCACTGGTTAGCTTGTTCAGAGAGTTGAAGTACATTGCATCTGGAGCGCATTTGTAGTTCAGGTAGCATCTATCCAAATCCATTCGATTTGATGACTGCTGTCGATTTTGAAATAATGTTGTTAGTGCAGGAAGAATGGACCCGAAAATTTGGAAGAACAAAAAGCTGAAATTTGTCTGTGGATAGTTTCAAGAAATTGAATTCTTACTTGAAATACTTTGAGTCTTTCACTAGTCTCTGTTTTTCGTATTCCTTATAGCTCACGATATTAGATGGCTTATTAAAAAACTTCTTTTTTGAGACAATTGCATTCACTTCCGTGTCATTCCCTTCGAAAATACTTGGCGGCTCATTATTCTCGTAACTATCAATCCATCGGTATTTTAGATATGCTGAAATAAGGATTTTAGAATATTAGAATGTTTTTTTAACTCACTCAAAGGAGTATCCTGAAACGATTGTTTTGTTTAGCTTTTCTCTTGTCAGCAAGGTAAAATTAAACCTGGAACAGGTGAAACTGAGATATGAGCTTCTTTAACCCTATTGAGGGTTTCATTACTTTTCGGCGCTCCACAAATTGAATCATCCGGATAGACAGTAATTGCACAGAATTGACAACAATTCGAATCGCGGGTCTCTGAATCTCCTATTTTCCTTATTGTACACATTTGACTTACTGGTTTTTCTAGTGAAACTAGAAACATATCAGTTATAAGATTTCCACTAGTAGTCAGATTCTGTGAATATTTTCCAAACTCCAAATAGGTGAAGTTTTGACCGCAGCCGAAATCATACTGTAGAGCAAGTAAAAAACAGAAAACTGTGAAACGCATGGCTATGGAAGAAGTGAAATTGAAAAACTTTATTTTTATAGGCTGGAAATGATTTACGAATAATATTTGCTTTTATGTTTCCAGAAGTTCCCCCCCCCCCGTTTTGTCCCGTTTGTTGACTATCTCAGAATTCTTAAAATAAACGTTATCTATTTTTTGAAACATCAAAAAGTGTTTTTCTGGCACGGAAAAAATGAACTTAAAAAGAAATTTTATGAAGTATGAAATAAATTGATTTCAAAAACTTTCAAATTCTCGTTGGCTCTCAGACCTTCATAAGGCTGGTTATTCATAAAATACCGAAATGTGTTACTGTAAAATTCAGCCTTTGTTACTTTATAACTTACAACATTTTGTCTGGAACAAAAACAGAAATTGCCACAAAGTATTTGAGACATCTGAAAGATGTCTGGGTGACACAATGGTTAAAAAAAAGTTCCATTTGGTATCAGGTTGGAAGGAAGGAACTGCCCCTCTTTTAATTTGCAATTAACACAAAAACAAGAATTATCCATGATAGACAGTATGTATCACCGTCGTCCACGACATGCTGACAATATTGCGGTAACGTGTGGATACCATCCTTCCAAAAGCCAACTAGCAGTGAATTAAAGTATTTCTAAAATGCAGTTTTTATCTCATCGACAGTGTTAAATTATTTCCCCTCCAGATGACTTTGCATATCTCCGAATAACCAATAATAAAGGGTCAAGTCAGGAGTTTAAGAAAAGTTGAGAGCCGTCCATCTGAAGCGTCTTTGGACTGAATTGACTTTCGTTAAATAACGCGAGATCCTATGTTCCACGGGAACGCAATTAATACCAGGACCGCCGTAGCTGGAAGATCCTCCTTTACGACCCTCCAACACTTGACTCGACTTGACTTGGCCAAGTTTGGCCCTTTTATTATAGGTTATTAGAAGCTATGCAACGTCATCTGGAGGGAAATAATTTAAGACTGTCGGTGAGATAAAAACGGCATTGCTTTGATTCGCGGCAAATGGGGATTTGGAGGGATGGTTACCTGAATGTTGTCAGCATGATATTTGATATAAAATTTGGGCGGAAAAATACTTTGAGTCGCGGCCAGCTGGCTTTTGAAGGTATGATATTTACAAGTTAACTGAATGTTGTCAAATGTCATGGACCGCAACGGCGCATACTGTCAATCTAGAATAATTCTTGCTTTCATGTTATTCACGAATTAAAAAATGGACAGTTCCTTCCCTTCCGATTAAAAATATACTAGTTTTGTTAAATGTGCCTGGCAGTTACCAGGTCTATAAAACAAAAATAGAGCTTCAAATTTGTTATTGACAACTGTTTTCACGGCCTCGAGGAAGGGAACCTTGTTTGAAGCAACGTACCAAATTTGAACGCGTAACGGTTCCGCGTCGCGGCTTTTTCTTCGAATCTCTCTGTCTCTCAATTACGCAGTGATTTTTTCAAAAAAATTAATTTTTCTCGGTCATTGAAATACGTGGCGCCAACTTGTACTGGGCGGCGCCAACTGCGTGCGATAGAGCGGACTTTTTAAGTTCCTTCCCGCGAGGCCGTCTATTTTGTACAAATTCGTATCAGGATGAACCGCTTGGATGTGTCACGACACTAAACTCAATGATATTTTTTTCGCTACTGTCAAAGACACCATTAAATCAAAGCTGTCTGAGTTTTTGATCTAATTTCTGATTTCAATACACATTCTGGCAAGATTTTGACCAATTGAAACCTCTGAACACTTGTCTGATTAGCACAGCAATTTTCGACTAGTTCCTAGAATTCTGACATCACAATGAAATTAGAAAATTGATAGTTGTGTGTTTCAAGAATTGATTCTCCCTTTTTTCTTGGAATTAGACTGTAAAACGAAGTAACACAACATTTTATTGGGGCGTGAGATGGCGGAGAGATGATGACGTATTACTCATAGCATAAATAGAATCGAGCCAAATGATGAAGATGTTTTTCACGGTATTATTTACTGTTTATTTTGCATGCAGGGAGATTGAGATTGTGGCCAGTTTACATTTTGATGATGGGGTGGAAGAACATATTACGCAACGGGAACGTTCATCGGTCGTACCAAGATCTTGTGAAGAGGGATTGACTGGAATTAAAAAACTCTAATTTTTAAAAAGCGGTTGATATAACTCACTCGTTTGAAAACACGTGGCTGATCCACAAATCCTGGCATCCATCCACGTCCGGAGATCATCAAACCGGAGCGGGGAATCGCGGCGAGGCGGTCGGCAGAAGACGTGGCGCGTTTTGTGAATCCATCTTCTGGCTAAAAAGAAAGCTATGTTCTTAAGTTGATAAGAAGTTTTAGAAGCTAAAATTCATAACCACAATGTACATCACGCAGCTTAAGAAAGATTATCCTGCTTACAATATTCTCGTCAGAAGCAAAAAGGATACCAAATCCGATATAAATACGATAGGCCCAGGTCAAGATCAGCATTAGAATATTCGAATTTATGCTCAGAGAAAGTTTCACAAAAGTTGAAGGAGTCTAACGTACAGCTGACCTTATATATAACATTGCTTTTTTTGTTTGGTTTTTTCCTCTAAATAATTTGATAAAATTACAAGGTCTGTTAGGTTCTAGACAGTGTTCAAGTGTTCAAATGTGTCTTAGTCTAAAGGTTGTTTCGTCAAACTTTAATAAGTTTGAAGTATGGTGCGTTATCATAATTGTTAGCAGGCTTGACATTCGCCATTCAGAATCGCATTCCAATTTCTATCTAGATGCTATGTAGATGCTCAGACGTGAAATTTGCAAATGCCATGGTACTGATAGGATTAAGGGGAGCCAACGACGTAGAAGTGGTTAACAAAGTGCGGGAAAACGGTGTGCGGAACGTGCTGGGAGGTTAAGAAGTTATGTAATACAATGCACTACTGTATATGA
Organism: Caenorhabditis briggsae; assembly: GCF_000004555.2. Taxonomy (NCBI): domain Eukaryota; kingdom Metazoa; phylum Nematoda; class Chromadorea; order Rhabditida; family Rhabditidae; genus Caenorhabditis; species Caenorhabditis briggsae. The sequence goes on along the minus strand of NC_013491.2, from coordinate 2,649,908 downwards.
GGGGTTACCATAGCTCTTCTCTTCAGAATTCTCGACCGGATGTTCTCCAGCGGCGCCTCCTCTTCTTGGGTTAGTAGAAGGCGTCGCGGGATTAGAATTGCAGCATGCTACAATTGGATTAAAACGTTCAAACCGTTGCAAACTCAAAGGCTTCGCTTCATTTTAGAATGTTAAATTTTAGTGAAGCCCTACACAGGAACTATACTAAAATTTTGGTAGTCTAATCCCTTGGGATTAAAACTTGAAATGAAATTCTTATTCCGGGATTTCCAGGAAAACTTTACATAAATTTTCAAAACGAAATTCGAAAAAGAAACCTTAGACATATAATCCGCCATCTCGTAGCTGTCCTGAAAAATGTCATTTTTTGAAAACGGGAGAATACTAAAGATCAATCACATACCACTGGTGTCTCGTAGTCTTCGTACGTCGCCGAGCAGAGGGCAAGCGAAGCGGTGGAAGCCAATAAAACGATGATCCACATGGATTGCATTTTACCTAAAAATAGCTGATTGATAAACAAGAAAAAAAATGAATTCTAGAATTTTAGATTTTTAAAAAGATCTCTGAGATAATTCAATTGGGTAGGCGTGAAAATTTGATGGTGGGAACAAACAAGTCTATTAAAATATTCAAACACACAAAAAAACACCCTTCTAGGACAAGGAACCGAATACGTGTCTAACCTATGAACCTCTAGTTGTCTGGAAAAAAGTAAAGTATCCTCGTGGTCCATAAGAGGGTGGGGGGGAACGCATCAAAAACATCAGTTAGGGTTAATCCTGGCGAGATGAATTATGGGGTTCAGTATACTAAGACACCCCTATGACGTTTACGTCGGGACCACTCATGTGAAAATTTTTTGGTTTAGTTTCGAAATCATGAATCAGAGAATTCAGGGAATTTATTTTAAAATCAACTTCTTGCTGAGGGACTTTAGGCTCTTATTAAATTATTAAGGAGCCTATAGACTTGAAATCGAAAATTTCGAAAAATTTGCTGAAAATTTGCAAGATGCCACTCCCTAACATGTTAGCATGTTAGCTCTAGACTGGAAAATGTGTCAAAATGATAAAATTTAAAAATTTTTAAACAAGAAGAAAGGGGACGTCCTATACTAACAGATAAAATTCAAACTCACTTTGTGACGATTGAAGTGAAACCAACGCAAATTTATATAGGCGACTAGTGAAGACCTATTTCAGAAAATTCTGCGTGGGGCCGAAAGGGGGCGGAGTCTGTAGGTGAGGATTTCGATGTGGACGTGCGCAAAACGAGTGTGAGTAGTAGAGTGATAAATACAAACACCAATTTATATCAGTCCGGAATAATGTAGAGAAGAAAACTTTCTTAGGTTCCACAGGTTTGGCCGACCTTTTATAGTAAGAGCTGCGTACGTGTTCCCGGGCTCGGAAATAGTGGGCGGAGTCTTTGCCTCTCTGGTGGGTGGGAGTTAGAGGTGCCCGGCGCACTTATTCGGAAAAGAAAATATTCATAGAAACTAATGAATACTTTTTGAATACCAATAGCAATGGAGGAACTTGTCATTTTCAGAAATTGGAAGTAATGTAGCAAAAAAACATGTGTTTCGAATCTGAATCACGGAAACAAAAGTTCAAATGAGTAAATGTATTAACGTCATGTTCAAATTATTTATATTTTCTTGTGGTCCCGAGATTTTGGGGACGTCAAATTTGATTATGTATTATTTTTGCCCATGTGTCGAGACGGAAATAAATCTAGACGGAACGAAAATAGTTTTCATAAAAAATATGTAGACTAAATTAATTTAGCGGAATTTAGACCGCTATGTTCTATGAGTAATGTCTGGAATTGCAGCAAAACTTGTTTTTTAACTGTTTTCATTATTAGGAGCCCAAGCGTTTTGCTCCGACAAAATATTGAACCTTAAAAAAGAAGAAATGGCAGACATCACTTCCTGAACAAAACAACTTTTTCTGAACAACTTGACAAACTTGCAAAAAACGTTTCATAGACAATCAGCTTGTGTCTATCTGGGTATCTTTTTCGGATGATGGGATCACTGGCTCATTAATAGTCATGGATTTTTTTTAATGGAAAAGGTTTGTTACCCTTATCTAACAGAAAAAAGATAAGATGTCATCAATTATGATAAAAGCGGAAGTTTCTGCTACGACACATCTGAGCATCCGGCGAACAAACACGATAGGAAGTGAGACAATATTTGAATTTGTAAATTTCTACACGTGGAAAATCTTCAACGCTTCTAGACACCATAATGATAAACAAGGATGAGCACGTTTCACTAATCAAATTATAGGCGATCTGTTTATTTACGTAGTGAATGTACCTTGCTTCGCCGATGCATGCAATATAGAGCAATATATGAAAGTATCTAGCTCCCGAATCTTCCCTCATTATTAAAATTGTTTATTTGAGATTGAAGTTTCGAGGGTTAGGGCACTTTTAGTTCAATTCAAATGTAATGTTTTGGGGGACCAACATCTATAAAAATCTCCCGCTTGCCCCCGCTTATAAATTATTGGAAGCTTTTACCTCCCTATTATTTCATCGCCCTTTCTTTTTTATGTGAACACACAAACACATACATATACGCATATGAATAATTGAATTGGAACCGAAGTTTTTTTTTTATTGAGTGGGAAGCGAGAAAAAATACGTCAAGGGGGATAAAAAACGAGACGAATTATTATGTAGTGATTCACAAAATTCACAAAGAAAGATATATTTTACAGATACACTTTTCGAGATGTGGGAGATCGTCGGTGGTGACGTTAGTATCCGGGAGCTGTCCGCGGGGGTGGGCAATGATCGCATCCGCCTGGAGAAATATAACAATAGATACTACAATCTCTGAGAAGGGGAGAATTCTGTTCAAAATTTTGCTTGTCGCTTCGCGAATTGCGCTTCCTTATTCACTTCCGATCGTGGGCTTCCATATCTATAGCTTGGTTTTCTTTTTTCTGTTTGCAGAGGAAAAAAAACTAGTACGTCAGTCTGGAAGCAGATATTCTTGAAGTCTAAACTTTAGTCTTCTGCCTTAATCTGATTGTGGGTATAGACGACGAAGGGGAAAAGGACGCAGTTTCCGTATTAGGGTTTTTTTAATATGTTTACACTTTCTAGTTCCGTTTCTCTGAATGTTGTACAAACTTCCTCCTGCAGATTGATTAGAAAATGCTACACGAAAAAATGAATTAAAAAAATCACCTGGGTAACCGGCGTTTCCATCGGGACCCGGATATCCTTTCGGACCAGGCTTTCCAGGTGCTCCAGGTATTCCGTCTTCTCCTTGGTCACCTTGCGCGCCATCTCTTCCAGGGTAGCCATCGTTTCCGGGTTTTCCTAGAAAATGTCAAAGTTTATACTTAAGAAGCCTTAAAACATTTGAAACCTTGTAGTCCAGGAAGTCCTGGAAGTCCTGGCAATCCTGGTGGTCCTTCAAGTCCTCCCACGTTGATAAGCTTTCCTGGCGCACCTTTTCCTCCTGGCAATCCTGGATTTCCTGGCTGACCAGCTGAGCCAATTGGTCCTACGGATCCTGGTGTTCCTGGTGTTCCCTTGTCTCCTGGTAGCCCACTACCTCCTGGTCTTCCTGGTGGTCCCTTTCTACCTGGGATACCTTGACGTCCTGGTTCTCCTGGGGGACATTCGAAACACGAATCCTACAATAAACATGTCATGCAAAATTAGAAAAAAAAACAAAATGATGGATTGAAAAAATTATGTAGGCGAAATTGTAATCTAGAGTTACGTCACTTACAAATTCGGGTGCAGGTGTGGGTCGTGGTGCGTCTGGTCCGTCTCTTCCAGGTGAACCGGGTTCTCCATCTAATCCAGGTTGCCCATCACTTCCTGGTGGTCCTGGGGGACCTGGTGGTGATTGTCCACAACCACAGCAACCACCTCCTCCATTATTGCTGCCATAGTTGTGACCGTAAACCGGAGCAGAGGCAGATGAAGCAGAGCTACCGTAGTGTAGAGGAGATTCTGTATTCCATAACCCATAGCTAGCAGACTTATCGTAGTCTCTGTCCCTGGAGCTATCCCTGGCATTTTCTCTAGAGCTATCCCTGTCATATTGTTGCTGGGCATGGTAGAATCTATCATAGGCGGTCCGTTGGTTGTCATAGTCGGTGCTATACCGTTTCTCAGCTCGCCGAGCTACACGAATTCCACGAGCACTAGCCATGTACTGGAAAACAAACATTGTTCTTTGATTCAGAATTTTTCTCATTTTCTCAAAATATATCTAGACGGATGACATCATTTTAAAATCCTGAAACACGAAAATTTTGTAGTGGTGTTCCGAAATCAAAGCTCATAAATAATTTTTCCAATAATTCACAAACAAATTATATCAGCCTTTTCATTTTCACCTGCGTCTTGGTAACCTCTCGCCAGAATAGATTGGATCGCGTCTTGCAGAAATCAACCTTCAAATAAAGCAAAATAATTAATCTCAATGTTCAAAAGCGTGGTAATTCACCTGATCAATCATATTTGATTGCATTTGCTGCATTTTGTTATACGCTAGGGGAACGGTAATTATGCACACAAATGTGGCCACTGTGGACATGGCAACTCCGAAGAACGCAATTCTGGAACATTAAGGACCGAAAGTTAGTATTGAATTGGATCAAAATCGTCATTTTAATCTAATTTTGGTTCACAGAGTTTTGATGCAAAATCAAAATTGGATTTGAAATAACTCTATTTGAAAAATAAATAATTTTTGGACGAGCTAGAGAACTTACCGCCTTAGGGACTGAGCTTCCAGCTCTAAATCCAGCTCGGTTGACTTCTTCTCCGTTGATTTCATTGCCTGGAAGATAATGGACACCGTTCGACAGAGGAAACAAAACTAAATGAATGAGAAGAAAGATAATTAGCGGAATTAGTTTGTTCTCGGGAAAACCAGAGAGACAACACTTGATATTTGAAGGACATAGCAGAAATGAAGATTTCTATTAAAAGTAAGCTTTTGAGAAGTGGTGAAGAAGCATCAGCAGCTTTATTGTCAATTGCATAACGCTGTTCGCCGATTTTATACCAGTCACAACGCGATTCAAAGGATTATCACAGCATGAGTGAGACAGTTTTTTTCGATGACTTTTTCTTCAAAATCTCCTTTTTTTCCAACGAATCGAAAACCAAAAGTCCAAGGGTATGAGTATCGTTTTTTGAAGCTTTATGACGTTTGGAGAAGAAGTTTGAAACAGAAATAACTAGAAACAGGTGCAAAACGAACATTATCAATTTAAAGTTATACATGTTCTTTCTAATTTTCAGACAGAATGCATGAAATCATTGGAATCAAGCGTTTGGACCAGAACTTTGAAAATAACTTCCGAACAAAGATGTTTGAGAATGCGGGACGGCTGTGCCATTGAATTGGGTATAGTGCACTTTCGTTTCTTTTTATAGGGCGCCCTGCAATTAAAGAAAATTCACTTGCCACCAGCGACAGTTTCGGAAGTACAGAAGAAAGAAATACGGTTACACTTTTTGTCGTATGTACATTAGTAATGGAACATGTTGTGGGTTCTTATAGAGAGAGACACGGACAATGATGGGTGGAAGACAATTAACGGATTTTACAGCCTATGTGAGGTAATTTAGGGAAGTTAAGTCTAGGGAAATGGCAAGGGTAAATAATGACAATTGAGTTTTTAAAAAATTGTGAAATAATTATACCATTTTTCCGTTTGCTGTACAAAACTGTCTAAAATGAGTGTCTTTCAGAAACCAGCAATAAGCTGAGAAACTGTGATTTTTAGAAAAATGTTGTGTTCAATTTAAGTGTGTTTCAAACTTTCTAAAAATTTCAAAGTGATCGGAAACTTGAAAGCCAAGCTCCAGACTCTAAGAAAAGGGTCAAAAATAACGGAAAATTTCCCTAAAGTACGTTTTTGTATAATTTATTCATCCGTACTGTATCTGGTTTCGTGTCGAGAACATAAAAAGTATTAAACTGAGAAACTCCCATATCTGAACCTACTTTATATTCAAACAACCAGCTCTGAACCTAATTCAGAACTGACTACCATCTCTGTACCTACTTGATATCCAAACTACAAGCTCTGAACTTACTATTGTCTATTCACAAAAATCGCGCGGGTGAAAGAGTAAAAATGTCTGCGTCTCTACAGCGCCTCTACAGGTTTGGAGACTCTCTACACGTTTTTTTACTCGTTCACCCGCGCGATTATTTTGAATAGACAATACAGTTCCAACTACTACCTCTAAACCTACTTGATATCCACACTACCAGCTCTGAACCTAATACAGTTTCAACTACCACTTCTGAACCTACTTTATATCCAAACTACCAGCTCTGAACCTACAACAGTTCCAACTACCGCCTCTGAACTCACTACAGTTTCAACTACCACTTCTGAACCTACTTTATATCCAAACCACCAGCTCTGAACCTACTACAGTCCCAACTACCACCTCTGAACTCACTACAGTTTCAACTACCACTTCTGAACCTACTTTATATCCAAACTACAAGCCCTACTACAATTACAAATGTCAAGGTTTTTGTTCGAAATAGCAATTAAAACATAAAAAAAACTTCACAAAACGATCATTTCTTATATAATGTAATTTTTCCGATTTTATATATATTTTTTTCAATTTTCAAGTGATCTTCTTCAAGGTTCTCTTAAATACTAACCCATTGAAATGACCCCGGAACGCACTTATACTTCTTTTTTTCTGACCAAAACAACACAAACAAAGTTTTATTCAAGTAGTTGAAAGAAAAGAGTGAGAATAGAAATATATGTGAGAAGTTTTTGATGAGGTGTCATTTCATTTCATTTCATTTCATTTGATTTTTTATATTTCGAGTAGTAGTAGTTGTTTGTAAACCGCCCCCGGACCAATTATCGGCAGCAAGCATGAACTTTCAAAGCAAATTGTTCTTCGTTTCCGCCGATGCCGGATGACTTGACCAGTGAATAGTCGCCGAAGCGATAATTGTCAACGTGTGCCTGAAAACTTCTTCAATGAATTCGGCAAGACTAGAATGTCATTCGTCACTGAAAGTGAGAAGTGTTTGAACTTGAATTTTGAACATTTGACTCATCATAGACTACTAATTACTGTATACTGACATTCGTAAGAAGTTTCTTTTTGCCTTTTTGCCTCTTTGCCACATCTTCCCAACCAAACGTGTTTCATCAACCGCAATGAGTCAATTTCAACTTCTCTCTTCCAGTAACAAAGAGTTTGTTCCGAAAGCGAAAGTTGGTTCGCAGACAATTTTCTTTGCATTATATGCATGTTTTTTTTTCTCTCCCCTCTGCCACAACGCCGGAAAAAGAAGATGTGCTAAAAGAAATGCAAAACTTTGAAACTATCTTGTGACGCAGTTGCATTCGCACTTCTTGCGTCAAACTAGATGTCTTTAGTTCTAACAGAAAAAAGTAGAAAAAAGAAGAAGAAGAAGCCGTCACACAGACCTGGTAGGCTCCAATTTGAGTGAAAGCCGGGGGACAGTTGCCAAGCGCCAGTATGCAGTATCCTTTGTCGTTCACGATCCAACCTGACAAGTACAATAGGATTACGGGATGAAAAGTGAAGGATGATGATCAAAGATGGATTATTATAAAAAAGGATATGGGATAAAAATATTTTCAAAGTATAAATACACTTTTTCAAAATCTCTGAAACGATCTCAAAAAAATTTCAGATTGTTTTTTTTTAATATGACAATTTGCTAGCTTTTTTGAACTTTGATCTCAATTAACTCAATTTCTGTAAAAAATATCAAAAATTGGTCAACTGAGAAATAGTTAATAACAAGATCACAAATATTTTATCAGTCGACTAATTTAAGATATCCCTCATAGGAACCGAGCTACCGTAACACATAGAAGGCTCTTCTAACTTTTAACTTTGTGCCAAATTGTATCGGTTCCTGTCAAAGATATGAAAATTTGTTAACTGATAAACTGCTTATTATAATATCACAAATTGTTTAACAATTGTCAGATTTCAGGTATATCCGATAGGAACCCCGATAATTATGCTCAAAGTATTGACGCTCTACTAGGAAATTTGTTACCTGGAAGTCCTGGAATTCCATCCTTTCCCTGATCTCCCTTGCTTCCTGGAAGTCCAGCTGGACCGGTGTCTCCTTTTGGTCCAGGAAGACCAAGTTGTCCTGGTGGTCCGATTGGTCCCATCATTCCCTAAAATTATAACATCTTTGTCGGCACCTTGGCTCAAAAAACTACATTTTTTGGTTTTGATCAGTACTGTAGTTTGTATATAGTTTGTATTTATTTGTGTATCTAACCTCTGTATTTGCTTGGTTATCTCTTATATTCTTTCTCCACAACTAAAAACACTATGATCCCCCCTCTTCTTTTGCTTTTCACGTGAACTCTTTTTCGCAGAAATGTTCTCGATTTATGCTACTTTTTCATCGGGAACGCCAATACAAGAGCAAACTTCGTTCAAAAGTGGTCGCGAGAAACAGAGGTTGGTTTTGATGTTGCACTTTTTTGAATTGTGTTTTGTGACATTTCAGCACAAAAATAAAACTTAATCATCAAATCACGGTTAGGCAGTTTGTTTAGAATATCACAAGTCACAAACATCTTGATAAAATGAATATATGATGTGAAAAATATTGAAAACATACAGTAAAAGGCAATAAGATATACAAAAACATATTTTCAGTTGATTTTCGGCCACTTTTACAATTTTCCGAAATCTGGAGCTCGACTGCCAAGTGTCCGATCACTTTAAAAATTTTCGAAGCATGTGAAACATACCTATTATAGATTGAAGACTTTGAATTAAATATATGAATTTTTTGAAAATTTCTAGTTTTTCTGTTATTTTCCGTAACTATCAAGAAATTCTGTAAATGCAAAATTTTCAATTTAAAACTGTTTTACACTCTCCAAAGTTTTGTAAATAATCGGAAACTCGGCAGCCCAACTCCAGGCATCTGAAAATGATCTAAATGGCTGAAAATCAACTGAAAAAAACCTATTGGATATAATGGACCGGTACTGTATGTTGTTAAAAAACATATAAAAAATATCCATAATCTATTTTATAACCTTCATTTTTCCCAAATTTCAAGTGTCCATACCTGCGCTCCTGGTGCTCCTGGCAATCCTCGCTCTCCAATCATTCCGGGTACTCCTGGCACTCCTCCAGTTCCAACATCTCCTTTCTTTCCTGGGAATCCTGGAGACCCTGGTCTCCCTGGCAATCCATCCTCTCCTTTGCTCCCCGGCCACCCCGGAGCACCAGGCAAACCATTGGTCCCTGGCAACCCTTCCATTCCCTTCTCTCCTTTGCCTCCTGGCTGACCAGTGGCTCCAGGTTCTCCAACTTTTCCAGGGATTCCAGTATCTCCCTTGAGTCCTGGCACTCCTGAATTTCCACCATCTCCTTTCTGACCAGGGAATCCCTAGAATTGTCATCATGTTTAGTGGACTAGTGTAGCCTACATACCATTGAGCCCTTATCACCCTTCATGCCAGTTGGTCCGATTGGTCCCATGTCTCCCTTCACGCCAGGAATACCCTGCATACCGTCTCTTCCGCTCATACCTGGAAGGATTATGGAAAATTCAGAAGTTTTCGAAACATATACTGATAACAATAGTGCATGTAATGTGTGCCTCAAAACATCACTTTTTCTACATCAGTTTCTTTTTTTTTGAAAAATCAAAAGCACATGGAAACAGATAAAAAGATAAGACCCTAGTACGTGACTTTCTATTTGCCAAATAGAGCAACTCACCATCTTCGGCACGTTCTCCTTTCTCTCCCTTGGCTCCTGGGAAACCTGGCGACCCATTCATTCCTGGCGGTCCTGGACGTCCCAGGTCACTAACTCGGGCGTTGAGATTTTTCACATGCTGTAAAACAAGACTCGTTGTTTTACACAAACCCCTAACTTGCATCGAGAATCATTTCAATGTCAGCACTGTGTTTGTTGATTTCAGTTTGTATGGCAATAACGGCGGCGGTGTCCAGTGCACAATAAGTGGCATGGAAAGTTAGAAATAGGAGTATGAATAGGCGCATTTTCTGAAAAATAGTATTAGTTGTTTTGTTGGGAAGTCAAAAAATCAATTTTCAAGGAAATTTGATCTGAAGAAAGTTTCTTGAAAAAAGAATATCCGTTTTGTGCTTTGTGTAAAGCTCAATAAAATCTTTTCGCATCGGAAATTCCTTGATTCCCCTCTCCGCTAATTGTTAGATAATTAAAAAATTAAAATTAAAGAAAAAGATAAAGGGTCATAAAAAGAGCCCGAGATGATTTCACAGGAGGGAAATAGTGTAATGGAAGTGCATTTTTCCTTTCACTCCAACCAACTCACAGCCTTGCATCATTATCCACGGATCAAACAGGCGCCTCCAAGAGCTCCGCCAATTGAATCTCATTTATCACTTGGAACGGGAGTGTGCTTGCTTCCTTCGTCTCTTCATTTTGATTTTTCGTTTGAACCACTGGTGATGGAGAAATGTCTGAAAAGGTTAAAAGAAGAGAAACGTGAAAAGTGATAGGAGGAAGATGAGATTTGATAAGATAACAAGGAAATAACACCTGGATCTTGGAAAATTGAAAGTTTGGAGGGGAGAGATGGAAGGGTGGAAAATCCTGATGTTCAAACTAATAGAACAGGAACGTTTCAAAGTTCACGGGTCTTTAACTTTACAGAAATTCACAAAATTCTCAACAGGAATCCACAAAAATGTTCACAGAAATTCACATAATTATTTACAGAAATTCACTATATTCTTCACAGAAATTCGTAAAATTCTCTAGAAAAATTAGCAGAATTCGTTACAATTTCAAAAATTCACAGGAATTACAGAAATCCACAAAATTGTCTACAAGAATTCACTATTCTCTTTACAGAAATATACGAAAAGTTACAGAAATTCACAATTTTTTTCACAGAAATCTCCGAAATTCTTCAAAGAAATTCAGAAAAATTTACTGAAATTCATAAAATCCACAGGAATAACAGAAAATTACAAAAAATTATTAGGAATCACAGAATTCATAAAAATTACAGAAATCCGCGAAATTCTGTGCTGAAATTCACAAAATTCTTTACAGAAACTCACAAAACTTTTCACAGAAAATCGCATTGTTTTTTTACAGAAATTCCCGAAATTCTTCACAGAAATTCAAAAAATTATTTACTGCAATTCACAATATTCTTTGCATTAACTCACAAAAAACTTGAGAAATTTTGCAGAGTTCATAGGAATTACGGAAATTATGCGATTACAAAAATTTCGGAAGTGATTAAAATCTATTTTCGCAGGATTTCTACCAAAATGTAAACTTTTTCAAATCTGCTAATTTGAAAAATATCGGGTATTGAAGCCAAAATTATTTCTTGAATAGTTTTTAGTGAAAAAATGCAATCCTATTTTTTCAGCATTCAAATAAACCTCTTCTTACCAATTCTTTGTCAATGTTGCCTTTTTCTCCACACCGCAAAATTCACAATTTCTACTTTTCATTTTTTGTATACTATTTTAAAAACAACCTACCCAGAAGAGATTCTCTGAAGCTTTCATAGTTTGATCCTTTTTCTCTCATACATCAGATCAAAGAACTTTTCACACTTGTTGCAACTTCCCAAAAAAGACCAAGAGACTAAAAAACATCAGTTCAAGAAATTTCTGACGGTGGTGGCGGCACACACAGTAACAAAATAAGCAGCACAAAGTGAAATGCAAACAATTTGAAAACAGTTTTTTTTTCTACTCATTTTTCAAAACGAGACGCAGAATCATCGTAAAAGTAGGAAGGAAGGGGAAGACCTAAAAGTGTTTCTCTTGATCATGCAGACGTAGATCTGTTCAAAAATGTGTTATTATCATAGGTTGTGTGTACGCATTCATATCTTTTATTGAATTTGATCCAGTTGTGTTCTGTTTTTGTTTGAGATCAACGACAATGGGGGTCGGGGCGTTGGTGTTGATGTTATATCGGTGTTTTTTTTTTGCCTTTTTTCTTACTGCCATATATTTATAACTTCTATATTTTTAGGTCAGGGTATGTCTAGGATTTTTACAATATCATTACTTTTGAAAACCTTCGAATATTTAATTTTAGACTGTCAAATTATGATCTAGACTTGCCAAAATATTCTGGTAGATCAAATTTTTTAATTCATCCTGTAGCAAAATAACGAACAAAGGAAAAAAAAACAAATATAGATTCATTTGTTGAGGTTCAGGACACTTTTTAGGTTTGCCTGGCAATATTGATATTTTATTGTTTTTTTTCATTTAAAATTACAACTTTGGTTTTCAAATAATGCTCCTCCTTCTGATTTAAGCTCTTCTGACATACATCTGCGCCAAAGTTATTTCTAGACGTCATTATCCATGACTTCTCCACCCCTTATCGCTCCCCCCTCTCTCTCTATCTAAACTCTCCCTTTCCGTTGCAATAGATCAACAACATTGTAGTTTTTTAGGCTCTGTCTGTCCACTTGCACAAATCACAAAACTCGCACGACTCCATGGGTCCTCAGGTCTTATCACTTGTCTATCATTCTTTATTTTGGTGTCACGTCGAAGACAACACACTCATTCATTGACGGGCACAACTCTTCTGCGCTTCTCATTTCTTCTACTGATAAATTTAAGATGATAGCATTAGCATCACAACAATTGTTCTCGGCTTTATGTATACTTTTTTTTGAATTTATGTACTTTTTCTTCAACCAATTTTAGAAATATAATTAAATATTTTCTTCAGATGGAAATAGACCAACTTCTCAACTCAACGGGTCCACCGATCAGTGTGGTTCTTCCAAATAGTTATGTTGTTGTTCCTTCAATATTTTTCTGGATTCTCACACCTGTAATAATCCACGACATCAAAACCAGCCGCTTGAGCCCTCTTCCATGGTCCACATTGATGAGTCTAAAATGGGTATAGTTTGCCCCGACCATTTAAACACCCTGTCTCTTTGTATTGCAGTTTGTGGCCAGCCTGCTGATCATTGACCGTCTCTTCGTTTTCCTTCTTGCAGTATGGGAGTCGTTATTTGAACACAAGAACGTGACAGCCGATTTGTTCATCTTTCCGTTCTTTCACAGTTTTACATTAGTACGTTCAATTGAATTGGGAGAAAGGTCACATTTAATTGGTTTTTTTTAATTCGCAACTATAAAATTGATCTATTCAATGGAAAAAAAACCTTGCGAATCGGTCTTGAACAATTCTGCTTTCAGCTCGCCCTTCTAATCGCTACCAATGAAACCCGTCGAGCTGGAATCCACTCATCTGGATGTCTATTCTGCGTCTGGATGCTTTTTGCAGTTTTTGCTGCTCCTGAATTCTACCAATGGATGAATAAAGGAAGCCAGCCAGAGGTGAATTCGACGAATGAATTGTTTAGATATCCAATTTCTAATAAACTATCTTTTCAGCTTGTTGCCCGAATCGACTTCTTTCGTTATGTCGCGTACTTGACGTACTTTCCCTTAGTGGTCGCCGAATTTGTACTACACTTTGTCTCTGATCCCTTCCCGATGCCCAAGACTTATCAGGTAGATTGCTGACCAGAGAGCAAATGAGATTTTTCGTTCAGAATTCAAAGTGTCCAGAAGAGAATGCGAATTTCATCAGCCGACAACTCTTGATGTGGTTCTCACAGATCATTTCATTGGGTAGCAAGAAAACTTTGGAAACTGAAGATGTGTTCGAATTGGATAGTCAAATGGATCAAGAATATCTCAAGGCTAGATGGAAGACAGAATGGCTCAAACAGTCAGAGAGTGAGACCTAATTTGAAAAAAAATTATCTAGAATTTTTCTTTTTTAGAAGCTCACGAGCAACAAGTGAAGCTAGATGAGAAACGACAAAGATCGGGGACTGGAAACGAGAAGGCCCCACTTTTAGGGACTTTTAATAATTACGGAGCTGTCAATCAAAATGATGCTGGTAATAGTTTTTAAAGGCATTAGATTTTGAATAAATATAGAAAATTTAGATCGTGTGATTGTCCAACCATCTGTGATTTTCACTCTATGGAATATCATGAAGTGGGAGCTTGTTGGAGGATCGTTCATCAAGTTTTTGTCCGACTTGTTGCAATTTGCGAATCCAACATTCTTGAAGTGAGATTTAAAAATTTTTTATTGAAACTCAATTTGTCTAATTTCAGCTTTCTCATTACTTTCATTGAAACGCCCGACGCCCCTTTGTACTACGGAGTTGCCCTCGCAATTGGAATGTTTCTGGCTGGACAAGCGAAATCTCTGTTCATGAACACTTATTTCATTGTCATGACTCGAATTGGCGCCAAAATTCAAACTATGCTCAGTTGTGCAGTTTATGAGAAATCTCTATTGTTGTCGAATTCCGCTAGACGAGAGAGAACCGTTGGAGAAATGGTCAATATTCTTTCCATCGATGTGGATCGCTTCCGAATGATTACACCACAACTTCAACAGTACTGGAGTAGTCCTTTTCAAATTATTGTTTGTATGGTTCTACTTTGGCAAACCATTGGGGTGGCCGTTTGGGCTGGGATAGTGGTCATGGTGAGTTCTCGAGGAATTATGTTCTTTAATTATTTGAATGATTAAGATCAGTATTGTACCTATCAACATTTGTGTATCAGTTATCACTAAAAAATGGCAAATCAGATTGATGAAATATAAGGATGAAAGAATCAGATTGATTAACGAGGTACTCAATGGAATCAAGGTTGTGAAGCTGTCGGCGTGGGAGACAGCTATGGAGGAGACAATTGAGAAAATCAGAGACAAGGAGTTGAAGATGATTAAGCAAAGTTCTTTGCTGAAAACTTTTGCGGATTGCTTGAATGTTGGAGCTCCAGTGTTTGTGAGTTTTTAAAAACAATTTTGGAGCATTTCTTAAAAAATATAACTTCAGGTGGCCCTTGCAACATTCACAGTATTCGTCTTCATTGATGAGAAAAATGTGTTAACTCCTAACATCGCTTTCGTTTCTTTATCCCTGTTCAACTTGCTCCGTGGACCACTTATGATGGCTGCAGATCTAGTGGCCCAGACTGTTCAACTTGTTGTGTCCAACAAGAGAATTCGAACTTTCTTGTGTGAACGTGAAGTTGATGTTAACGCTATAGACAAGGAGATTCGGGGAGAACGTGAGCTTTTTTAGGGACCCCCTAAAAACATTTTTCAAACTTTTCAGTCTACCAAAACACTGTTGAAGTTCACTCTGGATCCTTCTCCTGGGATTTAGCTGAGGCTCGTATCTTGAGTGACATTGAGTTTCTGGTGGGCTCTAAGGAACTGGTTACTGTAGTTGGATCCGTTGGAAGTGGAAAGTCAAGTCTTCTTTTGGCAGCGTTGGGAGAGATGGAGAAGATTTGTGGATACGTTGGTGTCCGGGGTTCTGTAGCTTATCTTTCACAACAGCCATGGATTCTGAATCAGTCTTTAAAGAAGAATATATTGATGCAAGCGGATTTGAATGATGTTAGAAATTATTTTTGAAAAAAATTATTTCTCTGAATTTCAAAATTGCAGGTTCTCTACAAAAAAGTCGTGGAAGCTTGTGCGTTGAAAGACGACTTGAAGCAACTGCCAGACGGAGATGAAACTGAAATCGGAGAAAAGGGTATCAACCTTTCAGGAGGTCAAAAAGCGCGTATTGCTCTTGCTCGAGCTGTCTACCAGAGCAAAGATGTATATTTCTTGGATGATCCGTTATCTGCAGTAGATGCACATGTTGGAAAACATATCTTTGATAATATAATTGGCCCAAATGGGATGCTGTCTCATACCACAAGAATTTTGGTTACAAATTGCACATCCTTCCTTCAGGAGTCTGGGAAAATTATTGTGATGAAGGGTGAGATTCTGTTTGTTTTTCTCGATAATATTTTAACTGACCAGATGGAAGAATCCGGCATTGCGGTACATACGATGAATTGTTGGCTGACGATGAAGCCAGAGAATACCTACAAGAAGTAGATGCAGAATATGAGCAGGCTCAAGAATCAAGTGAAGAAGAGAGTGGTGATGAAGCTGATGATGTACTACCAGGAGCAATCGGTTCCAGTAGTCGAATGTCAAGATTATCGAAATTGTCGAAAGTTTCAAGAAAGAAATCGAGGTCTAGTATTGTGGAGGTAAGTCGGGTTCTCTAGGAACATCCCCCGATTCCCTAGAATTCCTTAGAATCCCTCAGGAAAAATTCCCGAGAATCGTTCATTTTTTTTCAGAAAAAGAAACCAGATGCATTAATCACAAAAGAGGAAGCGGCAGTTGGAAGGGTTAAAGCTGGAATTTACATGCTCTACTTTAAATCTATGGGAATTGTGAAATATGTACTGCCATATTTTGTTGCGGTGATTTTGAATATGGCATTTGCAATGGCTAGAAGTTTATGGCTTACTGCGTGGTCCGATGCTAACATTGATATGACACATCCGGATACTTTATCAGTGGGAACAAGACTTGGGGTGTATGCTGCATTCGGTGTCACAGAAGGTAGATTTTTTTTTATACAGGACCAAGAAATACAAAAACGTTGATTTCAACCATTTGAAAAGGTCTGGAACTCACATTCAGCTATCAGGGGGTTCCTATCACTTCGAAAATATTAGAAAATGTAAAACAGACTCAGGTTTCAAAACTTGCATTCACAATTTTTTTTGAAAATTCTTAGCTTTCAGCTCTTTTCCGATTTCCAAAAGAAACCTGTTTTTTCACGTTTTCAGTACAACAAATTGGGGAAATTCAGAAGTCAGAATAGCTAAAAAACTAAGAATTTTCAAAAAATTCTGCAAATGCAAAGTTTTCAATCTAGATCTGTTTTACATCCTCTAAAAGTTTTCAAAGTGATCGGAAACTTGACAGCCGAGCTCCAGACTCCTGAAAATGGTCAAAACAAATAAAAACCATTTGAAAATAAGAATGTGGGAAGCAAAAACTAAAATTTCAGTGTTCTTCCTGTTCTTCTCCCTATCTCTCCTTCTGCTTGGAGGAGTCGCCGCTTCCAGAAATCTCCATAGACCATTGCTTCATAATGTGCTGAGAAACCCACTATCCTATTTTGATGTGACTCCTATTGGAAGAATTATCAACCGTCTCGCCAAAGACATGGAAGTTGTGGATCTCCGTTTGAGTAGCTCTTTCAGATTCCTTGTAATTTCGTTTATGAATATGATGCAGGTAAGAATCCTCAACCTCTTTTACAGTCACCTCAAAAGTCCAGACTGTCATCATTGTCACCTACACCACACCACTATTCATCGTGATTATTATTCCCGTTTATATAATCTACTATTTTGTGCTCAAGTACTCCATTAAGAGTACCCGTCAACTTCAAAGAATCGCTTCGTTAACTCGTTCTCCAATATTTTCGAATTTCTCGGAGACCCTTCAAGGAATTTCAACAGTTAGAGCGTTCCAGTGGAATGATGAGTTTATCAGAAGAAATGATATGCATGTAAGCTAGCCGATTTTGAAATTTTCTATCTAAAATATTATTCTGTTTCAGCTCAACACCCATGTCAGATGCAACTACTACTCCCAAATGTCAAATCGCTGGTTGGCAATCCGTCTTGAACTTCTTGGAAACATTGTTATTTTTGGTAATTTCCAGGCTCTATTTTCATCATATCAATTTTCTTTTAGCTGCTTCCATGTTAGCCATCTTTGGGAAAGAATCAGGATTGACTGCTGGTATGCTCGGTCTATCAGTGTCCTACAGTTTGAATGTAAGTTGCAAAAATTTTTTGAATAAAAAAAAATATATTTCAGATTACATTCATGTTGAATATGTTTGTTAGAACCATCAATGACGTAGAGACTAATGTGGTGTCAGTGGAAAGAATTGATGAGTACAGTAAGACCAAGAGTGAGGTAAGCAATTTCAATTGATTTGTTCAAAATACAGTCAGCTCTATTTCAGGCTGAGTGGCGTATGGAAGGATATGTGCTCCCGCAATCCTGGCCTATCGGAGGTGCTGTGAATATTGAAGACTACTCATGCAGATATCGAGATGAACTTGATCTGGTGCTCAAGCAAATCAGTCTTAACATCCTTCCAGGACAGAAGGTCGGAGTGTGTGGCAGAACTGGAGCAGGTATAAACCCCCGATTAGTCGATGACTTATAAAATAAAAATTAATACTCCAGGAAAATCTTCGCTAGCACTCGCCCTTTTCCGTATTGTGGAAGCTGCAGAGGGGGATATTTCGATTGATCAAACAATTACTTCTCGTATTGGACTTCATGATTTGAGGGAGAAGTTGACTATCATCCCACAAGAAAATGTGTTGTTCGCTAATACATTGAGGTTTGCTTATAAATATTAGAATTTTTTACATATTAAGAATTCAGGTTTAATATTGATCCAAAGAGTCAGTTTAATGACCAACAACTTTGGGCAGCGCTTGAGAATTCAAATTTGAAGGCTCATGTAGAGACGTTGCCACAGAAGTTGGAAAGTCCAGTTGCGGAAGGAGGAGAAAACTTTAGGTAAGCACGAAAATTACAAACAAATCCAAATTTCGAATTTAGTGTTGGTCAACGGCAACTCTTGTGTCTCACACGCGCATTACTTCGAAAATCCAAAGTGTTGGTTCTGGATGAAGCCACTGCTGGAATCGACAACAGAACCGATGCGATGGTTCAAGCGACGATACGTGAAAAGTTTGCGGATTCCACGATCATCACAATTGCTCATAGACTGCACACTATTATGGACTATGATCGAATTATTGTGATGGAAGCTGGACGAATTGTGGAGGATGGTATTCCTGGAGAATTACTCAAAAACAAAAACTCAAAATTCTATGGTCTCGCTAAATCAGCTAAAATTGTTGGTTGATTGTTAGAAAGTTGTAATAAAATTGTTTTTATTAAATTAGTAAAGCAAAAATTAGACGGATGTTGAAGAGGTCCCCCAGAACCAAGTTCCGTTCGTCCATTGATACGCACAAGCAAACGTGTTATACTGAAAATTGCTATTGAGCTGCCATAAATGGGAAGTTGTATTGCAAGTGATATTTCCGTATATGGTGGTGGCCATTTCTGGAAAAGCCTGAAAATTACAGAAAACCATAAGAGAACCAAACGTGTTAGGAAATTGAAGCCTTGAATATTAGTGAACACAGGCAAATATCTATGAGCCCTGTTACGAATATCCACTAATTTCAGTTCAATTATTAGAATGTATTCGAAATCTGGGAAAACTGTTCGTTTCGAAAAAATAATATCAATGTAACGTTAACATACCACTTGTGTATCCAAATCTAGTTCAGTATATAAACCATTAATATCAATGTTAACAGCAATTCCGTGAGTTGGAAGGAGAAACATAGTCTCATTATTAATAGTGCATGAAAATGTTACTGGTCCATCGCACTGATTCCACAAATCTATAATCGGGTCGACTGTGTTGACTCCTTGATTTGGAAATGGCCATTCACAGCAATCTGAAAAACCAGTTCATTTTTGTTTACTTTAATTTACAGACTTCTTATTGTGGTCGTTGTTGAGTCCAATGAAGATGTAGTCGTGCTTATGTTTGAAGTTGAGCTTGAAATTGTAGTTGTGGAAGGAGAAAAGGTAGAAGTGATGTTTGGAGAAATTGTTGTAGTTGATACAGGAACAGTGGGTGCACATGAGTAGACGGTTGAAATTAGAAAGGACAAGAAAACAAAAGCAAACATGACAATACTACTACACGTTCTTGAACCGAAGCATTATATACCAACGACACATCCGTCTGTTTTTCAAAAAAGTAAATCACTTTTGTCACTTTCGTTCACAATTTACCAAAAGAAATGTCAAATGTTTATAATAAGTTTGAAAAGTGAAAGTGGGATTCTCAACTAATTAGAAACACGTAAAACGGATATAGCTCCGCTATAAATACACATTTTAAAATATCAAAACGTCTTTGTGCGGCTGAACATTGCTCCAGTATGATACGAAGGCAATTTATTTTTGTATTCGTTGCTGTTGCTAATGGTTGTGCTCCTTCTATACCTGCGAACGATCCCGTTCTCACTACCACTTCAACAGCAACTGCAACTCCTATCACAACGACAACAACGGCTTTAACTACGACTGTTCCTTCGAATTCAACTACCACAACTACCATAAGTTCACCAATTACTACGACTACTACGACTACAACTGGAAACACCACCACTGTTCCCACAACAACTTCAGTTCCCACAACAACTACAGTTCCCACAACAACTACACTTCTCACAACAACACTACAACCCAACTGCTGTGGATACCCAATCCGAGCCTCCACTACCAATTCTGCAATGCCTCCATCTGTAAATTGGAACGGATGTAATCAATCGGTCTCACTTACCTGTCAGGATTCTGGTACTAAAGGCAGAATCCAAATGGTCAGCATAATAGCAAACTATAACACTGTTAATTATTCTAATCCAAGTTCAATCGTAAATAATCTTGTGAGTTTCTAATAATCCAATATTCAAACACATTCTTTTTTTTAACAGGTCATTTCTGGTTTCCCACAAGTGACAACAACTTTTACATGCGATCCGGAAGCTCAGCTCTGGAGCGTTCAGGGACAAACTGGACAGTTTACTAACTTTGCCTGTATTTGGAAATACCTTAATGGACCGTTTCGATTATAAATTTTTTATCCTATCAATGTTATTGTCAAATACAGGTCTAAGTGTTTTTTGTTACAAATTTTTCTCGCAACTTTCTATATTGGACGTACCGTTATTCGACTAATAAACAGATCCTACAAGTTAGGTATCAGCTTGATTTTTATGAGGTGACGAAACATTAAACACCATGGCCCATTTAAAAAAATGATTTTAACTTTTGTGCCTTTCGCAAGTAAAAAGTAAAAGGAGTTAGTGTAGAGGGGTCACCTTGGGGAGTGTTGGATTCCCCGTGACGGCTCTAGAGAAACAAGCTACCTCTATGTGCGCAATGTCTGGCTAAGTGCATGGGTAAAGGGGATTAAAGTCTGTCTGTAGCGAGGAGTGGAACAACGAGCGGGCAGATAAGCGGTGTGGAAACAATAAAAGAAACAGTAGTATCAGTGACCCATTTATTAGCTGGATATATTTAAGAAAGGTGAATATATCGGCAAATGGAGGAATCCTTGGAGTCGGGCTGGCTTGGAGACGGACGAGAAGGAAATCACTGTTCACTCAATAGTTGAAGGGGCAAAAAGCCTTGGGCAAAAAAAACCCTTTTCCTACCGGTGACAAGCTTATCGCTTTTCATAGACAAAGTTCCCAAGCTGCACACGCTTCCCAGTGGTCACGATGACACTGTTAGGAAAACACTCATAAAACAGGTCACAGAAGTGGCCATTAGTCTATTCAGAAGGAAATCTATATCAACTCACATCATTAGCGGTTTTCGATAGTCCAATAAGGCCGGTAAGGCGATCGGGGATCGCCGGAGTTCTTACAGTATTGGAATAGTAGGAATAATGATGAGTAACGAGGTTGACAGACTTACTAGACTGAATTAGACTGAGTAATGTAGGCCAGAAACTGTTTTGTGAGTGTGTGCGCCTTTAATCCCTTCGTGGCGAGACCCGTACGATAGGGCGCGCTTGCACGAAGAAAGGAGAAAAAGGCGGGGGAATTTGAATATGAGAAAACAATAGAAAGACTGATAAACAAAGATAAATAATGAGAATGAAGTGGGAAATAGGAAGATTTCTGAGGAATAAGCACAGTGGGCTGGGCCTAGAGGTCCTCAGAATATCTTAAAGTTGGCGAGTCGGCGGATAACCACGTGGACTCGTCAACAGTTAGGGTATGCATTCTACCATAACCGTGTACAACGCTTTCCGTCACTCTGCATACATCGGACGACCCGCATCTATGTTCATTGCCCGCTCTAGTTTTTTCCGGTAGCGGCGCAATCGGTAGCGGCGCCGCGCATTTAGTACTCGCCCCCCCCCCATGAGTTCAACTCCTTGAGGAACGTATATAACCGTAATTTTGCAAAAAATTATTTTTCTCATGTCCCCTTACCTTTAAACAATGTTTGTTTTTTGCTTTTGTCCATGACACTTGAGCTCATGAAAAATATATGACAAACTAATAAAAATTCTGTCTTTGATATACAGGGTTACGTAAACGTACTTGGGTCCATGATAATGCACAACAATTTTTCTGCCCCATCTTCTGTCCAAACGAGTTGTTTCTTTATTGCTGACCTACTTTGCAGCTCAAACTTTCAGCCTTTATTGAATAATTTATAGCAAAAGTTCAATTATAATATTTTTTCCGCAAAAGCAAAGCGTTCAGAGATCAAATCGGGGCCTAAAGCGGTGCATAATGATCTGAAAAGGATGAGTCAGGAAATGAAGGAGAGAAAATAAATGTTTAGTGAACCATGAACAGAGCTTGGCAAACTTTTTGATAGAAAATGTGTGAAACCCGGTGAGGGTAGGAAATTCGAAATACACAAATAATCAGACTGAGAAAGAGAGCAATCCAGTAGAATTTATAATTCAAAGAAGCGTTGAAAGGTTGGCACGGGAGTTCTGACGGCGCGAACTGCGAAACGAGACGTACGGCGAGCGGGACAACTTCGTGGTCATTGTTTCATCAACACATTCGTATTCAGACTTGGCGAACGACGGGAACAGCCAGCAGCAGCACGCGGATAGTGCAGCAGCAGCATCGTGAAGGCGTAGGCGGAAGTGACGGCAACAAATGATGTAGACGATGGGATTGGTTGAGGAACTGAAAAGAGGTGGTGAAAATTGGTCTTGTCGCTCTGGTCACTTCATTCTTTGAGTTGCATTTGATTATGTTTCTTTTTTTGAAAAGAGAAAAATGGAGCTGAAGCTAAATGCGTGTTTCCTACTCTGTTTTCGGCGCCGCTTTTTGACCCCGGGGCAAAAATCTCCGGACAACAGTAATGTTAAATAGCGTGTGTGGAGGAGTGTCAAGGAATGTGTAAGACAACTGGTGTGGGAACGTGAGACAAGGGCTTACCTCATAACCGAAAGTACGTTGAGGAGAAGACGAAGCCATTGTGGGAGTTGTACACTGTGATCCAGCACTTTCTCCATCACGAAAATCACTGGAATTGAAAACTTTGAGGTTGATAGTTTTGAAAATTAAGAAACCTTGAATTGGAGTGTAGCAGAGGAAATAGAGAAGCATTGAGATGATAAGCATTTTGACCACTGATCGGCGGAGTTTAAGAATTGCCTCCTAAAAAGAAATTGGGGTTGAAATCTCTAATTAATCCTCTCTACTTACCTGTTGACTATGGTTGGCAATATTGTGATTGGCTCCTTCTTTCCCCCAGAGAACGCGGCACATGATGGTGTAGAGTGTGGTAAGGAAAACCAGTGGAATCGCATAAAGGACAATCAGCTCGCAGTACTTGAAGTAGGTTCTGCAAGAAAAAAATCCGATGAAAAGCTTGCTAGAAACAAAACAAAGCACCTTGTTTTATGGGAGATTCCTTTCCAGAAGCAGAAATAAAATTTGTGGAAAACGATGCCTTGGTACAAAAAGTAGGGAGAAGCGAAACACGCGGCAACGCACCAAACACCGCCGAGCACCGAGATCTGGAACTAAAAATTGATTTGTAGTGTTAGACGGATTATGGGGTACCGTAGTTTTTGTTGAGAAGCGTTGCATTCGCATCGGAGAGCAGATTGCGAGAAATCGCTCGACTCCAATTGCCATCTGAAAAGCATTAAAATGTGTTAAAAGTTATCTGTTCTTCAAATATTATTGCGAAAAAATTCAAAGAAAATCCGAAATCCCCGTAAAACGGCGTTGAAAAAGAAAAAATTCAAAAAAAAAGTGCCGCCGGGGGACGAGGATTTTCAGTGAGAAACCTAGGCCACGGCACCTGACAGCCTTTTTTTCAAGTCGCCGACAATGGTTTTTTACGTTTTTTACCTGCCGGAAATGAAATTGAAAAAA
>NC_013491.2:2589041-2625892 GCF_000004555.2 Caenorhabditis briggsae | reverse complement strand
ACGCCGTTTTTGGGGAATTTCGGATTTTTTTGAATTTTTTCGCAATAATATTCGGAAAATAGATAACTTTTAACACATTTTAATGCAATAAAAATTTTTGGTCGGAGTCCCCCTTTAATCTTTTTTTCTCCATTTTTCAGCTACAGGTGCGATCAATAAGATGTACAAAAACGTGTTTTCCGGTTGTTTTTGAATATTCTAACCATTTTTGAATATTCTGACCATACAGATTCTGGAGCTCGGCTGTCAAGTTTCCGATCACTTAAAAAAAACTGGAGGTTATTAAACAGACCTAGTTTGAAAATTTTGCATTTACAGAATTTTTCAAAAGTTTCTGGTTTTCAGTTATTTGCCGATTTCTAAAGGACACTTGGCTTTTTTCACGTTTTCAGTACAACAACAGGTGTCCTTCAAAAATCGGCAAAGAACTGAAAAACTAGAAACTTTCACAAAATTCAGTGAATGCAAATTTTTCAATTTAGGCCTGTTTTATAATTTCCAAAATTTTCAAAGTGATTGAAACTTGACAGCCGAGTTCCAGACTAATGAAAATTTTCAAAATGCTCTAAAGTCATCCAATTTTTAAAAGTGGTATAACGTTTTTTTGTATATTAATGGCCAACGCACTCTGTAGTTTTCTGTATTGTTATCCATTTTTCAGCTCTGTGAGATTCAAAACAAAATTTTGAAACATCAAATTTCAAAATTTTCTCGCCATATTCTCATTCTTTTCGAAATGTTATAACCGTGTACCTCGTCTGAAGTGGTTTCCCGGCATGTCTGTTCCCGGGATAATTGGAAGAGAACTTTGAAGTTTTGATCAAATGGCAAGAATGGCAAACTAGATGAACTATTTGAGCGAAAAGTCATTCATTTGGATATTAATGAAGATGAAATAGAACTTTATTCTTTTTCTTTTTCCTTCTTCTCATCTTCTTTTTTTCGCGATCACTGACAGCTGATCGTTGAAAGAGAGCAACACAATGATGATGGAAAACGGGACGACACGCTTTGGTGCTCCCTGACAACCCCGAAATGAAGTTTTCTATTTTACATATGTATAACTTCTGGACACAATACACAAAAAAACTAACGTGGGAGCGTTTAGATTAGTTCTCGGTAGCCTACGTGACTTTCTAGGTAGCCTACCTGAAGGAGAACACTGGCGTAGAGAAAGTACTCCTGAAGAAAACGAAGGAAGTGACAGGCGAAGCTTGGTAGAAGCCATCCACGATCAATCAGGACTAGTATAGCATCCGGGGAGCAGAATATGAGATTTCCAAGGTCAGCGATCGCCAGATTGAGGAGGAATTGGTTCACAGAAGAGCTCATTAGCTTACGATCCATGATTATTACAAAAATTATGAAGACATTGCCAATAACTCCAGAGCAGATGATGATCATGAAGACAAGGCCAAACACGATGAAGTACAGTTTTGGGTGGCATGAGAAACAGGATGGTTCGGAAGCCAAGACGCTCATAACGGTGGTGGTTTGCTCGATGAGGTTGGTGATGTTTCCAGAGTTCAGAACTTCTACAGACTTCTCTATGACACTTGTCATGTTGGCAGGATCCGCGATCATGGTCTCCAAAGTTGACTTCGCTTGACTATGGCACTATAAAGATGTTAGAATTCATTAGAAGAAGGAAGTACAAGTACTTCGGAACACAATGAAGAAGAAAAATCAAATGCGTGAAAAGGAAAAAAAAAGAAAAAAGATTGAGTTATTTTAACCACCCAGAAACATTGTTTAAGAATATACGAAAAGAAGAAGTCCTGCAAAAAAGGAACGTTTGCCCTTTTTAAAAATGTTCATAGGGTTTCCCTATAATTAGATATTTGGATAACAGCAGCAGAATTAAAAAATAAGGAAAAAAACTAGGATTTTATCCGATTTCCACACTACTAACAATAACACTTTTTCCTTCACTAAGAATAATAGGAGACGACCAAAAGTGGGCGGAGCCTTGAATGGAGAGCAAGGCGTTTTGTGCATTCGGAAAAAAAAACGAAGCGGTTACGCGCGGGGCTAGGCAAAAGCGAAAAAAAGAAACGTGCATCAGGAATTGGGCGGGAGCAGCACGAAATGAATAAGAATTTCGGAAATTTGCTTGGCCGATCATCTTGATGAGTGTTCCGAAAAAAGTTTAGCAAGAAGAAGAGAGAAGAAGAGAGAGTGATGAGTAGCTGGTTGAACTAAAAACAGAAATGAAATAGGGTTGTGGTGGTGGTCCAGATTGGAAAAAGAAGGGATCTTTTTAGGGGTTTCAGTATCCTTTGTCACAGAAACTCATCTCTTTTAAGTGTTTTTCCAGAGAGAAATGTTTTTCGGACGACTCTAAGTGACCACAAATTTCTGAATTTCTGAATTTCTGAATTTCTGAATTTCTGAATTTCTGAATTTCTGAATTTCTGAATTTCTGAATTTCTGAATTTCTGAATTTCTGAATTTCTGAATTTCTGAATTTCTGAATTTCTGAATTTCTGAATTTTTGAATTTTTGAATTTCTGAATTTCTGAATTTCTGAATTTCTGAATTTCTGAATTTCTGAATTTCTGAATTTCTGAATTTCTGAATTTCTGAATTTCTGAATTTCTGAATTTCTGAATTTCTGAATTTCTGAATTTCTGAATTTCTGAATTTCTGAATTTCTGAATTTCTGAATTTCTGAATTTCTGAATTTCTGAATTTCTGAATTTCTGAATTTCTGAATTTCTGAATTTCTGAATTTCTGAAAATTGTGTTTCTGTGAAACTTGATATTGTAAGAACCAAGATATTGTAGGAACTTCAAAAATTCGTAAATTTTTTTAAACAAAAAATCTAAAAATAATTGAAAACAATTTTGCAAGCAAATAAAAAGTTTTGGACGACTTCTACAGTACAGACTTCTACAGTTTTCTACAGTAAGACCAACAAAGCAAGAATCAAAAAATATTATTTCATTACCTAAACTGATGATCTTTGAACACCTTCAAAAATGGATTTTGTGAATAATATTTTGAAGAAATCGTGATTTTTCTAGAATCAAAATTTTTTTAAATATTTAAAAATAGTTTTTGCAAAACCAAAAAAGATTTTAGGAAACCCTTCACTAGTTTTTAAAGCAGATATGCTAGAATAATTTTTTCAACTCATGAAAAACAAATTGCTGAACTTTTTTTCTCGTCTTTTGAACGAAACTTATCAAATTTCGAGAAGAGTAAAAGTTATACTAGAAAAATCACTTCCAGCTATTTTCTAGTGACATCTCTGAAACTTGATATAGTGATAAATAAGAGAAAATAACGTCTTTCGTTTTCTCTCTACGCCAAAATTAATCTTTACAAGTTACTATGAACGTCATCGGTGCGATAATATGGAATGCGTGATGAAAAGGAACTTTTCTTTCCTGATTTTTTCTCCTTCTAGCTCTGATGAAATGAAATCACGAACTTTTTTTTTCTTGCTATCTGCTCTTTTGAGCTGTTTTCGCCTCCCCGAGGATAGGGGAAAGACATGTGTTTTGCTTTATCAGAAACAAAAAAAAAAGTGTGAACAAGTTTACGAGTCTACTGAGACTTCCACTGGAACTTTTGCACGTCGTTCTCGATTTTAAACGATTTGAGCGGAGAGTGAAAATTTAAAAATTTTGAAAACTGTTAGTCTCAAGTGGGTAAAACTATTATTCTATGACGCATTTCTAAAGACCAGTGTTCTTTTTCCAGAGTGCTTCTTCTCTTTTTCTGCAAATTGAGAAGATATCCAATTGAAGCGCATCCTAATAAATAAAAGATACACCCTGTTTGTTTTTTCGTCGTTGTTGTCCTATCCTACTGTGAGAAATTTGGGTGAGGAGGTAGACTAAATAGGTTTTCCCCCTTTTTTCGAGCAGATATCTCCCAAGTAGTGCACTAGCGTCGGCTCCAGAAACTTGTGTTGTACAAAAAACCCATCCGTTGGGAATTCAGTTGCGTGAAATCATTATTCAACCTTTTTGTAGACTCTTTGGACTAAAGAATGATAGAGGAAAAAGGTTTAGGATGTTTTTTGGAGAGCTTTTCTTAAAATTGGGTGATGCAAAGAACGGAAGAAGGCTAGGAGAATAGGAGGTCTGGAAAATTTTTAATCTTTTGAATCTAGTTCTCATGTAACTGTCAATAAACATAAATGAGCACAAAGAGTTCCGAGAAGATTAGAAAGATCCTCTGAAAGGTCATAAACTGTCTGGGGGAATGAAGAGGCTCAAAATTGCCAAGACATTTATAGTTCTGGGATCAGAATATTCAGCTTTTTAGGTTATTCGAGAATTTGTTTAACTCGTTTCAGAGGAAATAAATTTCTTTTACTCGTTTCAGGAAAGATGGGAACTTTGAAACTCTAAGAAAGTAGTTCAGAATTTTTCGATTTGAAACAAAATTAGAGCTTCATTTTTGTAATTCAATCCCATTTCAGAGCTAATTTTGGAATTTCGAATTTTTTGGTTTTAAACGACATGTTTCCGGGATTCATCAGAAAATTTGTTTGTCAATAACAAAATGAAGCCATAATCTTGTTTAGTACACTCTGGTATTTTCAGAAAAATCGAAAAATTCTGTAAACGTTTTCAGGACTTCAACGATGGCAATCTTACTGTATACCGTTACCAGGCCTGTGCGGCAACAAAATTTTTTCGGCAATTTGGCAACTCGACAATTTGCCAAATACTTTTCGGCAAATTGCTTGAAAAATTGCCGAAAAAAAATGTCGGCAATTTCGGCAACTTTCGGCAATTTTCGGCAACAAAAGTTTTGTGTCTTTTTTTTAGTAAAATCGATACGTAACTCACCTGAAAATGCTTTTATCAGGCTCAGAACTACAGAAAATGTGTTTCATAAGTTCCTTAAAAAAGTAATTACAAAAATTGGCAACTCAAGACCACATTTTTCATGCAAACTATTTCTCTTTAGCAATAAAGAGGGTATTCCAATGGTTGAAAATATTTGTTCCGATTGTGAGTTTTGATAATAGTGCGCTCAACTTGTTAGGCAACTCACGACACACGTTCCCTAGAGATTTGAGACAGATTGGATAATTTTTTTTGATGAGTTGTGACTCATGATATCTATTTTTCTCTTATGCTCACAAATTTAAAGCCCATTTTTAGATCCGAAGCAAGTATTTTTGATGATTATTAGGACACATTTCCTCTAAAATTCACTCTGAGCTTCCTCTAAAATTCACTCAACGGCAAATCGGCAACAAAAATTCGGCAATTTCGGCAATCGGCAATTTGTTGCCGCACAGGCCTGACCGTGACGCCAAAAATCCTAAGTCTTCTAGAAATCAAATATTCCTACTTTCAGAAATTGAGCTCTCTAAATTAAACTACCACAAACCATTTCTCGGGAAGCAAACATTCCTATTAAAATTTCTAAACTTTGATTTCCTGGAATTTCTCTGACGAATCCAGAAAAACAAGGAAACTCTCTTGATTGTCCGAGCGGACTCTTGATTGTCCGAGCTTTTTCAAAACAAAGACATCCTTCCGCTGTTTTCAGCTTCTTTCCAGTCGCTCCCCGCCCCAGTTTCCGGCTCCCCGGCGCGTCATAATTATCGCGTGTGTCCTGAGGGGATCCATGGCCTGTCACAAAAACGTGGACCTCTCAAAAGTATGATTGAAAATGGAGCTTGGTGAGGGTTAGGAGACCAAAGAGATGTGAACAGCGAATAAGTATCTACTGAAGGTAACAAAATTTAAAAAAAAACGACTCTCTGTTTTTTTTCGCGGGTTTCCCATGTGTGTTAGTATTCAAAAAAATTTCAAAAATTGTTAAAAAACCAGACCATTTTCTCGGGGATTACTGATTGAAAATTTTGTGAGTCTTTGCCAATTCCGGAAAGAAAGGATTGAAGGAATTTTTCCTTTGAGAAAATGTGAAAATTTCCAAAAACAAACCAGATTTATTTTTGATATTTTCAGTTTGTTTTCTGTAGTTTGATATAGGCTTCAGGCTATAATAAGATGTTGGAGAAATGAAGGATTTTGAGATTTTCAAAAATAAAACTTGAAGGTCACTTAGAGGTTCCTAGAACAATTATTATTTTCTCACGCTTGTTGTTTTTTGATGACGACAAGTGTCTAAATATTCTCCATCGTATATTTTTATGTTCATAGAACAAAAAAGTCTGGCGAAAAATCTAGATTTCATTGTATCGATGACCAGGAACACAATCTAATGTCAAAAAAGAGGGATAATGATGAATAGAATAAGAAAAAGATGTTCTAATTTAGGCGTTGTTATTTATTTTGGAGATGATGGTGTTCAATCTTGGGTGACTGGTCGTTCCGGAAACGAAAATGAAAATGTCTAGAAAAAAAAAAACTAAATGAAAAATTTCAAGTTTGTGGTTTCTGAGTAAGAGCTAACAATAAAATATTGAGAGTTACGTTCAAAAAGATAAAAACGTGATATTTGTTGATTTTTGGCCATTTTAAGCACTTTCAGAAGTTCAGTGCTCGGCTGGCAAGTTCAAGATCATTTTTGAAATTTCGGGGAATGTAAAACAGACATAGATTGAACACTTTGCATTCGCAAAATTTTTTGAAAATCCCTAGTTTTTCAGCTATTCGCCAATTTCTGAAGGACACCTGTTTTTTAGTACAAAAACAGCCCAAGAAAAGTGTCTTTCAGAACACGGAAATTATCTGAAAAAGTAGGAATTTCTAAAAACTTCTGAAAATGCAAAATATTCAATCTAGGATAGTAAACTTGACAGCCGAGCTACGGATTTCTGAAAATAACATAATTGCAAGATAACTTGTCCCTAAAACGAGATATTAAGACAGTTTTGGTACCAAATGATAGATCTCGACAGGGCTCATCATGTCTATATCATTTGAGACAAATTCCAGCCCGATGACATTTTGAAAAATGTGTTTGAATGACAAAAAAATGTTTTTTGTCGAATTGACCGAAAATATCATTCAATACCAGATTGCGGCATGTGATGGGACCGGAATTCGTTTTGGGTAATATAAGCATGGTGGGCCCTGTCGAGACCTATCATTTGGTATCTAAACTGTCCGAATAGCTCGTTCTAGGGACAAGTTATCAGCCGGCCCGTTTGCTTTTAGAACCAGTCCCCACTTTTTGTACCTACTTGGTCTGTTTTTTCTTCCTCAATTTCTTCTTTTTATACTTATTTGCCTTCTTTAAAATGTATGAGTTGGTTCATCCAAAAGTGGGGACTGGTGGTAATAGTCAAAATGGTCAAACATCAACGAAAAATCAAATTTTTGTATATACTTTGACCGGCACTGTATATGATTTTAGAAGGAAGCAAAAGCAACCAAAGCCAAAAAAATAATCAAGAAAACATACGCCAGAATATTCGTCTTTTTTAGTATTCGCATTTTTTTTCATAAAGTATTCCCCCTCCGCGTCGTGTTGCCAAAAAAAGACGGAATCTCGGAAGAAAGCGGATATGATGAGAAGGCGAAGGCTGTGCCCCCTTGTATCCCCCGAAAAAAACTAAATTAATGTTTCAAAGTGTGAACATGCAAGAAGATGTACAAAAAAAAAGAGAGAAGAGAAGAAAATGAGATCACATCTTCTTTTAGTATTTCAAAGTTAAGGGATCTGGAAATTCGAAACTTTCTGCTTTTGTCGAAATTCAATTTTCAATCACACTTGAACTAAAACACAAAAGAGGAGTACAATATCACCTACAGTAATCACAAAAAAAAACTTGCGACCGGAAGTTTTTTGAAGATCTAAATTGTAGACAGCTCAAAAAAACAATCTTCTCATCCCATTGTTGCCGGCCACCACTTATAAAATCTCCAGAATTTATTATTGTATTTTGAATGAACCGACTCATACATTTTAAAGAAGGCAAATAAGTATAAAAAGAAGAAATTGAGGAAGAAAAAACAGACCAAGTAGGTACAAAAAGTGGGGACTGATTCTAAAAATGCAAATTAAAAATTACGAATATTGAATGAATATTCATTTAAAAGGAACATTTCTTCATTAGTCATAATTACCATTTTCATGATGTGAGTAATCCAGAAAAAAAAGGTTCCGTGTTACAGATGCAAAAAAGTAGACTAAAGTTTCTTGCGCCCGAGATAAGTGGTCTTATCCTCCGAAAGAATCTTCTAGAAGCCAACATTATGTTCCAGAAGGTCAATTAGCATCGTCAGGAAGATGTTTGTGTCCCGGATAGAACCGAGAATCAGGGCCCTTGTTAAGTCTATCTTCTAGAGTTTTGCACGTTTTTGCCCTTACTGAAAATATTTGGAGAAAAAATTTCGGAGGGATGTTCTTTTGGCGGCAGATTGAACAAAAGTGGAACATGGAAAAATAATGATTTGGAGGAATAGTTTTCGACTGCCTAGTCTGTTTCGAAACTGATATACTTGAGAATTTGGAAAACTTCCAGAGTGGGTGGAAAGTTGCCAGACTTCTTCCTAGAATATTCTAGACTTCGAGGTGGCAACTTTTTGAAAATCGAGTTTTTGGAAGAAAACATTAAAGTAGTCGTTGCACCTTGTTTTGAGAAAATAACAAAAGTACACATTTTCGAGTGAAGAATTCCTTCAAGATAGATTTAGGCGTTATTCTATTTAAAATAGTCAATTTCAAAGTTTTACAAAAGTAGTTCAAATTTTTTTTTGATTTGTTAGGAAACTTCGGAGTATATTGAACAATAATAGAACTTTATTTTTGTAATAGACAACTTCTTTGTACAGATCCTAGAAAACAAGATGAACAGGTCTAAATTGTAACGACTTTCATTTCATTGCTAATTTTGCATTTTTGATACAAATACGGGAACACTCTGATAGAAGGCTTGTCTATACTTGCACTTTGAGCTCAATTATCTTAATTTCTATGAGAGATATCAAAATTATGTCACCGAATAAAATGTTGGTGATATGACGATGAATTTACTTATTAGTTGACAAAACGTTGTTATCTTTCATAAAATTCAAGATAATTGGGCTTAAAGTGGGAGTATAGAGCGATTTTCTTTGCATTTGAGTGTTCACGATAGCATATCTCATCAGGATGAAAATGGCTGAAAAGTTGTCAATTACAAAAATGAAGTTCTATTTTTTTTTCCAGTACACTCTGGAATTTTTAGGCAATTTCAAATATTATGTACCACTTTTTCAGGACATCAAAATTGATATTCTTTTTCAGAAAAATAACTAAACACATTTTTGTTCAGCGCTGTACTCAAAAACGCTAAAAGCTTGAAAACGTAGGTATAAGTATAACTTTTCAAAATATATCCAACTTGTACAAATCAGATTCAAGCAGAAAGACAAAAAAACGGTGTTCTAACTGCAATTCAACTAAATAACCTATATGAAACCCATCTAACCCAAAGTTTCTCCATTCGTGTAGATGCACACGGAAAAAAACATCTGAATCAGGGAGTTCCTCATTCTTTCAGCGTCCGGAACAGAAATAAACAATCGAATTTCGGAACCAAAACCAAAAACACTTCATTCAAGAAAAGAGGAGAGGAAAACGAAGAAAGTAGATAGTGAATGAGCTCGTTCATCTAAAGGGGCGCGACTAATTTCCTCAATCATGCTCTAAGAATGGGAATAAAACCCGTTGGTCCGAAGCTTATTTTTGAGTTTATTGTGCCAAAAAAAAAGGAGTATCCATTCTTGTAAAAAAGTTCAAAAGAATGACAAAGAAGAGAAAAGGAACGCACATCAATCACACGGTTTTAGAAAGCGACAAAGGTCATTGTAGGGCTTAGAAAAATATTCCAAAATGAATTGTCGGGAGTTTTTCTCGGTAACTTGGAAATGGGCGGAGCCTAGTACAGAAGTTGTTTTTGTGAGCCGCGCTTAGCCACGTGAGCTTCTGAGCTTCAATGTTGGATTTGAATAAATTAATCAAGGACAAGAGAAGTGTATAGGGTCAGCAAAGAGAAAGCGCCACAATGTTTTTGGGGCCCAAAAACACACTAATAGTACTTTTCGGCTGTTTTTCTTGATTCATTTTGTTGAGATTTTGTTGAGATTTCTTTCACACGTGATATTTTGGATTTTGAGTCATCACAAACAATTTTGCTTAACCAAAAAAACGTATAGACAAAATAACGAAAGATGGGCAGCAGCACAAACTTTTTTGCACTTTTCTAAAAGGATCACTATACATTCTATTTCTGACAATTTTAAAAAAATGCCTACGACTCAGTTTTTTGTATCTAGAATCGAGGTTCTAGATTACTCACACCCACAGGAACAACACAATCATCACAATTCATAAAATATGAAATGACGACTGACTTAACAGCGGTCCAGAGAGAAATTCTGAGAGAATCAACTCAAAATATCCTTTAAAAAGTTTTTCCCGGAAAACCAGACAGGACTTAATTGAAAAATTACTCCAAAAACACCAACGCAAATCAAACTCAAAGAAACATATAAAAAATTAATATCGCCCTTTCCGACTAGCCAGACATTTAATAATGAGGTATCATACACACAGACTACCAAATGTGCGTTATCCGGTTTTAGGTAATTCAACACCCCCAAACAATTTTCGTTTTCGGAGAAGATGGAAAGAGCAAAAAAAAAGCGGGGAAGTAGAAATGACAAATTTGTGGGGCCCTCAAATTCTTGGGTCCTCAAAATTGGAACGCTTCAGACAAGCAACAAGATACTTGAGAATGAGTTTGTGATTGAATTAGGAAGGATGAAAAGGAGGTGGAAAAATATACCCACGAGCTTATTCAGGGTTCACTGAAAACACCGATTTTTTGAGACGTTTTTCATCCACTTCTGGAACGTCATGTTTTTTTTGAGGTGTTGTCAGGGAAGGAAAACATGGAAAAAATTCAAAAAGCAGAGAAAATGCTGAAAAAAACCAATGGGAAATGTCAAATTGAGCTGACGGCGAGAATCTGTTTCCGATGTTCTCAAAGCTTTCAAATTATAGAAAGAAATGTTGATAAACTTTCAAGATATTTGAATAATGCTACACCTACAGTACCTGCCAAGAATTCATCGGTTCAAGTGGAAATAAGCCACATTAGGTGTTTAGAAATATAAGAGATTTGGTCGGATGAGCCTGAAAAATTTCACCTCTATTGTACTAAAACAGATCTTCAGTTTTGTAGTTGATAACTTTTTTGTACAACCTCATCCGCCTGAGCTAGACCGCGTAAAGCCCACTAAAGGCCGAAAAATCTAAAAATTAACCCAGTCAAGAATTGTCAAGAGTCCAGAGCCGTGACATTTGCACGCCATTTAACTCATTCTGATCAATTTTCACAATAAAGTGGTCAACTACAAATTTCAAGCTAAATTTCCGATATGTAGACCTGAAGACTTTTAGATTCAACCTTCAAAATCTATCATATTTTTTAGAGATTTTGAATTGAACTAAAAATTGAACTAATGGGACTAAAAATAGGTAGAAGAATTGATAAAAAGGGTTCGACCAAATTTGTTGATCCTCGATAATCAGCAAAAATTGCTAGATACATGTTCTACATGTGCTAGATACTACTACGCGCTCATTCTACCATAATCCATCTGAGTTTTTCAAGAAGACGTTTCTCAATTTTTAATTTAGGAGAATTGTGTGGGTGTCTTTTTAATTTCCAATTTCTTACGTATTCATAGCCATGGACATCCTGAAAATGCGAATTGAAGAATGAGGATTCCTAAAAAGGGTCTTTAAGGTTTTTAAGAGTTATTAAAAAGGCCTTGAACCGAAAAAAAAACACACGGAAAGAAAAATAATGATATAAGGGCACCTTCAGTTACCGTATACCCTTGAATCCTGAGCAGGACTTGAGTATTTATGTCTAAAACACCTGATGATGGGAGGAAACGCGCTGTCACACATGACCGAGTGGCAATACTAACGGAAAAAATAAATCAGATCAAGAAAAAAAATAAAAAAGTCTGGAAAAAACACACGAAGAAAAAAAAAGAACGCTGCCCACCAGTGGCGAATGAATTTCCGGAGCACATTTACACTTTTTTTTCAAGACATGCTATAGGGAAATGCAATTATGTAGGGAAGAGAAAGAGGCTCACATCATTTTTGATTGAGCATTCTATCCGGATGGGTCCAGAAAGTCTGAAAACTTTTTGTTAAGTGAATACATGCATTAGAGGAAATAGAGAGAAGTTGTGTTGTATTTATAATCATTTCTGAAGCTAAGGTTGGTAAAAATAAACTTTCTATTTCTATTTTTCTATTTTAAGTTCATTCAAATTCTTTTTTTGGATTTGTACCTCCTAATGACCACAAAACATACTTATGAAGTGGGAAATTTTTCCCACGCCCTCCGTGTTGAAGTCAACGTCAGATTTGGATGAACTTTGAAAGGAGGGTAAATGAAGTGACAACATAGAATTGGGGGTAGTTAGTAAAAATGTAACATCTAGGTTTTTTTTTTGAAATCCGGGAAATTCAAATTTCGGAATGAATAAGAAAAAACTAATCAAGCGTCTAGGACTCGAAACGTGGGAATTTTCAGTCAGTTCTTTGAGATTCTGATACCAAACGTACCAGTTCTTGTCTGGAAAAAAGTAAAAGGTTTGATCCGCGGTCCAAAATTCAAGGATTCAGCTCAGGAATACCAATTCTCAGGCCCAAAAAATTGTGGAAAAGGAAAAAAATTTGGAAAGTTTTGTTGACAGATGCACACACACAAAAATATATTTACGCGTGAGTGATACACTGGTCCTTGATTCCTCACACACAATGAAAATGGAATGTCAGTTTTTTTTATTATTCGCAACATGGTCAGAAAGAATTTATATTGAAATTCAAATTGGGCTGGACTACAGTAATACACAGTGGTGGCCATAAAGCAAAAAAGTGTTTTTCAGTTCATTTTGACCATTTTCAGGAGTCTAGACCTCGGCTGTCGAATGTCCGATTACTTTGGAAATGCTGAAAGTTATAAAACATGCCTAGATTGAAAACGTAGTTTTTATAGAATTTTTGACCATTCCTAGTTTTTCAGTTATTTGCCGATTTTTTAAGAACACCCCTTTTTCCCTGTTTTTGTACTGAAACCGGTAAAAAAGCAGGTATCTTTCAAAAACCGGCTAATAACTGAATAACTAGAATTTTTCAAAAAATCCTGTGAATGCGAAGTTTTCAATCTAGGTCTGTTACCTCCAACATTTTCAAACTGATCGGACACTTGGCAGCTGTATATTCAGATTCAAGCTGCTAGAATTCTATTCAGTATTTATTTTAAATAAGAAAACATAGATTTTTTGGCTTGTGAGAAATTCCTAATTTGATTAGAGCTAGAAAATATTTTTGAGAAAAAGAACATAAACAAAAATGTTCTTTCTCAAAAAATTGAACTTCAAAAATAAAAGAAATAAGTTGTCTATGCCTAAATGTCAAGAGTCGAAAAGGGAGAATACTAATTGAAGTACATAGATTTTTGATGTCCTTCTCTTTTTTCTCCTGTCTGTCTTTGTCCCAAAACGTTCATTTACTTCCTAATGAAAGCTGTTGTACTAAAAATGTGAATAACATAAATAAGCAAAAAAGAACATCAAGAAGGAAATTCCGCAAAAAAGGGTTAGTGCAAAAAGCAAATGTGTCAGTTAAGTTCGCCAAAGTCTTTGCTTCTTCAGATAATTGCCTTCTTGACGGGTAGGGCTCCTCGGACCTAGGCGATGCGAAAAAAGAAAAACGAGGAGCAAGGAAAAGAAAAAAAAAGAACGGGCAATTGGCATACTGTCATTAACAGGGGCTCGGCGAGTGACATTTGAATGAAAAATTCGAGCGAAATTGCTCGTCTTTTTTTTTGCTGTTTTTTAGACTTTAGCCTCACATTGAACTTTTTGCTAGTGCATCAAGGGCACGAGGTTCTTTTTTTCATTAGGAGCAAGTTGACAGTTGGAACTTAGTTCTTGTCATCTTGCAAAATTTTTCTGGAACATGAAAAGGAGAAAATACAGAAAAAGAATATATTGGTTTTTATATCAGCAAATGCAATTCCATGAACTTAACTTGAAAATATGTGTATTCTCAGTAATACAATAGCCCTTTCAAAAAATCCCAGACACGATAACAGGAAGCACCGATCTACCAACTAAAAATAATGTTGACTCCGACCATCTCGCCATATTTTGTACTTTTATTCGAATCGACCCATGTAAACAAGCCCCATGCAAACGTTTCTGAGAAAAATAGAATAGTAACTCCTAATTTTTCGAAAAATTCCAAGAACCATTATACAATAACATAGACACATCCGTTCCATGGAAGGACCAGATGAATGGAAAAAGTGCTCAATATGATAAATATTTATGGAAATTTGATGCATCTGTCTATCGCACTTCCACTGCATCTCTATTTTTTTTTCGGTTTGATCTTGAATGTTTGAAAATAAATGAAAAAATGGTGAGAGGAAATTAGGAAGGGCAATCTGTGGAACTGATTTATAAGAAAAAAAAGAACTTTGTAGGTTGCTAGTAGACTAAAAATCCAGGTTATAACTGGGAAAACAGGGAAAAGAGCTAAAGAAAAAAGGTGATGATTTTTATGAGGTTGCGATTTTTCATCACTCCAGCGGGCCAGCTGTTATAGGTCTTTAGTGAAATCATTTTAAAAAAAACCATTTAGAAAAATCAGTGAACAGAGAAACAGATGAATAAACTACGAGCCATAAAACCTACAAAGAAACAGCAATAAAATTGGAATAAGGGGATTAATAAGCAAAATCAATGGTGGTTATTACATAAATCACACCGGAAACTGGATAGCGGAGCCTCGTAGCAAGACGGTTGGGACTTTGGGAAAGTGTTGTGGCAGATAATGTGCTCCTGGCAAGTCAATGCGGACAGTCAATGAGGATACCGCCAATACTAATGAGTACATGACCATTTCCGAAACTACTTTTATAAAAATTCTAATTGTGTGAATTTGAATCAAAAACAAGCGGGTCGGATTTCGGTATTCAGAAAGTTCCTAGAATTCTGACCGAAATTTTTTTGAATGGATGAGGTTACGGTAATTGTTAGAATTTCTTTGAAATGTTGTTTGTTTGTTGTTGTTACTTTGCTTTTTTGCTTCTTCTGAGGTTTGTCCTAAGTCAAAAAATTGTGTATTCGAAAAATAATGATTTCGATATTTTGAATTAACCCGAACATCCGAAAAACCAAACAATTTGAAAATCCAAAGTTTTCAAAATCTTTATTCCGTACTCCTTTGGCCTGAAATACATTTTCTGAACCCAACAATTAAATCTGGATTTTGAACTGCTCAATAATTCTGAATCCAGAATTGTGTCTCTCATTTCTAGATTCCTTCAAATAGCAATAATTTCAGATTTACTTAACTCTTTCCCTTTTTCTTACCACCTGAAAATATAAATTCCCGATTCTTTAATCTTTCACACACTGTCATTTTTCCCATTATTCACCGCTTCCTCTCGTTTTTTTTTGTCCTTCCATCCATTTTTTCTTTAACAATGTTGCATATTTCCTGTTTCCTCATCAATCCTCATCTCGTTTGTATTTCTCTTACACTTTCTCCTTGAAAGATATGTTTACCTAGTCAAACACCTGTGGTTACCCTACTACTACATTCCTGCTTGCTTCGGAAATATGAAAAAAAAAACGAAAAAGTGAGAAACGGAAAGGAGAATTGAGAAGACGTTTTGAAACAACGTCATCATCACGTCTAAGCCCGAACCTCATAACTCGAACGTCCCCATACTATCGCCACCAACGATCTATATATTCGTTTTTCTCATTTTACACTCTCCCCCCCCCCCTTTTTGCTGCTTCCAGCCATTCTCATCTCATTTGAAGATATCCGATAGCAAGTACAATACCTCCTCTCCCGCTTTTCCCTTTTTTTGTTCTCTATTCATCGTCTCATCATTCATTTTCAATTCGACCCCACCCTTTTCATTATAATTCAAACTTCTATTGTTATCATGAAAATACGGTCTCACTTCAAAAGTATACTTAAAGTTCTCCAAATAAAGGAAGGGGACGAGAAGTTCAGAGATCTCAATCTTCAATTCATCAAAAAATTCGTTTGTTGTTTTCTCTTTCTCTTCATTTCATTTCCGTTCGGTTTGAAAAGTTTGTAGATCTTCTAATGAGTCTGCAAAAGAGGTCCTCATTAGAATTTTTTCCAGAAAATAGGAGCTTTGCAAGAAAACTTTGGAATAAAAAAGCTGCAAAATTTAGGGGCATACATTTGTAGGTATTTGTAAGCTTAAATTATTCATATTCAGCATTATTTTTTTGGCATTTATTGTTGGCATAATCAGTATCGGTCAAGAGGCTATACAAAACGTGTTTTTGAGTTGATTTGTAGCAATTTTCATCATTATCAGAAGTCTGAAGCTCGACTGTCAAGTTTCGGATCACTTTGAAAACTTTGGAGAAGGTAAAATAGACCTAGATTTCAAAATTTGCACTTACAGGATTTTTTGAAATTCCTAGTTTTTCAGCTATTTGATTTCTAAAAGACACCAGTTTTCTCTTATTTTCAGTACAAAACAAGGCTGAAAAAAGGGTTTCAGTCAGAATTTGGCAAATAGCTGTAAAACTAGGTACTTTCAAAAAATTCTGTCAATGCGAAATTTTTGATCTATGTGTATTTCATACCCTCCAAAGTTTGCAAAAAAATCGGAAATTTAACTGGCGAGTTTCAGACTCCTGAAACTGGTCAAAATAGGTGACGATAACCTGAAAGAACCAAGTTTTTTGTACATTTTATGGACCGGTACTGTACATTTTAGCATTTTTAAGCTTGACTTCATATCTCCAACGATTTTTGGGGAATCATTCTTACTATAATACTTTAAAATATTTCACCGTGAGAACCTGTAACAGAAGGTCCCCCCCCTCCCACTGTCAAATTCAAATCAATTTTTTTCGGTTCCAATCATACATGTGGATGGCCCCGGGCCGCCTAAGACAACTTTTCGAAAATGTTACTTTTCAAATGTGCCAATATATCTTAATAGCAATCCAAATGCATACAACCATCCGAAAAAGTCAATTTAATTGAATTTTTAGCAAAAAAATCAAACTTCATTAAGCCAAGGATGAAACTTTTTTCTAAAAACAACCTCAAAACAGTTTTTTTTTTGACAGAATCGTCCTCTAGTGTGGATTTTTATTTATTAAAGAAAAAAGCCATTTTCAAAAATGATGATTTGCTCTGAAATTTCAAAATTTTCAAAAAGCGGGCCGGCCATGTGTAATTTTTTCCGGCCCGGCCCTTTCAGAAAAAAGCCCGCTTTCAGAAAAATCCCAGCCCGGCCATGGCCCGGCCCGGCCCGCGGGCCGGCCATCTTTTCCACAAGTATGGTTCCAATGCAAGATATCAAACATTTGTTAACTGACAAGATGTTTGTGTTACTATGATAATCAATTTATCAGTTTACAACTATTTTGTGTCTCTGAAAGGGACCGAGATAAACCGGCTTGAAGTTAAAAGGGTTTTTGACCCTTCAATCATTTTTGTGAGTTTTGTTTTTCCCTCCGGAGTTTAAAAAAGAAAACCAAATTCCGAATTTCTAAACTCCCGAAATTCCAAATTTTGACTCCTGAATTATTACGTCAGAGCTTGTGCCCTTGTTATGATATCACATACACATATCCTTTATTCATTTTCATTTTCTCCTTCTGTATGTATATCAATAGAGATAAAGCTAGTTTGATATTGTGTGTGTAGAGATGGCATTTGTGTCTATAACACATGTGAGAGATCTACCCCTTTGGGTGAGATGGCAACAAGCGCCCCCCCCCCCCCCAATTCACATCTTTTCACCACAAATCCTTCGTTTTTTAGCCCTACACCTCCTCAACTGTGTTGTACTTCAACGGATTTGTTGCAATTCGATGGATTTTGTGTTTTTGTGTGAATTGAATGATCAAAATTCATCCGAATCAAAATGTGTCCTTCGGTTTTTTCTCCCTTCTTTTACAATCGTTTAGTCTATAGAAGTTCTTGGTTACTCTTTCATACCGGATAATCCTTGCGCTTAAAAATCGTGACAAGTTTTGAACCGAACCAAGTCACCAATCTCAATGTTTTTTTCTTGGTTCGATTTTTCGATTCAAAGCGAAAGGACGGAAGTTTGACTTTCACTCCTCCCTAGCTTCACTTTTTGTTGCGTCTTGGCACGCCTGATCTGGCTTTTGAACACACGGAGATAAGCAAAAAAAGCGTATTCATTAAACAGTGTGATTGTAGAGACAGAGAAATACACACACATTCACTTTCAAACACCCTTTTTTATCATCGCTCAGCCACTTTTCACCTGACCTCATTGTGTATTTGTTTGATCCGTTCACGCCAATCATCTTCTCCTAGATTAATTGGCTTTTCAGGGGAGATATGCTGAGGATAGGATATCTAATCAGCGTGTCGATAGGATTGGCATTTTGCCAGATGCCGTATGGACCTTCTCAGCTAGACTTGTATTTTCGATTATTGAGAAATCAGAATTTGGGAGGTTTTGGCAACCTTATAAATGTGGAGAACCGTATTCGAACAGCAGAACGGCAACAGTTTTTGTCGGGTTTACCACCATTGCCAATGACTCATGATGAAGGTATGTGTTTGGTTACTGTAGCAAAAATTTATACCTTTGTGAAGGATCGGAATACTTTAGAAGTTTGGAGAATATATTTTTTCTAAATTTTGAAGCTTAAAATTGAAATATACCACATTTTTGATAAATTTTCCTCTTTTTTCTGTTTTTTGAAAACACTGAAAGTTGTGCTTACCTTAGTTCCTTGAATTGAAGCCGACTCGAACCGGTAACTTTGAGCTTTATTGTCTTGATTCCTGTGAAAGATGACAAAAGTAAGTCAATTTGTGACCGATTGTTTGGAATGTGATAAATAATTTATCAGCAGACAAAATTTTGATATCTTTCGCAGGAATCGAGATATTTAAGTTGAAAGTTGCCGGCTTGTATGTGCTTCGAATAAAGGAATACGGTATACAGAATTTAGTCATAATATCGTTTTCAAATACTAACGATTTTCCAAACTTTCAGTCATCAATGTATTAACCACTGAATCTCCAACAACGACTGAAAAACCAACTGCCAGACCCACAACTCCATTACCACCAGTTGAGGACCCATTTGGTGCTAATAATATTCCAGAAGGTCCACCAGTTCCAGAAGAGAGGTGATTACTTTAGAAAAGTTTTTTGTGGGCTCCCATTTTAATTTATTACCTTATTTCCTCCATCAGACGCTTTCCCAACACGTTTATTTTGAGCTCAATTATCTCAATTCCTGTCCAAGTTATCAAAAAACTGCCAACTGATATAATACTTGTTATAATATCACCAATATTTTATCCGTGGACCATTTTCTGGTATCTTCTGCAGAAATGAAGATAATTGAGCTCAATAATTACAGTCAAAGTGGGGTTTGTTGGAGGAAATATGGTAATTTATTTTGGTTCCTATGAAAAATATCTAAAAGTAGTTTCTTCTAATGCCGCGCATAATATTAAAGCCAATTTGGTAGTTTACTATTTCTCAAAAACCTAGACAGGAGCCGAGATAGGTCCTGTTACTGGTTAGCTTTTAAACTCAAATATTTCAGCATTGGTGGCACTTATGACGAGGATGGTAACTTTGTGTCTGCCACAAATTTGATCACAGAACGGAAACGAAATTTGGTAAGGTTCCCTCGGTTTTCTTATACTTTTCAAATCATAAACTCTCCCTGTTGAGGCTCGTGGGGCTAGAAACTACCAGCTCAGTGATACGGCCACCACTAAAAAATATGGGTATGTAGCGCAGTTTCATCAGCCAATCCATGTAAGTTATTGTGATTTTTGAAAGTGATATCTATGATTCAGCAAAATTACAGCACGCACAAAACCGAGTGATCAGACAACACACTACACCACGCCCATATACGTACCCACCATTGGTTTTTAGGTGAGAAAAACTTAAAAATAATAATATTTTACAATTTTTTTGTAACTTTTCCAGAGCCAAACCCCAACCACCAACTCGTGACACCTACCT
Organism: Caenorhabditis briggsae; assembly: GCF_000004555.2. Taxonomy (NCBI): domain Eukaryota; kingdom Metazoa; phylum Nematoda; class Chromadorea; order Rhabditida; family Rhabditidae; genus Caenorhabditis; species Caenorhabditis briggsae. Next base: position 2,605,887 of record NC_013491.2, on the reverse strand, counting down.
CAACAACTTGTTGTTGGAAATTGAGGAGTACGATGATTTCTTGGTTAGTTCATTTTTCTTTTTTTGCGACTAATCAATTGGTGGTCTCCATTACATTAGCCTCTTATCGTTTTCACTTGATTAGCTTTCACCAGTTCCGCTAAATGATACCAATTATCATTCACACTTCATTATCTTTCTTTCCCTTTTTTTGTCTTAGATTATCATATTCAGGACCAAGTGAACCAGTACAAAACGCGCTATCCAGGAGCTCAGGTGCCAAATCCATACCGCTCACTTCCAGAGGGCAAACTACCAGCTTTGGCACAATATAGAAAGAAATAAATACAATTTTTAAATGTTCATATCTGTATATTAGCTTTTCTAAAGTTTCTCAAGTGACCGTTCAAAAGCTTTCAGGCCCTCTTGTCTTCTTTTGTCAATTTTAAATATAAATTATTTATTACATATTAGAACTCATAATCTATTGATTCATACTGTCAATTCTTCAAATTTTGTTCAATAAAAAAAACGCTAAAACGTACAAAGTGGGGAGTAAAGCATGATTCTGTGGGATGGGAACAAATAAATTAGGGATAAAACCGATTTGTACAGATAAAATATGTTTGGTAAAAAGTGCTATATGATGATAAACAACCAAAGACAGAAACTTCTTTTTTGAGAAATATAATATTACCGTATTTCCTCTAATACACCCATGAAACTCAATTATCTCCATTTCAGTAAGAGCTATCGAAAAATTGTAAACTGATAAAGTGTTGGTGATATTAAGATAAGCATTTTATCAGTTGACAAATTTTTGATATCTTTGACAGGAATGTTGAAATATACGATTTGGATAGGTTTCTATTAAAGGAAATACGGTATTAGTTTTGAAAAACATTTGGAATGCGAATATTTGTGATCATGTTTATTTTTTCAATTGTTTTTGAGGGATTCGGCTCATTGAGCCGTGGCTGTCCTGAGTTCCTCCATCTTTAGAGCCGCTAGTACATGATTCCTCTCAATGTTGGACCCCATGCTGCTTGCAATATTCATTAGCATTTCCTGAGGGCTTATTGGCTTGGGGATCTGTACAAGTGGCTTGATTGGTGTTAGCAGGTGTTGAACAGCAGGGATTTCAGAGTCGTCTTCTAGCTGGAACGCAAAAAAAGTTTACAAATATTTTTTAAATGATATCTTACCATTGAAGTTGTAATCGACGGTCGTTTAATTGCTGGTTGCCCAATAATATCTACAATATCCAGCGAACGTTTTCTTCCAGGAATTTCGTCTTCCAAGGATGAGAAATCAGATGACAAGCGGTTCATTTGAGCTTGTCCCTTTAAAAGTAACTGCTCTTCCTTTGCAATTTCAGCTTGTATACTTTCCACAGCTTGGATAGTGTTAACAAATGTGTCAGCAGCGTTTAAACTGCACAGCATTTTCAATAGAACTGAAATTTTCGAATTAAAATTCAATATAAGGATTTTAAACTCACTATTAGGACATGTGGAAATTCCTTTAATCTTATCTCTCATATTATTGATTTTATTCACAATCAGATCTATAATATTGTCTCCAAACCCAGCACTAATCATTTCTGCAATCATCTCCTGCGGATTCTGCTCCGTATTCCCTGTTTGAAATTTGGCATCTGGATTCCAAAACATTGACGGTTGAGGTGGAACCGTTTGCAGAAGAGAATTAGTTGCAGTCATCCGTTGTTGTTGTTGCTGCTGCTGGAATAGATGCGTGGCGGTGTCCTCCATATTTGTCGTTTCCTCTTTGATAGAAGTGGCTGTGAATAGGGGCAATTGTGATTGGGCGGTGGCGGTTGATGGTGTTGAAAAGTTGTTGTTCTTCATGTTTTGGCTGATGGCGACGAAACGGGAGAATGCGGGATTTTTGAATAGAGTTCCTGCAAAATTTTGGTCTGTTTTTTAAAGGAAAGTATTTTGATGATGAAAAACAGTACAAGAAAAGTTAGAAAGTTAAAAACTATAAAGGACAAATGACTCACCTAATGTTGGTTGTGCTTCTGACAGCTGTGGTTTCTTCTCTGGTACTGTGAACAAACTGGCAGAAGTATTGGGGAACTGCATCTGGGGAAACATATTTTGAGGCAACAACTTGGTAGTACTCGACCGTCTTCGTCCACTAAAAATATTTTTGAAATACGAAAAGTACTCGATTCAAAAGTATTACCTTGGATCTGCACTGGGATCTTTTGGTGTGATATAATTTCTGCTCTGACATTTCGCGGAGCACTGATTCAAATGATCGTGAAAGTCCAACGACCGCATTTCCATTAAAGTTCGAAGGTTAGATTTTCCAATTCGAATGCTTCCCTTCCAGTCCTTTTGCTTGTCCTTGTTAGCTCTAACTGTGAATTCTTTTGGGCTGATGTACTCGTTTTCGCCGTCAATGAGGATGCAGTTTTGATGGATGCCGGGACAGGTGAAGAGTTTGGTGACCATTTTTGCTGTTAGGGTTCCGCATTTGACCTGGAAATAGATTTATACATTTTAAAATATCAAATTCCGATTTTTTCTGCATAGTCTACTTTTAAGTTGTTCAAAACTAGTTTTGAGCTTCTATACCAAAATTACCGTTATTGCTCTAATCCAATTCCATCTATACATGTAGTTTGAGCTCAGTTATCTCGATTCCTTCAAGAGAAATCAAACTATTGTCAACTGATAAAATGTTAGTGATATTATGATACACATTTCATCAATTGACAAATTTTTGAAATCTTTCGAAGGAAACGAGATAATAGAGCACAAAGATGACGGAATAGAGGGCTTCTGTGAGAAGAAGTACGATACCTTTGCCCCTTTGAACGATTACCAAAACTGATTTTTCGAAAAATGTTCATCACAGTATGAAAAAAATAGCTATGCATATTTTGAGCTCAATTATCTCGGTTCCTATGACAGATAAAAAATCTGTCAACTGATAACATATTGGTGATATTATGATCAATACTTTATTAGTTGACAAGTTTTTGATATCTTTTGAAAGAACCGAGGTAATAGAGCTAAAAAATATAGTGGAATTTGATTGGAGCAGAAGCTTTAATTGGAGCGGTGGTTAGAGAGAATATTTTTTGTAAGTGATAACTTCTATGGTGATTTTTGGTCCATGATTTTACTTTACACCATAATTTTGTAGGTATTTTAGGATACATCCTCTTTCAGACTGTGACTTAACCAGGAACTATCAGACGTGCATCGCACTTAAACGTTCTCAAAATGTCCTTCTCAAAAATCCCCTATGTCCCTTCCAAACCCATTGCCTCCCCCAAAATGTACGACTCAACGACTGGGAGTCGATTGACACGAGAATATCATGATGTTCTTCTCGCGCCGCGCTTGGTGTGCATTATTTGCGTCTAGCGGCGCGGTGCGTGACCGTTCTCGGCTGTTGCTACGGTCGCCCCGCGCGCGCCACCTATTTTCACGCTGACCATCATCCCCACAAGCCCGCTCGGCGCTCGCGCACACATAGACATACAATTGGACTGTAAAGAGAAAAGAGTCCAGTTTCAATGCACGTTTTATGCGTCGCGTTCGGAAAGCCACACCCCAGGAATAGAAGCAACGTTCGGGAGGGGCTATTTTGATGGCAAACAAATACATGAGCCAATGTCGGGGGGATCATGAGTACGCGTTTCGGGCGCGAGCACAGGCACGCCGCGTCTGTCCGAGCCGTGTGCTCTCGGGCGTTTTTGTGTATACCAACCGAAATAGAATTTTATGACGATTCGGACAAAGCGTGTACTTTTAATCATCCGTGAATCACTGGCCTGTATGGTAGTTAAAGAAGTTTGACATTATGGATCTAATAAAACAGGATATTTTGATCCTAATGGGCCATTTTGAGTCTGAAGTGCCATTCTAATTTTCCGTAACCTCATCTAGTGGCCTCATTCACATCGGAACAAGTCCTAGACGAGTTGTACTAAACGATTTCTTATCAGATATTGATTTTGCATAAAAACGTGATCCCTCTTTTCAGATCTTTCCAATCCCACTTCCACCTATTCACGCTTCACAATATCTGCCAAAACAAATCGTGAAGAGCATGATGTGATGGTGCTCTCCGCGGAGCTCGCGGACGAAATCGTGGAAAAAGTCTCTTTTGCAAACGTTGCGTGTTACTATTTTGGGCGCCCCGTTCTCTCCGCCGGTCTACTCCCTCCACATTTGCTCGTACTGTCCGTGGCGGACTGACCACTGGACAAATACTATACAAAATGTCTTGATTTTTAGGAGATGAGGTTTATGGTACCATATTATACACTTACGTTTTTGAAGCCAGTTTTGAGAAATGATAGAAAATTGGTTAGCCGGAAACTTTGGGGTTTTTAGCGGCCAAAATCAAGAGCTCAAAATTATTGAATTTAAGAACTCACCGTAATAATTGGAGGAAGTGCTACACTGGCTTCTTTTGCCAGTGCATCTGAATCTAAGCCACCTTGATTATCAGATTCTTCATCGGTGGTTTCTGGAGGTGACCGACGTTGCGGAGAAACATTCTCAGTCTCACGAGAGCCAATTTTAGGGAGGATATCTTTTACGTCGTCAGACAACTTGTCTTCTTTGACTTCTTTTCTAAGCTCCAAAGGCATCAAAAGTCCAACTTCAGACATGACACCTAGAATTTGAAAATGAGTTAGTTATGGTCATTTTGGAAAAGGAGAAAAAGCACAAATCAAAGAGTTTCAAAAATTCGGGACGAAAATAATTGGGATAAAAAAATGGCGGCGGGGGTTAAAAAGGCATTAGAAAAATGACGAATAGTTTTGTGAACGTAAAAAATAGAAAAAAGAGATGAAGAGGAAGAAAGTCAACCCAAAGGGAAAAGGCAACACACTGTTTGTAGGCGCAAAAACACAAGGCGCGCTCGCACAGTGAGCACTATTCGGCGAGCCACGCCTCCGTGCGAACTCGCAACAGCCCACGAACGATGGCCGCGGCGCGACGCGCAGGGGAAAATGACTACAACAGCTGAAGGAAAAGAGCAAGTGAGAAATCAAGGGGTCAAAGAAAATGAACAAATAACTTTTTCCATGAAAGAAAAGGTGTGAGTTGGAAATAGAGGATGCTGGAGTTGCAAACAATAGAAGTTAGAAGCATAGAGGTCAAAAAGTGCAAATCTCAGAATTTCAGAATCTCGGAATTTCAGAATAACATAATCTCAGAATCTTAGAATTTCAGAGCCTCAGAAGCTCAGAATCTCAGAATCTCGGAATCTCAGAATCTCAGAAACTCAGTATCTTATAATCTCAGAATCTCAGAATCTCAAAATTTCAGGATCTGAAAACCTCGAAATTCAGGGGTCCTCCGAATCACAGAACTTCAGAGTCTCAGAATCTCAAAATTTGAAGGTCTCAAAATCTCAGAATCTCAGAATTTCAGAATCTCAGAATCTCAGAATCTCAGAAACTCAGAATCTCAGAATCTCAGAATCTCAGAATCTCAGAATCTCAGAATCTCAGAATCTCAGAATCTCAGAATCTCAGAATCTCAGAATCTCAGAATCTCAGAATCTCAGAATCTCAGAATCTCAGAATCTCAGAATCTCAGAATCTCAGAATCTCAGAATCTCAGAATCTCAAAATTTCAGGATCTGAAAACCTCGAAATTCAGGGGTTCTCCGAATCACAGAACTTCAGAATCTCAGAATCTCAAAATTTGAAGGTCTCAAAATCTCAGAATCTCAGAATCTCAGAATCTCAGAATCTCAGAATCTCAGAATCTCAGAATCTCAGAATCTCAGAATCTCAGAATCTTAGAATCTCAGAATCTCAGAATCTCAGAATCTCAGAATCTCAAAATTTCAGGATCTGAAAACCTCGAAATTCAGGGGTTCTCCGAATCACAGAACTTCAGAATCTCAGAATCTCAAAATCTAAAGGTCTCAAAATCTCAGAATCTAGGGGTTTCAGATTCTCATAATCTCAGAATCTCAGAATCTCAGAATCTCAGAATCTCAGAATCTCAGAATCTCAGAATCTCAGAATCTCAAAATTTCAGGATCTGAAAACCTCGAAATTCAGGGGTTCTCCGAATCACAGAACTTCAGAATCTCAGAATCTCAAAATTTGAAGGTCTCAAAATCTCAGAATCTCAGAATCTCAGAATCTCAGAATCTCAGAATCTCAGAATCTCAGAATCTCAGAATCTCAGAATCTCAGAATCTTAGAATCTCAGAATCTCAGAATCTCAGAATCTCAGAATCTCAAAATTTCAGGATCTGAAAACCTCGAAATTCAGGGGTTCTCCGAATCACAGAACTTCAGAATCTCAGAATCTCAAAATCTAAAGGTCTCAAAATCTCAGAATCTAGGGGTTTCAGATTCTCATAATCTCAGAATCTCAGAATCTCAGAATCTCAGAATCTCAGAATCTCAGAATCTTAGAATCTCAGAATCTCAGAATCTCAGAATCTCAGAATCTCAAAATTTCAGGATCTGAAAACCTCGAAATTCAGGGGTTCTCCGAATCACAGAATCTCAGAATCTCAGAATCTCAGAATCTCAGAATCTCAGAATCTTAGAATCTCAGAATCTCAGAATCTCAGAATCTCAGAATCTCAAAATTTCAGGATCTGAAAACCTCGAAATTCAGGGGTTCTCCGAATCACAGAACTTCAGAATCTCAGAATCTCAAAATTTGAAGGTCTCAAAATCTCAGAATCTCAGAATCTCAGAATCTCAGAATCTCAGAATCTCAGAATCTCAGAATCTCAGAATCTCAGAATCTCAGAATCTTAGAATCTCAGAATCTCAGAATCTCAGAATCTCAGAATCTCAAAATTTCAGGATCTGAAAACCTCGAAATTCAGGGGTTCTCCGAATCACAGAATCTCAGAATCTCAGAATCTCAGAATCTCAGAATCTCAGAATCTCAGAATCTCAGAATCTCAGAATCTCAGAATCTCAGAATCTCAGAATCTCAGAATCTCAGAATCTCAGAATCTCAGAATCTCAGAATCTCAGAATCTCAGAATCTCAGAATCTCAGAATCTCAGAATCTCAAAATTTCAGGATCTGAAAACCTCGAAATTCAGGGGTTCTCCGAATCACAGAACTTCAGAATCTCAGAATCTCAAAATTTGAAGGTCTCAAAATCTCAGAATCTCAGAATCTCAGAATCTCAGAATCTCAGAATCTCAGAATCTCAGAATCTCAGAATCTCAGAATCTCAGAATCTTAGAATCTCAGAATCTCAGAATCTCAGAATCTCAGAATCTCAAAATTTCAGGATCTGAAAACCTCGAAATTCAGGGGTTCTCCGAATCACAGAACTTCAGAATCTCAGAATCTCAAAATCTAAAGGTCTCAAAATCTCAGAATCTAGGGGTTTCAGATTCTCATAATTCCAAAATCTCAGAATCTCAGAATCTTCAAATCTCAGAATTTCAGAATTTCGGAATTTCAGAATCTCAGAGTCTTAAAATCTCGATAACTCAAAATCACATAATCCAAGAATCTCAGAATCTAGAGGTTTCAAAATTTCAATGTTTCAGATTTTAGACTCTCAAAGTTTTAAAATCTCAAAATCTCAGCATCTCTGGATCTCTCGAGATCTCAGAATCTTAGAATATTAGAATCTCAGAATCTCAGAATCCGAAAATATCAGAATCTCAGGCAATCAGAACTTCATAATATCAGAATCTCAGATCTCAGTATTCTTAGTATTTTAAAGACGTTAGTAACCTTTCTTGCTTTTTTCAATTTTCGAAAACTTTCGAAAATGCTTTTTTGTAGAGAACAAAAAATCGTAGTATCGGTAATAATGATTCATCACAAGCTAGCCAAACCAACCAAACTAAAAACCACGTTCTCATCTGTCAAAGTCAGCAACTCGATACGTGACAGCCCTCCTCACTTATTGCCACGTATTTAGGGACCATAATCTCCCATCCACACGTTTTGCTGACCAACAACTGACACGCAATTTTGTTGTTGTTGTTGTTTCTACTGTTCCGATCCTGGTGTCTTCAATTTCTTTTATTTTATTTTGTCGCATCAAGCTCAGAGATTCAGAATTTCTCTCCAGGCGTGAAAAAGAAAATACACGGAGAGAACGATGAAGAATAAGGAAACACACGGAACGGGAGGAATGGTCGAAATGCGTGAGGAATGTTTGTGTGTGTGTGTCACGGTGTGAGGAGGGCTGCTGCAGTAATCGTCAAATCACTAGTTTTTCCTATTGGACCCTCTGGCTTGTCGCAGCTTGCGGGAAGCCTCGCCGTCTCCCGCCAGGAGAATCGACGGATGCTAGTGGTAGTGTCCGCGCCGACCAGTCAGTTTGCGTGCGTGGATGTTTGCGTGTGCGTGCGTGTGGTGCGTGAGAGGGAGATGATGTGCGAAATTTAATGGTGCGGGCCGGGGTCGGTCGAACAAGCCTATTTAGCCCATACGCCAACTTTTTTGGTGTTTAGTTAGATATTGTCTCATTGCGTGCGTGTCACTTGCGCATAGATGACCTTTGAAAAAACTGGAAAAAAACACGCGAAAAAGAGTTTTTAGAAAACTTGTAAACCATCTGCAAGGATTATGAGTATAGCCGACCCGGCACGTAGACTAAAACTTAAAAAGTCACGTGAAAATTACGTGAGAGGGATACAAAAAGAAAGAAAACAAAACCAGAGAGTTGGTTTGTTAGTGGGTAGTAGTAATAGAGAAAATAAGGGTTTACCTAAATAAGAAAGCTATTAATTAACTAAACCTAACGTTTCGTGATTCATAGATGAACCCGAAAGTTTTTAAGAAATTAGGCTAAAGAGCCAAAACAGCCTAGATACCATAAAAACAGTAATAGAATAGTTCAACGTTGTCAAGTTTGAGCCAATTTATATCGATTCCTATGAAATATATACAAAAACAAACCAGGCCACAACTTTGAGCTTAATTATTTCGATTCCTGTGAGAATTATCAAAAATGTGTCAACTGATAAAATATTGCTGATAATATGATAAACATTTTATCTGTTCTCAAATTTTTGATATCTTTCACAAGAATGGAGATGGTTGAGCTCAAATGTAAAGACGGTGACAGTAACTTTGAATATTTTTTCTTTCAAAGACCGGATTGTTATCGAAAACATCTAAAAAATTAGAAAGATATCGGATCATTGGGCTCCGACAGATCGTTGTTAAAATCATAAAATCCATACTTGTAAAATTCCGGGCCGGCCCGCCAAAACCCGGGCCGGGCAGCGCCGGGCCTGAGGAAATTTTCAATGCCCGGAAAGCCCGGTGTCAAAAATTCTGTATTTTTGAGCCAAATTTTGAGCTCTCAATATAATTTTTTCCATTTTTTTTTTCGTATTTCGGATTGTTTGTCTGTCTGATCAAAAAAGATCGAAAAACTCGAAAAAAAATTTTTTTGGTCGAAAAAAATCACATAAGGGTCCCCCCTTATGTGTTTTTTGAAAAATTCGAAACTAGTGAAATGACGGGCCGGGCCGGGCCTCCGAAATTCTGGAAAAAAGCCCGGCCCGGCTTGTTACAAGTATGATAAAATCTCTTCTAGTACTGGTTTGTCGTAGGACCGTATATTTTTAATATTTTGAATTGTTCACAATTTTTAAAAAATTAGACTAAGAGGCTTTTTCGAAACATACCCAACCATTCTGCTACAATCTCACTTTCTCTCTCTCTCTCTCTCTCTCTCTCTCTCTCTCTCTCTCTTTTCTGATTTCTGCCAACAGTTCAAAAACTACGGAGATACAACGTCGAGAATGAAATTAGAAGCATTCATTATTGGGAGGAAACGGATAAAAAGAACGTAGAAATTAAGAAGACACACGCAAAATCGGGATGAATTGAAACGTCAAAGATTAACGTGAAAATGCGAAAAACGGGCGAGGAAAACGAAACAGAAAACGGAGGAAATGAAGAAGAACAAGGAGAAGAATGGAGGCCTGATGACGGAACGTGTCACCTCCCAAAACTTCTGCTTCGCGGGATCGGTCATATATAACCTTTTTTCGACTGGACCGGTGTTTGTGTCCTTTGATGTCCAAAACTACAGTAGTTGCTTTTACAGACCTCACCTCACTTTTCATATCTATCGCAACCAATAAGGAACGTTTGACGTGACATGTTTTGTGTTTTGTGTTCTTTTACCACAAAACTACGACTACCAGTTGTAATTAAGAATGTAGAGAAAGAGAGAGAGAGCGAGGGACAAGTCGAAAGGCCAAAAGGAAATGCCAAATGAGACACGCGAACGGTTGCATATATTTGTAATCTGGAGGACGTAAAAGCCAAGTGTACTTGAAAACAGTTTGACTAAGAGGCCAAAAAAAGTGTATCTTTCCATCAGAGAAAAAGGTCGGGAACATAATGAAACAAAGGATCGGAAAAGAGGATAAGGACTTTGTATAAAGAATTGAAAAAAAAAGAGGACGACGTGCAAAAAGAGCCCCTCTCGAACAAACGCGTGTGGACCGCGAAACCGAAACGTGTGTGTTTGCTTATCACGTTTCGCATCGCCCTTTTTCCCAACAACGCGTGAACCCCACCCCCACCGTCCTGGGCTGCTTCTTTCTCATCGTTGTCCATCCCCCTCTAAACCACACGCTCCTCTTTTGTAAGCCTATATTTATTTTATGGAATGTCAAAACCTCCCAGCCGGTGGACGACTGTACACTTACACCTGTTTGAACTATTATCGGAACTGATTTGGAAAAAAAGGTTCAAGAAATGGAAAACTTTTTTCCATCCCTGCTCAAGGTTTTTGGAAAGAGAGATAAATTTTGGAAAGGTACCCGGTCAAATATCCACTGAAAAAAATTTGATGGCATATAGGTTCTCGAGAAATGAACACACCGTAAACACTCTTATGGAATATCCACAAACCGTCAACTTTGACTTAATTTATCTCAGTTCACGTAAAGGTTGATAGAAAGTAGTAAACTAACAAAATATTCATCATAATATCAAAAATAATTTGTTAGTTGACCATTTTTCGATATCACTTACAGAAACTGAGATAAATTGGTTTAAATGTCAGAGTTAAACACGCTGTTGTCCATTTCAAGAGATTGGGTGCTCTAACTGTACGAATAACCGTAAAACCTATGATAAAAAATTTTCAGATTGTCACTTCCAAACAAACTTATCTCGGTTCGAATGAAAGATTATAAACATTATTAACTGACAGAATGCTAATCATAACATCAGAAGCAAATTGTCTGTTCACAATTTTTCATAACTTTGACAGTTACCTAGATAAATTAGGTAAAATTTGATATTGTGGGTGCTCATCTATTACCAATTTTCGTTCAAAATACTTAAATCGAGTTCAGCTCAGATTTACCAGTTACAGTAATCCGAAAAAAGCCAACAAGTTTAGAAATCTTTCAGAATCAATTTTCCATAAGTTAAAAATGGAACGTCACCGTTATGCTTCACTTTGAGCTCAATAACCTCGTATTCAGATATCAAAAATGTGTCAACTGGTAAACTTTTTATTATGAAATTATCTACAATTTATCAGTTAACAGAATTTCGATATTTCTTACCGAAAAAGAGATAATTGAGCTCAAAGTGCAAGCTCTGACAGAAGCAAACTTTACACTGGCACTTTAAACTCAATTATCTTAATATCTGTGAGAAATATCAAAAACATGTCAACTGATTACCTTTTTATCATAATGTCACCAACATTTTATCAGTTGACAATTTTATATATATCTTTTACAGGAAGCGACATAATTGAGTTTTAAAAAAAGTCTAAAAGTTCCATTCTATCGCAGTTTTTACGTTATTGAAAATTTTAACCTTTTTGATCATGTTTTTTTTAAATAAGTTCATTTTTCCTTGTCTTAAAATTCTTTACAAAAAGTAATAGCTCAATTCCCTCTTTATTGCTTGCCCTCATCCTAGAATACTGTACATAGAATACTTGATACCGGTTCTGCCAGTTCCTCATTGGCAATCAGTGACAAGCAATATCTGTGAATGAGTTTCTTTATTATCTGAAAATCCAGAATAATCACAATTCCCCCCAAAAACCCATTGACGAACGTATCTGTCATACGGTCATAAAGCCATCATCGTCTCTCTATTTCTTCAGATTTCAAATGAACTGGTCGTTTTGTATTTTATCTGCAGAGACCACCTCGCTGTTTTTTTTCTACACTGTCACCTACATATCGCGATGACGTCCGAACTGATGGAAAGAGAAAATGAGAACCCGATGTTTATCACACCCGTTCAGTTTTGTCCATAACATGAAAACCGTTTTTTCTCAATTTCCGCGCGTTTCTCTCTCTCTCTCTTTTCATCTCCGTCAAAAGCCACTCCAAGGAATGTTCGGAAAATGTTCGGAACTGATGATAAATTGCCACGAGCTGAGTGCGAGAGAAGGTCATGGATATAGTTTATTAGATTTTGGACGAATCGTTTTTAGCAAGACAAACCGGGCAGAAAAAAAGTTCACAAGTGAAAGCAAAGTATTATCAACGTGTTGGCGTGTTGTTCTATAGAGAAGTTTGTATGGAAAAGTCATGTATGACAGACAAAGGTGAGGAACTGAGATGAATCAGAGAAATTGGAAGGACATGCTATGCAGGTTTTAGAATCGTACTGTGATAGATAATCGAAATAAATTATTCTTGAACAATTTCATTCGGGAACCAATGATGCTCATAGCTAAAGCTGTCTTCATTATTTGCCTTTCGAACTTTCTGCATTGTAAATCCCACTTTCAGTAATGGATCGTCATCTTCTAAGTGTTCTCCTGGATGAGCAAGTGTGTGCTCCAGAACTTCTGCATAGCTGAGTTTCTTTCTACACAGCGGATGCTCTCCTTGTATGACTACGGTTGCTCGAAGGTTTTCAAAGAATTGTATGATGGCGTTGAAATAAACCCCACTTCTGTTCCAGGAGATTCGACTCATTCGCAAGGACAATCGTCCTACCCGTTCCCGTCTCAGGTTCACTCTTCCTTTTTCGGCAAAGTCCTCCGGGGTGAGTTTGCTGAGAAGTTTGATTTGTGGTTGACCCAAATCCATATTTCGATTGAGACCGAAGTTGCCTGAAATTTTGAATTTTGAAAATTGGAATTTTGAGTTAGCTGTGGTTTCGCTCTACGCGATCCAGCATTTGAAATTCCAAAATTTTTTCTCCAGTACAGTGCCTGATAAAACCAAATCAAGTTCAAAAAAACCATATGTGATAGTAAATTTTTGTTAAATGAAAAATTTTCCGCTGTTATTGTACTATCTCAAACAAAAACGATCACCTATAATTCTGCTCCAATTACCTACATACTCTCGTACCTGAGATTACGTTTGGTCGATTTACAGTACCGGTTAATAAGATACCACGAACACGTGTTTTAGAGTTGATTTTCGGCCAGTTCGGAAATTTTCAGGAGTCTGGAGCTCGATTTTCAAACTTCCGATCAATTTGGAAGTTTTGAAGGGTGTAAAACAGGCCTACTATAAAAACTTTGCATTCTCAGAAATTTTTGATAAATTGCAGTCTTTTAGTTATTGGCCGAATTCTGAAAGACATCAAATTTTTTCCGTTTTTTGTACTTCAAACGAAAAAAACATATGTTATTCAGAAATCGGGAAATAGCTGGAAAACTAGGAATTCTCAAAAAACTCTGCGAATGCAAAACTTTCCATCTATGTCTGTTTTACATTTTCCGAAAATTTCAAAGTGATTGGAAATATGACAGCCGAGCTCGAGACTTCTGAAAATGGGCAAACTGGCCGAAAATCTACTGAAAATTACGTTTTCGTACATCTTATTGACCGGTACTGTACCTACCTCCGTACCCGAGATTAATTGAAATCGATTTATGATATTTTCATTACGAAAACAATCAACTTTAGGTTTCAACAAAGTTGGTATCATCCCTGGTCCCTGGTCCAACTCGAAAGAGTTCAAGTGATCTAAAATTGACTTGTTTAAATATAAATTTGCAGAATTTGACATTTATTTGAATTTGACATTCATTCATACAGTAATGTACACAATGATCGTACTCGTGATCCCATTAAATTTGAATAGTGTGATCCAATCACATGAGTATCCGTTTTGTTGATCATGTGCCGGTACGAATTCAATTTTTGTTTTGAAATTTTGAATTTGTTCGACTAATTTTGTATCTTAGCAAACGTTTTATCAAAACTAAACTACCCGCGCCTACCGGGCCATACCGGTTGCCAATGCTGTGTACTAATCCTCACCTTCAAAAGCGAATTCGATATCATATCGTTGAAACGAAAACAACAGTCTTGTGTACTCCGCTAGAATCGCCGCCGGCTCCTCCATGTCTTCAGTGTATGGAAATGAAATTAGTCGTCCTCTTCCGACACAAATGGAAAACTCGTCCCTTTTGATTGAGATTTTGTTTTTCCGAGATTTATTGTCAGCATTCTCCACAATCAGTCGAATAATCTCAGGGCACACCATCAAATGACTATCCACGAAACCAGCGAGAGATTCTGAAACATTTCAAGTTACGAAAAGTGGTGAAAATATTTTGAAATAAAAACACAAACTCACTTCCTTTAACCATTTGCTTGATATCCTCGTAGAAGTCTGAGAAATCTCCATTCTTGAAAAACCATTTGATGCAAATACATAGCAGAGTATCCGGCTCTCCACGTGGCGCGTCTCGAAAGCTTGTTTGAAATTGTCTCCGTGATGTGGAAGTCAACCCAACCGCAGAATTGATCAGGTAACTGACCACTTCTTGTGCCGGGGACAACATTGGAATTTCCTTGAAAATAGGCGGTCAATAGTTTGAAGAATGGGTGCGGTCAGGGACAAAAAGATATAAAAAGGAGATGTGTGAGCAAGGAGGCAAAGAGACAAAAATGGAGACATAGTTCAGATAGGAAACATAGAGATTTTGAAAGATTGTGCTGCGCGTGTGTGCGTGAGGAATGAGTGAGGATTAGAGTTTTACTTTTTAAGGGAAAGAGTAGTAGTGAGAAAAAGAGAAAATTAAGAGAAAGTGTGAAGAAAATGGGAGTCATTTGGGTAGAAAAATACAGCTGATCCGTTACTTGATCCGGATGAGCTCTTTAATGTTATGAGGAAGAGAAGTAAATGAGAAAAGCATGGGAATATAAAATGAATACAGATTTTTTTAAAAGAATTGTGTTGTTAATAGAATTTCAGGAAAGAAAAACGCTGGCCGTGATGCCCGAAATTCCGAGAACAATAATTACCGTAACCTAATGTTTTTGAAAAAATGTTTTTTTTCAGAATTTTTCGTCACAATTTTCTGGTATATCCACTAGAATTAATGGTCAAACAATAGTTGGAAAATTGAGAATCTTAGAATCTCAGAAGCTAGGAGAAGCTAGGAGCTAGGAAAATCTAGGAGTCCCAAAACTTCAAAATGTCTATCATTTTTGATTTTTGAATAGCTTCTCAAATTTCGAGAATTGCAGAAGTTCGAAAGTTTGAAATTTTTTAACAAATCCCAAAAATCAGGATTTTGAAATACTGTCACAGAATTTTAGAACTTCAGGATGTCAGAATCTCAGAATCTCAGAATCTCAGAATCTCAGAATCTCAGAATCTCAGAATCTCAGAATCTCAGAATCTCAGAATCTCAGAATCTCAGAATCTCTGAATCTGAGAAACTTAGAATCTTAGAATCTCAGAATCTGAGAATCTCAGAATCTCAGAATCTCAGAATCTCAGAATCTCAGAATCTCAGAATCTCAGAATCTCAGAATCTCAGAATCTCAGAATCTCAGAATCTCAGAATCTCAGAATCTCAGAATCTCAGAATCTCAGAATCTCAGAATCTCAGAATCTCAGAATCTCAGAATCTCAGAATCTCAGAATCTCAGAATCTCAGAATCTCAGAATCTCAGAATCTCAGAATCTCAGAATCTCAGAATCTCAGAATCTCAGAATCTCAGAATCTCAGAATCTCAGAATCTCAGAATCTCAGAATCTCAGAATCTCAGAATCTCAGAATCTCAGAATCTCAGAATCTCAGAATCTCAGAATCTCTGAATCTCTGAATCTGAGAAACTTAGAATCTTAGAATCTCAGAATCTGAGAATCTCAGAATCTCAGAATCTCAGAATCTCAGAATCTCAGAATCTCAGAATCTCAGAATCTCAGAATCTCAGAATCTCAGAATCTCAGAATCTCAGAATCTCAGAATCTCAGAATCTCAGAATCTCAGAATCTCAGAATCTCAGAATCTCAGAATCTCAGAATCTCAGAATCTCAGAATCTCAGAATCTCAGAATCTCAGAATCTCAGAATCTCTGAATCTGAGAAACTTAGAATCTTAGAATCTCAGAATCTGAGAATCTCAGAATCTCAGAATCTCAGAATCTCAGAATCTCAGAATCTCAGAATCTCAGAATCTCAGAATCTCAGAATCTCAGAATCTCAGAATCTCAGAATCTCAGAATCTCAGAATCTCAGAATCTCAGAATCTCAGAATCTCAGAATCTCAGAATCTCAGAATCTCAGAATCTCAGAATCTCAGAATCTCAGAATCTCAGAATCTCAGAATCTCAGAATCTAAGAATCTCAGAATCTCAGAATCTAAGAATCTCAGAATCTCAAAATCTCAGAATCTCAGAATCTCAGAATCTCAGAATCTCAGAATCTCAGAATCTCAGAATCTCAGAATCTCAGAATCTCAGAATCTCTGAATCTCTGAATCTGAGAAACTTAGAATCTTAGAATCTCAGAATCTGAGAATCTCAGAATCTCAGAATCTCAGAATCTCAGAATCTCAGAATCTCAGAATCTCAGAATCTCAGAATCTCAGAATCTCAGAATCTCAGAATCTCAGAATCTCAGAATCTCAGAATCTCAGAATCTCAGAATCTCAGAATTCCA
>NC_013491.2:2568697-2588443 GCF_000004555.2 Caenorhabditis briggsae | reverse complement strand
ATTCTGCTCCAATTACCTACATACTCTCGTACCTGAGATTACGTTTGGTCGATTTACAGTACCGGTTAATAAGATACCACGAACACGTGTTTTAGAGTTGATTTTCGGCCAGTTCGGAAATTTTCAGGAGTCTGGAGCTCGATTTTCAAACTTCCGATCAATTTGGAAGTTTTGAAGGGTGTAAAACAGGCCTACTATAAAAACTTTGCATTCTCAGAAATTTTTGATAAATTGCAGTCTTTTAGTTATTGGCCGAATTCTGAAAGACATCAAATTTTTTCCGTTTTTTGTACTTCAAACGAAAAAAACATATGTTATTCAGAAATCGGGAAATAGCTGGAAAACTAGGAATTCTCAAAAAACTCTGCGAATGCAAAACTTTCCATCTATGTCTGTTTTACATTTTCCGAAAATTTCAAAGTGATTGGAAATATGACAGCCGAGCTCGAGACTTCTGAAAATGGGCAAACTGGCCGAAAATCTACTGAAAATTACGTTTTCGTACATCTTATTGACCGGTACTGTACCTACCTCCGTACCCGAGATTAATTGAAATCGATTTATGATATTTTCATTACGAAAACAATCAACTTTAGGTTTCAACAAAGTTGGTATCATCCCTGGTCCCTGGTCCAACTCGAAAGAGTTCAAGTGATCTAAAATTGACTTGTTTAAATATAAATTTGCAGAATTTGACATTTATTTGAATTTGACATTCATTCATACAGTAATGTACACAATGATCGTACTCGTGATCCCATTAAATTTGAATAGTGTGATCCAATCACATGAGTATCCGTTTTGTTGATCATGTGCCGGTACGAATTCAATTTTTGTTTTGAAATTTTGAATTTGTTCGACTAATTTTGTATCTTAGCAAACGTTTTATCAAAACTAAACTACCCGCGCCTACCGGGCCATACCGGTTGCCAATGCTGTGTACTAATCCTCACCTTCAAAAGCGAATTCGATATCATATCGTTGAAACGAAAACAACAGTCTTGTGTACTCCGCTAGAATCGCCGCCGGCTCCTCCATGTCTTCAGTGTATGGAAATGAAATTAGTCGTCCTCTTCCGACACAAATGGAAAACTCGTCCCTTTTGATTGAGATTTTGTTTTTCCGAGATTTATTGTCAGCATTCTCCACAATCAGTCGAATAATCTCAGGGCACACCATCAAATGACTATCCACGAAACCAGCGAGAGATTCTGAAACATTTCAAGTTACGAAAAGTGGTGAAAATATTTTGAAATAAAAACACAAACTCACTTCCTTTAACCATTTGCTTGATATCCTCGTAGAAGTCTGAGAAATCTCCATTCTTGAAAAACCATTTGATGCAAATACATAGCAGAGTATCCGGCTCTCCACGTGGCGCGTCTCGAAAGCTTGTTTGAAATTGTCTCCGTGATGTGGAAGTCAACCCAACCGCAGAATTGATCAGGTAACTGACCACTTCTTGTGCCGGGGACAACATTGGAATTTCCTTGAAAATAGGCGGTCAATAGTTTGAAGAATGGGTGCGGTCAGGGACAAAAAGATATAAAAAGGAGATGTGTGAGCAAGGAGGCAAAGAGACAAAAATGGAGACATAGTTCAGATAGGAAACATAGAGATTTTGAAAGATTGTGCTGCGCGTGTGTGCGTGAGGAATGAGTGAGGATTAGAGTTTTACTTTTTAAGGGAAAGAGTAGTAGTGAGAAAAAGAGAAAATTAAGAGAAAGTGTGAAGAAAATGGGAGTCATTTGGGTAGAAAAATACAGCTGATCCGTTACTTGATCCGGATGAGCTCTTTAATGTTATGAGGAAGAGAAGTAAATGAGAAAAGCATGGGAATATAAAATGAATACAGATTTTTTTAAAAGAATTGTGTTGTTAATAGAATTTCAGGAAAGAAAAACGCTGGCCGTGATGCCCGAAATTCCGAGAACAATAATTACCGTAACCTAATGTTTTTGAAAAAATGTTTTTTTTCAGAATTTTTCGTCACAATTTTCTGGTATATCCACTAGAATTAATGGTCAAACAATAGTTGGAAAATTGAGAATCTTAGAATCTCAGAAGCTAGGAGAAGCTAGGAGCTAGGAAAATCTAGGAGTCCCAAAACTTCAAAATGTCTATCATTTTTGATTTTTGAATAGCTTCTCAAATTTCGAGAATTGCAGAAGTTCGAAAGTTTGAAATTTTTTAACAAATCCCAAAAATCAGGATTTTGAAATACTGTCACAGAATTTTAGAACTTCAGAATCTCAGAATCTCAGAATCTCAGAATCTCAGAATCTCAGAATCTCAGAATCTCAGAATCTCAGAATCTCAGAATCTCAGAATCTCAGAATCTCTGAATCTCTGAATCTGAGAAACTTAGAATCTTAGAATCTCAGAATCTGAGAATCTCAGAATCTCAGAATCTCAGAATCTCAGAATCTCAGAATCTCAGAATCTCAGAATCTCAGAATCTCAGAATCTCAGAATCTCAGAATCTCAGAATCTCAGAATCTCAGAATCTCAGAATCTCAGAATCTCAGAATCTCAGAATCTCAGAATCTCAGAATCTCAGAATCTCAGAATCTCAGAATCTCAGAATCTCAGAATCTCAGAATCTCAGAATCTCAGAATCTCAGAATCTCAGAATCTCAGAATCTCAGAATCTCAGAATCTCAGAATCTCAGAATCTCAGAATCTCAGAATCTCAGAATCTCAGAATCTCAGAATCTCAGAATCTCAGAATCTCAGAATCTCTGAATCTCTGAATCTGAGAAACTTAGAATCTTAGAATCTCAGAATCTGAGAATCTCAGAATCTCAGAATCTCAGAATCTCAGAATCTCAGAATCTCAGAATCTCAGAATCTCAGAATCTCAGAATCTCAGAATCTCAGAATCTCAGAATCTCAGAATCTCAGAATCTCAGAATCTCAGAATCTCAGAATCTCAGAATCTCAGAATCTCAGAATCTCAGAATCTCAGAATCTCAGAATCTCAGAATCTCAGAATCTCAGAATCTCAGAATCTAAGAATCTCAGAATCTCAGAATCTAAGAATCTCAGAATCTCAAAATCTCAGAATCTCAGAATCTCAGAATCTCAGAATCTCAGAATCTCAGAATCTCAGAATCTCAGAATCTCAGAATCTCAGAATCTCTGAATCTCTGAATCTGAGAAACTTAGAATCTTAGAATCTCAGAATCTGAGAATCTCAGAATCTCAGAATCTCAGAATCTCAGAATCTCAGAATCTCAGAATCTCAGAATCTCAGAATCTCAGAATCTCAGAATCTCAGAATCTCAGAATCTCAGAATCTCAGAATCTCAGAATCTCAGAATCTCAGAATCTCAGAATCTCAGAATCTCAGAATCTCAGAATCTAAGAATCTCAGAATCTCAGAATCTAAGAATCTCAGAATCTCAAAATCTCAGAATCTCATAATTTCAAAATCTCAGAATCTCAGAGTCTCTGGAGCTCAGAAGCTATGTAGGTGTCTCGGAAACTGAGGGTCTCAGAATCTATAGGTCTCAAAATTTCGTAACCTTTTTATAATTTTGGCGTTTTTCGAACAAAATCAGCGTTCTTCAAGAATATATTGACCGATTATGTTGACAGGCATGCTGTCGAAACTGGCATTTCACAAAAAAAGTAAGTAATAGATTACAGTGTGAAGAGAGAACAAAAAGAAAAAAAAAGATGAACCAGGAACGACAGAAGAGAGTGAGAGTTGGAGAAAATGTCCAATATCTTTTTCAAGAAGAAGAAGAAGACACTCATCTGTCCTGCCCCGGAAAATAGTGTTTGCCAGATGCATCAGAGAAACAAACTGGAGGGAAAACTGAAGAATTGGGTGTGTGTGTGTGTGTCTGTGTGTGATGACAGGAGAAAGTTGGCATCTGCCACTATTAACGCAAGGGCAAGGAAAGTACAGAAAGATTTTCATAAAAGGAAAACAAGTATGCAACAGTCAAAAACCCAAAAAAAAACTATTGCCCACAGACAGATTTTGAAAAAAAAAACCTGCTTTAAATCTGGAATTGTGAGAATAAAATCATTCAAAAACCTTCAGAAGTGAGTTGGTAGTAACTTTTCACTATTTTTCATGTTATTTTTGTTCAAAAACCGCAAGAAATAGTTGATAAGATTACTTGAAAGTTTATTAACTCTAGTGTTCAATAGAGCGCGTTTCCCTCGCCCTGTGTGCAACACACATACGTTGTTATTCGTTAACTTGACCTCTCCTGTTTGAATATGGTCTCTTCTGTGCGCATTGTATCGATTTTCTGAGGGGCCTGGGTGAGGAGGTCACCTGCTTTTACATGTATTTTCGCGTAATTTCAATGATTTGCCAAGTTGTTTTATTCATATTTCTCAATGTTTCAATTTTCAGGTAAAGATAACATTTCCGTATGATCGAATATGGGTAATATCGATGATTTTTCGTCGGTTGATTGGGGTGAAGACGGTGGAGAATTTCTGGATGAATCTATGCAATCTTCTACGCATCGGTAAGTATTAAATGAATTATTAATATCAAAATGAATGTCAAAAATGGAAGAAAAAGTATTTTTCAGGTCCGGCAGAAATCCGTCACCGCCAGTCAGAAACCGTAGTAGTCAGAGCCAAGCTGCTACTCCGTCTCCTAAGCTTCCCGGTATTCGGTTAGTTCCTTTTTTTTGAAAAGAAAAAAAAAACCTGTATTTCAGTGAGCAGTTGAGAATCATACGAGATGCAGCTGCTCATGGTGAAATAATTGATTTTGATGATAATCAAGTCAGATTAGAGCCACCACCTTGGTGAGTTTTCTAGAAAAATAAAAAGGATCTTCAAGTAGATGACAAATAATCCGGAGGAAACAAACATTTGGGACTTCTAGGGGTATAAGGCAATTCGAGGGAACAACATCCGCAATTCAGAGTAAAAATATCAAAAAACTCTAATTTTGTACCACCGAACTGTAGTTTTGTACCCCTGAATCACTTTGTACCTCTTGAACCCTCGAATCGTTGTACCCTCCGGAGTATGTGTCAATTAGATAAAATTAAATTCGGAGACTACAAGAACTGTTACCAAATTAAACCATTTTTTTCAGTCACCGTGCTCCGCGACCGCTTCCCCCTCCAGTAGTTGCTGCAAATATCAGAAATGAGGAGTACAATCATGAAGAAGCGTTAAAAACTGCTCTTGGAAGCGACTGTGAAGACGACTCGGATGAGGAGAGCGTGAGCAATGAGCCATCACGCTCACCCTCGCCATCAGCCAGCGGAGACGAAAATCAGGAGTACAAAGTGGAAGACGATCCGGAATTCGCCATTGCGGACGAGGACGAGATGGAGGATGAAGAGGAGGATATACCAGCTCGCCGTGGATCTTCAGAAGGCAATCGTTCTCCCAGAGGCTCACGTCATCGCCGACGAGCTATTCGAGACGACAACAGTAATGAAAACTTTTTCAAAAGATATAACAGTCTTCCGGTGGACGATGAAGACTACACTATCACCAGGAACGTCGAGTCTGAGAGCGGCTTGTCCAGTCTTCCTTGGAAAGTAGACACCAAATCCTGGAATAGACTTTTCCCGTAAGTTTTTTATTTATATTTTGGTTTAGTTTTATAAAAATGGCTTCAGATTCCAAAAAGATGGCGTTCAATGGCTCCAAACAAAGATGGACCATCGTAGTGGTGGGATTCTTGCCGATGAGATGGGTCTCGGAAAGACGATCCAGACTTGCATTTTTCTGAGATCAATTGCAGAAACTCAGCGCACCTCTTATAAGTAAGTGGTTGTTTCACATTTAACCTAACATGTATACATTTTCAGATACAAAGGTCTGGATACCTGCCTCATTGTGTGCCCCGTCTCTGTCACCCATCAATGGGTCGAAAAGCTTAATGAGTGGTTCCCAAGAGTGAGAGTCTTCCTCCTCCATCAAACAAGCTCTACTGGACGTGAGAGGAACTGGGCTGATAGGATTCTGAAAAAGCTGGGAAAGAAGTCCAGATACTATCCGGACGGAGCTGTGGTGCTCACGACATATGGGACTTTCACAAATCTCCACAAACGTATTGTCCCGCTTCCCTGGCAGGTCGTCATTCTCGATGAAGGGCATCATATTCGGAACGACGACACGAAATGCGCCGAAGCGATGCGACAGCTGACGACTACGCAGAGATTCATTCTCACTGGAACTCCTTTCCAAAATCGGCTGAAGGAATTTTGGAAGCTCATCGATTTTGTGAATCCAGGAAGACTTTCCGATGCGAAGACCTTCGATAAATGTTTCATAAGGATCATCAACGCGGGCGCCTACATCAATTGCTCACCGGAAGCTGCTGCCAAGGCTTACCAATGCTTGATGGCTCTCCATTGCGCCATCAAACCACTGATCCTCCGTCGTCTTCAGAAGGATCACCGAATGGAGTTGAATCTCACTGACATCGAAGAAGTGGTAAATGATGTTTAGAATAATTTACAATCACCAACTGGTTAACTTTTCAGATGATCAGCTGTGAACTAAGTCCGAGACAACGGCGAATCTACCAAGAGTTTTGCGGATCCATCGAAGTTCAGCAGATTCTTGAAAGGAATATAAAAGCATTCGGTGGAATCAATAAGCTTGGCGACATTTGTAATCATCCCGGAATCTATCGGAAAATGAAACCAGGAACCGAGAAATTTGGAAGAATGCATGATTCCGGGAAAGTCGTTATGCTCTTCAGGCTCTTCCGGAGATGGTTCAAGAACCCGAACAATCGCGTTGTGTTGTTCACTCAACGTTTGGCAGTGGTGGATATGTTGGCATTCTACTTGGATAAGAAGCAGTGAGTTGATTTGCTGATAATTTTTCACAATTAACCATACTTGTAAAATTCCGGGCCGGCCCGCCAAAGCCCGGGCCCGGGCCGGGCCTGAGGAAATTTTCAAGGCCCGGGCCCGGCCAGGAAGGCCCGGTGTCAAAAATTCTGTATTTTTGAGCCAAATTTTGAGCTCTCAATATAATTTTTTCCATTTTTTTTTCGTATTTCGGATTGTTTGTCTGTCTGTTCAAAAAAGATCGAAAAACTCGAAAAAAAATTTTTTGGTAGGAAAAAAATCACATAAGGGTCCCCCCTAATGTGTTTTTTGAAAATTTCAAAACTAGTGAAATGACGGGCCCGCCGGGACGGGCCGGGCCTCCGAAATTCCGGAAAAAAGCCCGGCCCGGCCCGTTACAAGTATGCAATTAACCACTATAATTTCAGAATTGCCTACTGCACGTTAACTGGGAACAACTCTCTTCCGGAACGCACAAGGATCATCAAGCGCTTTGAAGAGGATCTGAGCATCAAAGTATTCTTGATGACGACGCGCACCGGAGGACTAGGGCTGAATCTCGCTTCAGCCAACAAAGCTGTAATTTTTGATCCGGATTGGAACCCGCAAGCTGACAACCAGGCAAAGATGAGGATCTATCGAATGGGACAGCAGCACAAGGTCACTATCGTCCGGCTGGTTTCGAATGGATCGATTGAAGACCGAAAGTATTTCAAGTAAGCGCACAGAGTTGTAGAAAGCATTCCAACGAATTCTTTTTTAGGCAGATCCAGAAAGAGAATCTTGCTGAACAGCTTCTGAACAACGCCGATGTGAACCACACGATCCCCAACAACACGCTGAAGGATCTGTTCACCCTGAAACCCGCAGGATTGAAAGGGTCGGACATTGGAGTCTATATCGAAGGAGACATCGTCCCAGAGGAGGGTTTAAAGTCCAGCAACAAGGATCTCAAAAAGAAAGCGAAGAAGGATCTGGTGAGTTTTGAATACTCTGATGTTTTCGAATAAAAACATTTTCTAGAAGCACAAGCTTGAAGGCTTCGAGGACAAGAAGCTGCTCCTATCACTGTTTGATGATGACAAATTGGTGGCGATGAGGAACCACGCGAGGACGGTTCAAGATGGAGCTTGCCTCCGTGCTCCAGAAAGGAAACGAATTAATGAAGCTGTGGAGAGCGCCGTTAAAAGCCTTCTGCATTCGTAAGTCATATAAATTTCAAAATCTAGTTTTTATTTTGGAAAAATTTAGGGAAGGAAGACTGGCTCATGGCTGGAAGAAGGAATTCCATAGGCATCTCCGGCACAGTGGCTTGAAGCGGATCAAGAGCGAGTACAATGTGGAGGAGGAGAAAATCGATGGGTCATTTTGGGACTCCATAACACCTCGATTCAAGTGTAACGACGATAAGAAAGAGGTAAACTCAATTTTCTGATTCTACGGCAAGAATTACTTCGAATTTCAGCTTGATAAAATAGTCATGTGTGCTCGCCTACTTCATGATTTCCTGCAGAAATGCCCCGATGGGAAGGAGGAGAAATTCCTCAAAAAAATCCTCGCTAAGCAGCTGGACTTCACGGATCCAACCCAAACTTTTTTCTTCCGCGAGATCATTTCCACTATCGCAATTTACAACGAAGACACTGATTGTTGGACGTTGAAGAAAATGTATCAAGAAGCGAGAATCAAGAGAAAGGATGCTGTTAACACCTCGGAAGATCATTCGCCTCCTAGATCCAAGAAACATAGGAGATCGATGGAAGATTCGTCAAACCAACCATCGACATCTACCCAAGCTTACCAGACGGACAATTAAAGTGTGTTTTCGTATTTATTGAATTTTTTCACCCCTACTTATATATATAAATATCCTCCAAAATTCCCCAGAAATTTTCCTCCAAACCCAACATCTCTTGAACTAGAATCTCTAAATATTAATGTAATTCTGCCAGTATTTGCTTATTTTTAATTTTCGGTTCTTTCAATTTCTCTACTTTATCCCGACCAATTTCAAATCTCTGCCCATTCAAATTCCCCTGCAAACCCCACATCTTTTGAGCTTGAATCTCCAAATATTAATTTATCTCTGCCCGTATTCCCTTATTTCAGATTCTCGGTTCCTTTTTTTATACCGACAAATATCAAATCTCTGCCCATTCAAACCCTCACCAAATATTTTCACGTGTTCATCTCGATTTCTGACATTCAATTCATTTTTCCTTTACGCGTACTGAATTATGTTAATGTGTATTTTGCAATATGTTTCATTTTCCGATAATAAAAAACTTTTCATCAAAATATTCTGTTGTTTTGTATTTTTTTTTTGTTTCTTGTAGTTTCAAACCTCTGCCATATCGAATTGATCGAAAAAACCTATTTTTTCAGAGAATTTGTGGTTTTTTCAGCTAAATTTAGTTTCAGACCGTTGCCTGTCATTGGTTCAGTGCTTCAGTGTCCAATACTGCATATTTTCATGTCTGTACTATGAAAAATTTTTAAAAAGTTTTTCTCTTTAAAATTCATCGATTTGAAATGAGAAAATAGTTGAAAAACTTGCAAAAATATCGTTTTAATGAAAAAAGTGACCGACAAAAAATCAAGGAAAAAGTGTGCGGCATGGTGCGAACGTACCAGCCCCGCCCACTTTCCCGTGCCGCAACGTAATATTTTGCATTTGTAGGCAGAATTCACTGATTTTCATAGAAAAACGTTTGTTTTCGTGTGATTTAGAAATTTTATATTATTTTCACAATTTCAGAAAAACTACTAAGTGATTCGAAAATCTCAAAAATAAGAAAAATGCTGCTTCAACTCACGAAAACCAGAAATTTCGCGGGTTTTTTTGCTTTAAAATGTTTCTGATTATAGAATGGAATTTTCGCATGTTTCTAGTGAGTTAATAACCAAAAATCTTCTAACAATAAATCTCTAAGGTCTAATCGCAAAAAAGAAAATTAGCTACAATAATGTGCGGCATTGTTGCGAACTGGCAAGCCCCGCCCACTTTTCCATGCCGCAGCGGGATTCTTTTCGCGTTTTCAAACAGAAAATAACCGAAATTTTTAGCGAAAACTGTATTATTGGCAGATTTTAGGTCTCTGATTGAATTTAGTGAGTTCTGGAACACAATTCGACAGTTAAAGGACGCTGGAGTTCAAAACTATCGCCATTCTATTCTTGCCGCCACTTTCAACGTCGTCCAATGTTCAAGCTAGGACCCGAACCCGTATTAAACTCAATAATTTTCATTCAATATCAATATAAACCTGATTCATGGGACATGTGTGATGGGGAATGCATAAAACTCGGGGTGTGGTGATGGTTTTGACTCGGGAAATGGAAATTAAAACATAAAAAAGAGCAAAAATAGCTAGCGGGCAAGAATTAACAAATTGTGTCCTAACTTTGGTATAAAAAATTGGTATAAAACCCTTTTTAGAGATTGAGATTGGCAGCTTCCGCGTCGAGTTTGTAGCGATGCTGCTGCATGATGTTACGGCAGTGGGTAGAAAGCTCGTCAACGGTCTCAAATTTGGACGAGTCCACTTCAGGAAGGATGTCGATGATGCACTTGCCACCTGTGAGCTTTTTCTCGGCCTGAAAAAAGGGATTTTTAGTGAAAAATCGATAATCGCCAGCTACTCACCTGGTTGTAAAAGAACTTGTGTGTGGAAAAGACACATGGAACGATTGGGATCTTGGCTTGTTTGGCAAGAATGAAGGCTCCCTTTTTGAATGTGGCAAGTTCGTTGTTGGCGTTGCGAGTTCCCTCCGGATAGATCCAGACTTTTCTCTTAATGTTGGAAAATTGACTATGTGAAGCTTTTTAAGAAGTGCATTTTTGAATGTCTGCTTGAAGCTCCTGTCACTGTTAAAATGACGTTTTAAAGCATTTTGGCTGACTAGCAACCAGTGTGTCTTTCGAAAAAAATTTTTCGAAAAATGCCTTTTTCGAGAAATTTTCGAGGAAATTTAAACAAAAAATTTCTCGAGAAATTCTTCGAAAAATTTTTTTCGAGAAATTTTCGAAAAAGAATTTTTGGGAAAAAAATTTTTCGAGAAATGTGCTAAACAATGCGGGGTGCGGAATTTCGGAGTGTCTTTTTAGCCCATTTTGAAGTGTGGTCTAAAAAACCAAATTTGCAAAAGTTAGGCCACCACTGCAAAATGAATTCGTCTAAAAAAAATTTCGAAAAATTTCTCGAAGTCGTGTCGAATGGACACACTGCTAGCAACTGGCTATTTCGCTAGTTTAGGCTGCGGTCAAGGTTCTTTCAAGCAGAAACTGCCCTAAAGGCTCTAGTCCTTTCAATACCATACTTTCTTAGAAACAATCTCATGGAGGGTGCTATCGACTGTCTTGTGAGCCTTTTCCTTGCTGAAGCGATTGATGTAGACAGACTCGCAGAGGTAGGCGCACAGGTTGAAGCCGGGGAAGTATCTGAGACTTGACTTGAGCATCACGATGCAGTTGACTGGCCAAGCGTAGGACATGCCTAGAAAATTTGAAGATTTATTCGGTTGAAAAAGTTTCGAAAAGATATTTTGATGGTTTCAAAGCGGTTTGCATTGCTTTTCATAAAATCATTATTATTCCCTGACTTGTTGCGAGCTAGAAGGTGCTTGTGAGCTTGAGAAACATCCAAAAAATTCGAAAATTGCTGTGAATCCACCGGACAGCTTACAACCAACCGTTTATCTTTTAGATCTAAACTACCACCTGCACCGTCTTCTTCTAATGCCGATCTGACCAGAAACCGCAAGATATCTGAACAGAAACGAAAGGTTATAAGTTTTTTATTCTGCCGAACCCTTCCGAAGATTCATTTTTCATCTCCAGTTTCGTTTTCCTTAACATCTGCGGGACTTTAGGCTCTAATCTAACGCTGCTTTCTCTCTTTTTCTTCCGCAGCTTCGAAAACGTTGAATTTTCCAAGAAGTTCGTTTTTAAAGATCTGTCCAGAAGCTCACAGCCCTCCGTCTTCTCAGAACAGCGCCACCACCGCCAGTCTTCTTCTCATCTTACCGAGAACGTCCAGCGCACTCTGATGGTTGGCGATGACGATGTACGGCTTCTCGTCATTGAGGATCTCGGCGTTTCGCAACTCGAACTCGATTCCCATCGGCCAAGTCATGAACTGGAAGATTTTGAACATCCGGCTGCAAAATTTATTCAATTTTTCATCAAAAACCCATGATTTTAGAGACTCACAAGTGATTATTGGCTGATTTTCCGTACGGAATCGACGCGATGCCACCGACGAATCCTCCAATCATCAGACACAGTCCATAGTAGACGGCACGAATGTAGAATCCGATGATTGGGAGTCGAGCAAGCAGAAGAAGCACTGCGATTATGAAAAGGACGGTGTAGAAGGTCATGGTACCTAGAAAAATAAATTGTTCAGTGCGGAAATTTGAGTATTGGACGACAAAAAACGCATTTAAAGAGTGAAAATCTCATAAATCTTGCCAAAATTAAATTCTTAACCACGTTTGCTCGTAAATCCAAACATGACATGGCCTAGGATTTACGCCAAATTTTATGCAAAAGTTTTCACAAAACTTGGGGAACTTGACGGCGTGAATTTTGCAAAATATAGAAAAGGAAAAATCTGAGAAGTGCAACGAATGAAAAGAAAAAAAAGTGAGCAATGGGACCATGATAATTCGGTGTGGAAGAAGAATTGCGCCGCTGCTAAACAACAGGCGGGGTGCAATGGCGGAGTGTCGTTCGCGCGCCCGCTTTCTTTGCACCCTCTTCTTTTCTCTGTCTCTCTCGCCGCAGGATTGTGTTTATCTGCTTGGATTTTGTTGTTCTTATCGTTAGTACAATGATAAAAATAAACGAAATGTATATTTTTCATTTTTGGTTTTCGGAAAATCATTTTTTGGTCAAATTCCATGTTGGAAACCTGTTTTATCACCGAAATTGATGTTCACTAGGAGGGAAATAGTTCAATTATTCGCTAATTTTGCAATTTCTTTTGTGGTCTTCAAGAAAATGTGAGAATCAATGTAAGGAATTTAGCGACTGATAAATTTGATGTGACATAACACCTAAATTAATCGGCGAGGTCTTTGGAATACGCATTTCCGTCTATTTTTCGCTTTTTAGTAGTTATTTTTGACCTAGTATCGTTTTTCAGTGTATTAAATAGTCTAAGCACTCTTTAAATATGTTTAAAATCAAAAAAAAAGTACCAAATCACTTTTGAGAAAAACGAGAAAAAGAGAGAAAAGGTGATAAAATGTTGCAAAAACACGTGATTTTCGTGGAAGTGATTGATTAGTTTACGACTAATCATTTCCGGATTTTTTATTTGCTTTTTGCTTACTATAGTTTCAAAAGTTTACTGTAGTTTTGAAATTTTCGAGTTCAAAAAATTGAATTTCGAGAAAAAACAACAAACGGTGACTCAATCCTGTTGACAATTTCCGTTTTTTTTTGCCGTTTACTCTAATGTTCAGTGACCAATTTCTGTCTTTCTCAATCTTTTTTTTGTATTCTAACCGTCAAATTTTCCCGATTTTTTAGAGAAATTGATGTGAGATGGAAACGAAATGGTATTGCTTCCTGTTCTGGTTCAGTTATCGGTTCACATTGGCATGTCTGGCACATTTTAATTGGTAAGATCGATTCAAGAAACCGTTTTATCAAAGATTGATGATTTTCTAGGTGCATGTCAATCTACACTAATTGCGTGTACTTCACACTATGGAAGAGTTATGATCTGTTGTGGTTCTGGATGCACCTGATTCTGTGTAGCTGCTTTCCTCAGTTGAGGTGAGTACTGTAAACTTGGAAGTTTAAAAATAAATTCTTTGAAAATTCAGACCCGAAAACTACTTGATTGTCTGGACCAATTTGATCATCAAGAAGCTCACCAAGTATCCTGACTACACATTTAAGGTACAGTAGCTGTCAAAAAGATAAAAAAGAAGTATTTCTGTTGATTTTGCTCATTTCAAGAGTCTGCGGCTCGGCTGTCAAGATTCCGATCACTTTGAAAACTTTAAAAAGTATAAAACAGAACTAGATTAAAAACTTTGCTTTAGCAGAATTTTTTGAAAATTCCTAGTTTTTCAGTTATTTGCCAATTTCTGAGAGGCACCTGTTTTATCAAATTTTCAATACAAAAGCGGCAAAAATAGGTGTCTTTGAGAAATCGGCAAATAGCTAAAAAACTAAGAATTTTGTAAAGTTCTGTGAATGCGAATTTTTTAGTTTACGTCTGTTTTACACCCTCTAAAATTTTCAAAGTGACTGGAATCTTTACCACCGAGCTTTCCTGAAGAAGGTCGAAGCTTTCCTGAAGAACAAAATCAACTGAAAAATACGTTGTTTAGTAAAATTAGAAGAAAAAAGATAAAAAAGTGAACCTTCTAGCAACTCTACTATGCCCTCTACACCACCAACCGATCGGCCCATTTCACAAAACGGCTGATGTCGCGGAAAGAGAAGAAAGGAGTGATAGAACTGGGTAAAACAGACTAGAATATTTCGTCAAGATCATATCAACAAAGTAATTTTTAGACTCGAATAGTGATGAAGACGAGAAGAACGAACCAACAAATAGTAGAAGGTGAGGAGTGGTGTAGCAAAAAAAAGGCATAGTGTTATCAATTCCTGTAGCAAGGTCTTGTTATCAGTTTGCGATGAAAAATGAAGCGGAATTGGGACTTAGGAAAATACAAAATTCCAGCGCTGCAAACGTTGTGGATCCTGAAGCACCGATTCCTTTGAGAACTTTCAATCTGGAAAGATCTGCAATCCCGCCACCAGTTGTAGAAGTTCCCGAGGACAATGAAGGTAAAATTAGATTTTTAAAAGAATTTTTTTAGCTTCCGCAAGCTTCTTCTATATGTTGTATGGTTACTTTTTCTTCTTTCTTTTCTATCTGTCTTGTTCAGAAGAGGACAATGATGAGCACAACGCCACTGAAACCACACCGTTGCGCCCGCCAAGACCATCTCGTCCGAAGTTTGTAGAGCCTGAAGACGATGAAGATGAAACTATTGAAGTGGTGACTGAAGCTGCACCGGAAGATGGTAAAGCTCATTTTTGGGGTTTACTGTCTATTTTTTTCTGCACTTTCTGTTTTATTGGGGTCCTCTGGCGATTTGGACACTCTTATACAGTAATTGTAACTTTCAGTGTCACCGAAAGAAAGCCCAAAAGAGAGTCCAACATCAGAGCAGCCAAAATGGAAGTCGTACGTTCCGAATAAAGTCATGAAGTGAGCCTAATTGTTCTATTCTTCTGAATTCAATGAATTTTTAGATTCCTGCCACGTCAAGGGAGCCAAACACCATCAGTAGAATCTAAAGCGTCTACCAACAAGGATGTCAACAATCAGATCAACAAGGAGGGCAACAATTCCACCTCTGCCATTGGCCGTTTTTATGATCGGATCAAGTTCAATAGTAGTAACTCGAATACGTCGAATACAAGTCGTCCAAATGGTGGGTTTTTGTTTTTAACATGATTTTTGGGCCTTCAATCCTTTTGCTGAGCTCTGGAATGAGTCTAAAAGTTTCTCCAAACCATACATGTCGACGGGCCGGCTGAAATTTTAAAATTGTGAGCAAAACAACATATCAGATGGCGCGGCAAGTTCAACAATCTTCAACAAGAATCGACTAGCATTTAACTGAATAACCGAGTGCAGATTTTTGATAAACGGGGGGGGGGGGCTGAACAAAACCATCGGCCCTGCTCAAAATGCCAGCTCGGACTCTAATACCGGTTTCCAAGCCGGTCGATTTTTATTAAAAGTTGTAAAACTCTCCAAGGTCTCATTTGGTATACTGCTTTGCTCCCAATCCCAATTTTAAAGGGAGTTATCAGCCTTGGCCTGTCATCCAGAAACAAAAAGCCTCCACACATGCAAACCCCGATTTTTAAAAAAGCCTCCACACATGAGAATCCCGATTTTTTAGAATTGGAAGTTCTCCGACCAGACTACACAAACCGCTACGATTGCCATGACAAGTCAAAGCGTGAATCTCGCGAGAAACGTGACCGCAAAGCCCTCCGCCACCGTATCCGCCATGAGCTTCGAATGGCCATGAAGGCAGACGCAGCCAAGGAGAGAGAGTGAGAAAAAAACGCACAAAATATATAATAATGATTTTATTCAGCCGCAAAAAGGTCACCGACGCCATCGAGCTCTTGCTCCAACTGCTTCGTATGATGTCATCGTTTGCTATGCTCATTGGAACCATTAGGAAGACGTTTATCCCGGCATCCTTTAAATATCTCAAGCCTGGACAGCATGCCTATGACAACTATGAGCTGATTCTCTTGTTCCGGTTAGTGGGACCAGATCCAACTCATCAGAAATCAAAATTTTCAGATGCACTGCCTTCCTGGATATTGCTATGTTCTGGATGAACGTCTCCTATGCCTACTGCTTGCAATGGCAACTTTGCTGCCGTCTGGGATTCTTCCGATTCATCTTCTGGGCGGCTATTCTTGGCGTGGTAAGTTTTTTTCGCTGTCAAATTGAATTTTTTCGATCAATTTCCATTGACACATGTCACTAATTCCTTATCAAGGTCTACGTGTCCTGTTTCAGGTGTCAACCACTGTCATGTTCATCCCAATGACCTACGTCATGAACGATTTGGACTTGAGCTGGTGCCGCTTGATGCCCAACACAACATTTGCCAAGTACCAACCCAACTGGTGATTCAAGAATGTCGCTTTTTATCACTTTCTTAGCAGCTGTCTCTAGTTTTTTCTACATATTTTCTCTCACGGCCTTTTCTCAGCGATTCGTATCCTCCGCACGCCTTTCTTTCCGAAACAATGATTCAAACGAAATTTGATGATCAAACATGTTTTTCTGTTTTTCGCTCTGTTTTTCTTCTTCCCGTCAACGGGTCTGTTCCACACACAACACCAAATAAATGCGTTTATTCCATAAACAGATTGGGGCTTCTTTTTTTTTGGACAAAATGCAGACAAAGATGGTTGAGGTACTACGGATTCGCACTAGCGAGAGGACAGGAGAGGGTATTTTTATCACAAAATGAGACAGAAAAGAGTTGACAAGTTGGTTGTCAGAAGATATTTCACAAGAAATTCAAGGGGGGAGATGGTGGACCAGTATGCAATAAATATAGAAAAGGAAGAAGGAGTAGAGCTTCATTCCAGAGTGTCAAAGCGAATTACCATCCCATCTTGACATAGCGGACGATCTCGAAGACAGCTGAAACAATTTGGGTAATTAGAAAATGTTTTCCGCTAACCCTATGTCCTAGATAGATTCCGAAGATATCCCGAAGCAGAATCCCACTGACCGATAAACAGAAAACCAAGAAAAATCTACTCACCAGATCCGCAGACGACGAAGACGAAGAGTCCGATGAGCCATGGAGCGGCTGGGTACTTCTCCTCGGCTGGCTTCAAGCTCTTGGCGACGTTTCCACGGTTGTTCACATTCTTGGAGAATTGCTTGTTAGCAAGAGCCATACGCTGCTTTGGGGCCATGTTGAGAAGTGTGTTTGGGGGTAGTTGGTTCTAAAAGTTCAAAAATTGATAAAGGAAACCGGAGGTGGAGAAAAAAAGAGAAGAATAAAAAGAAAGAAAGGCAAATTATTTAATAATATAAACTAAAGGGCAAGAGCAAGACGAAGAAGAGCAGGTGACGGTCTGGTCACATCGGGAAAGAGAAGTAAATGAAAGAAGAGAAAGGAGGAGAAACAATGAATGTAGGGCGAACACACGGCGTAATGCGGCCACGCGACGCAGTGCAGCTGTGGAACCGACCGACGCGTCTCTCGTTGACAGCGGGCGATGACTACGGTAATAGAGGATGTGTTGCGTCGATGTGCGTCGAACTGCAAACACGCAACTGTCGACGCACCACTCTCCGATGTGATGTAGGAGATAGGGCGATGAGAAATGTAGATCGGAGGAAATGACGCAGAGAAAAGTCAACTGAGAGGGCGAAAGAGAAATCGGAGAAAGCCAACACAGATGATGTTTTTTGAATAGTGGTGGGCTAACAAGGAAGTGGATGGAAACGTTCGATAAGTTCTGAGAGAGTGGATTAGCCGTGCGATGGTCAAACAAACAGAAAAAAATGGACAGCAAGAAAGGAAATTGTTGAAATGAAACGTTTTAAAACAGAGCAGTTGAAAATTAGGAAAAAAAGTCAAGAAAAATGTTCCGGAACTTCTGCTTTGTGTTTGTAGAATTCCAGAAAGATGAAAAGTGCATGAACACTGGAAATAATTCAAGGAAAAATAGAAAAATGGTCTCAAGAAGGAAAAAAAAAGACTTCAAAATATGTATTTTTGGAAAAAAGTATGACCTGAACAGGAGGACCTTAAACAAATTTTGTGAACTCAAGAACATTAAAAAAAAATCCAAAATCAAATTTTGGTCGGTTTTTGATCATATAAGGATATACTTCTAGGATTTCAGGCGCATCAAAAACTGTTAAACATAAAACAAAATTCCGCTGTGTTAAAGCCGGCTCTAACAATTACGTACAGCAATTACTCTAATAAAATGCTTCTAAACCTTTAACTTTATACACATATATCTCATTTTCTTTGAAAGATATCAAAAAGTTGCCAACTGATGAATTATTTATCATAATACCATCAACATTTTAACAGTTGACTGATTTTTGACATCTCTTACAAGAAACGAGATAATTGGGTTCGAAGTATACGTATAGGATGGACCCCTCACGACATCTAATATAATTTCATTCTGATAAATTAGCGATTTTTGTACCGTTATTTCTTCTATTCTCGATTCCAAACTCCGGTCTCAAAAAGTTGTCAATTGATAAAATGTTAGCCATATTATGATACATAATCCATTAGTTGACAAATTTTGAATATCTCTCAGAAAACCGAGTTATGTGGGCTCAAAGTCAGCGATTTGGGTGCGCTTCTGATTGAGAAAATACTTCTTCTTTCAGAAATACATTTTTCATGCATTTCCATATATCCAGTTTATCTCTGCGTCTCCACAAATTGAAATGTTTTCCACTGATAACCCACGACAAGAAAGTCAAACGACTACACTGTTACGTTCACGTCATGTACTGTTTTTCGTTGTTGGTGGTGGCTGCAACAATCATCTGAATTATCACGTATCCCCTCTAACTATGTAAGACGGTTCCTATTTCCTTGCATTCTAAGCTTTATTGAGCAGCAAAGTATACTACATTTTTCTTCATTGTTGCCAGAAATTGTAGTATAGTGTCTTCCCTTGACTATCATACGCAATCACTCAGTTTTCTCTCTCTCATTGTTATCGCTTTCCTTTTTGTACTGTCTAATGTAGTCAGCACTATTTTTTAGCCATGTTTGGTTATATATTTTTACTTGTTATTGAATGTTAGATTTTGATTTTTTCCAAATGTTGATTTCCAGCTTCAAAATGAGTCGTTGGATTCAAGACGGAGACAATGTGGACATAACCAATGAGCGTAAAAAGGGAACTTTTGATACTGAACGTATGTCAGCGTGGATTCATGGCGGACCAGAAGTTCTCAAGGTGAGAAAATTTAAAAAAATGATAAGATCATCCTAATAATAATTATCAGCGTCGTCGCGAAATTCTTAGCTTTGTCAAGTCAATTGACGACTTCAAAGATCCCGTGCCAACAGAATTTATGTCTCGTGAAGAGAGGATTCTGAATAATGCTCGGAAAGTTGTGGCGATGACGGATAACACGGATCAGATTGATGGATCCGACTTTTTTGGAGAAGGAATGTATTATCAAGCGTAAGTTGTGATAGTTGGAGCAAACGAAATTGATATTACAACACAGGTAAAATGCGAACAGGTCCGTTACGGACGCTTCGCGTTCGCGCGCGGTTGAAATAGGAACCGCATACGGACCGCACGCGAACCTTTTTCAGTAAATATCAGTACATGATTCGGATTGATCCGTATCCTGTCCGTTTGCGAGCTCAG
>NC_013491.2:2566337-2568021 GCF_000004555.2 Caenorhabditis briggsae | reverse complement strand
GCGTACGATCCGTTTGCGGTTCCTATTTCAACCGCGCGCGAACGCGAAGCGTCCGTAACGGATTGTTCGCGAATCACCTGTGAAGTGAATAAATTTTCAGATTGACAATGGGCCGTGATTTGCATGCCATGTCTCTTCATTATGTCATGTTCATTCCTACTCTTCAAGGTAATCATGATTTTACAGTTAGAATTTTTTCCATGCATGCTAAATTATCAAGCCGGATCTTCAGGTCAAACCGACGATGAGCAACTTGACGAATGGCTTACCAAGGCAATCTCTCGTGCAGTGGTAGGAACTTATGCTCAAACTGAGCTCGGGCATGGAACAAATCTCTCGAAGCTGGAAACTACAGCCACCTATGATTCGGCTACAGAGGAGTTTGTTTTGAATTCACCCACTATCACTGCAGCCAAGTAAGGCAGTTTTGAGAATTGATAAGAATCTTATGCTTTCCCTTTAGATGGTGGCCTGGAGGCTTGGGCAAGTCGTCCAACTACGCTGTGGTTGTTGCACAGTTGTACACAAAGGGAGAGTGCAAAGGACCACATCCGTTTATTGTTCAACTCCGCGATGATGAAACTCATATGCCATTGAAGGGAATCCGTTTGGGGGATATTGGACCAAAGCTTGGTATTAATGGAAATGACAATGGGTTTTTGTTATTCGACAAAGTTCGCATCCCAAGAAGAGCACTTTTGATGAGATACGCTAAAGTGAAGCCAGATGGAACTTATGTGGCTCCGGCTCACTCGAAGTTGGGCTATGGAACCATGGTGTTTGTGAGATCTATTATGATTAAAGATCAATCAACACAGTTGGCAGCCGCAGCAACAATCGCCACTAGATATGCCTCTGTCAGACGACAAGGAGAGATTTCTCCAGGGTTGGTAATTTGAAATCCTGAAAAAGTGGTGCAAAACTTTTGGATTTGTGTGAAACTTCCAGAGTATACTAAACAAAAGTAGAGCTTCAATTTTGTAATTGACAACTTTTTTCTACAAACCTAACAAAACAAGATATATCCTTTTAGACTGGCACAACTTTCAGTTCAGTATCAATTTTAGAATTTACTTTGGTTGCAGAAGCATATCTCACCAGAATGAAAATTGGCAAAAA
This sequence comes from Caenorhabditis briggsae, assembly GCF_000004555.2. Taxonomy (NCBI): domain Eukaryota; kingdom Metazoa; phylum Nematoda; class Chromadorea; order Rhabditida; family Rhabditidae; genus Caenorhabditis; species Caenorhabditis briggsae. Next base: position 2,566,902 of record NC_013491.2, on the reverse strand, counting down.
AGTTGTCAACTACAAAGTTGAAGCTCTTGTTCTATTATGTAGACTTGAAAAATTTCTGCCTTTCATAACAAAGTTTACCATATTTCGTAGACATCCAAAGTTATCTATCTATTTTCAACTCAAATTAGTAAAAGTATTGACCTTCACTGTAAGATAAAAGTATTTTAATATATTTGTGATTTCAGAAAAGGAGAAGTACAAATCATTGACTATCAAACCCAGCAATTCCGCGTCTTCCCTCAAATGGCTCGCGCATTTGCTTTCATGGCAGCCGCCACTGAGATTCGTGACCTCTATATGACTGTCACCGAGCAGCTCACTCATGGAAACACCGAACTACTGGCCGAGCTCCATGTTCTCTCCTCAGGTCTAAAGTCAATCGTTTCCTGGGATACCGCACAAGGAATTGAGCAGTGCCGCTTGGCATGCGGTGGTCATGGATATTCCCAGGCGTCTGGTTTCCCAGAAATTTATGGATACGCAGTTGGAGGATGCACCTATGAAGGAGAGAATCTTGTGATGCTTCTTCAAGTGGCTAGGTGAGCTAGGGACTTAAAGGTGGTGT
>NC_013491.2:2551912-2566312 GCF_000004555.2 Caenorhabditis briggsae | reverse complement strand
CAAGAGTTTTCTAGGTTTTTGTCAATTTTTCTTCCAGATACATCGGAAAATTTGAAAAAAAAGTGAAAACGAGCGAAAAAATTTTAAAAGTTTGAATTCGCGCGCTTTTACTCACCGGGCGGCCTAGAAAAAACCTCGTCCCTAAGGGCTTTCAGCGTATTTTTCGATGCGTTTTTCTCGATGAAGGAATTTTTTTCGAATTTTTTCTTTATTTTTATGTCAATCTACATGCATTTCTGCACATTTTGATGCAATAAAAAATTTCACCACCTTTAAAAAGGCTAAACAAAAGATAAATTGAACAATTATAGATTCCTGATGAGAGCTGCCGAAGGTGTCAGAAAAGGAAGTGCCAAACTTGCTGACATAGGAGCATACATCGGAAAGACTGGACCTAAAACCTCCCGCCTAACCACACACTACCACTATACTGATGCTGATCTGGTGGCAGATTTGGAGCATGCTGCTCGAAAACAAGTGTTCCGAGCATACGATCGTTTGAAGAAGGCCCAAGAGCACCTTAGTCCAGAAGTTGCCTGGAACTCGGTGTCAGTTGAACTCGCAAAAGCATCCAGATGGCATGTGCGTGTCTACCTGGTCAAGAACTTCTTGAACAAGGTTGCTCTGGCTCCTCAAGATTTGAAATTCGTGCTCACCGATGTTGCTAGACTCTATGCCTACGACATTATCACATCTTCAATTGGAGCATTTTTGGAAGATGGATACATGAGTTCAAATCAAATGAATGAGGTCAAAGAGGGAATTTATGAGTAAGCGAGTTTTTCAAAAGAAGTAATTTGACAATGGCATATGAATGTTGTTTCCAGGTGCTTGGCAAAGATCCGTCCAAACGCTGTTGCATTGGTTGACAGCTGGGATTATGATGACAAAGAGTTGAAATCAGTTTTGGGTAGACGTGATGGAAATGTGTACCCGGCTCTTTTGGAGTGGGCTCAAAACAGTCAGCTGAACAGATCAGATGTGTTGCCATCGCATACAAAGTATTTGGGTCCAATGATGAAGGATGCTCGCTCAAAATTGTAAAAAATATATTTTTTGTATTTATTAGGCTTTTTTACTCTGTTTCAATGTGAAATGAATGAATATGAACATACAGTTCCAGTCAATGATATACACAAACATATTTTTGACGGATTTTGGGGAATTTGACCATTTTCAGGGATCTGGAACTCGGCTGTCAAGTTTCCAATCACTTTGAAAATTTTGTAGGATGTGAAACAGACATAGACTGAAACATTTGCATTCACAGAATTTTTTGAAAATTCTTAGTTTTTTAGCTTTCCGAATTCTGAAAGACACCTATTTTTGGAAAAGCTAGAAAATTTTCAAAGAACTGTGTGAACACTAATTACTGTAGATACCATAATTTCAGAAAAAAGCTACAAAATATGTCTTTTAAAAATTTTAAAGAAACGCCTCTGGAGTGACTTGAGAGAATTAAGCAATATTCAAAATTTAAAGGCACAACTCTCCAGGAAAATGAAATTTCGAAAATCTGAAAACAAAGTAAATGAAGAGTACATTTCCAAAAACCCTGCCAGCCTATTTTAAAACTCTGTTCAGACCACAAAAATTAAAGATTTCCAATACGATAATTTTTTGCACTGTACAGGCCGCCAAATAAATAGTAATTACGGTGAGAAAACAAAACATTGGCGGATTAGAAAAACCAGTGTCAACTGATACGATGAACTGGCAGAAAGAGGATGATGAAAATGTATTGTTTTACCACATTTAAGTTTTCACTCAGTTCCTGCCTGGTTTTTTGATTTTTTGAAAATACGAAGATTTGAAAATCTGGATTTTTGAAATTCAAGCAAGTTTTTCTATCTGAAAGCTGTACACCTTCATATGACTGAGCTTCGGGTTTAATTATCTAGATTTCTATAAAAGATATAAAAAACTTGTCAACTGATAGACTTCTTATCATAATATCACAAGCATTTTTGCAGTTTACAGATTTTTGATATCTCTTTCAGAAATTGAGATAACTTATCTCAAAGTGCAAGTCTAGGGTTTAATTTTGCGGAATTTTTTAACATGTTCGACTGTTTTTGACGGTTAACGAATCTAGGAAATGGTCAAAAACCGGCCACAACTTTATTTATTACTCTTTTCCGAAATCAATGCACGTTGAGACCGAAAATTTACTCAAAATTGCGAGAAGCGAAAACAACAAATTAATGCATGCGCCTTTAAAACCGTACCTCGGACGAATTTTCTTGCGCCCCATTTGGCTGTTTTTCTATTTTATAAGGAAAATAAATTAAAGATTTATGAGAATTAGACAAAATTTGACAGAAACAAGCGAAAAAATAAGAGAAAAAGGCAAAAATTCAATAATTGTTAAGGTACTGTTTAAAGGCGCGTGCATTAATTTGAAAAATACAGTAGTGTTGTTCTCAAGTTTCGCAATCTGTTATAATCGCTTTGATGTTTTAACCTCCCGAATTCATTTTTTCAGTCTCATTCTATTGTTACAAATCAAACATCGAAAAAAATATAAATTTCACTTTTCAGCATATAAGATCCAAATGGCATAGTAACCTTTCTTTCCGCTATCTTTTTTTTTGAAAAATAAAACAAATCAATTTCGGGTCGTCTTGCCATTTTTAGGTGCGCCCTCCCTCCCCTTTTTTTCTCCCAATTTTAAATAACATCCACTATCTCGAGACACCTATTGTGCTTCTTACCCAATTGTGAATCATGCTATAGTACGGAAAATTGTTGTCTAGTGTTTTTTTTTATTCCTCTTGGTACTGTACATTCGAAACTTCTTCTTGTATTATACAAGAAATCAAATAGAGTCCAAATAGTTTAGAATACATTTACCTCAAATTTTCCAAAAATTACTTTCTACACCGTTGCAACAAATGTGTTCTTTCTAAAAGGCAAACATTTGCCAGTGATCAGTAGGAGGCAGAGTAGATCAGAAAAAATCAGGAAATGAGAAAACGAAACACAATTCTTCCTTCCCACAACCGTATATTCTTAATTTCAAGGCCAAACTATAGGAATAAATAGGAATAAAGCTTTAACACAGAAGCAAATAAACATGGTTGAGGGTTCTGAATTGAGGAAAAAAAGCATAAACATGTCCTCGATTTCCTTTTCTTTTCCCTATTGCCGTTTTCTACCGTATTTGCGCATGAATAAAGAAAATCAACACGAATTTTCTTCCTCTTTCCCACCCATTTCGACAATTCAATATAGATCGTGAATTCATAAACAACTCCTTCTGAAAAGAACACAGAACTGTTCTCGATTTTGCTTTTTTTCCCTTTATTCGGTGCTTACATTGTTAACTTCCCATTTGAACAATTACTCACATACAGTAATCCACTTCCTTTACTTACAATTTTTTGTTGATGTTGACCTCATAGTCTTTTCGTCTCATTCATTGTGCGGGAGGTCAGAGCATGGTATTTACACAAACTGACCACAGACTTTGTGCTGGTGGAAGGCTACTACTTTCATTCCTTGCTCCTTATCGTGTTCTCCTTCTGTGTGCTTTAAAAATCTAATTTCCGCGAAACCTCTTCCGCATCATGTTCATTTTGGTGAGACGAGACAGTTTGGTTAATTGGTTTTTTGAGTTTTTGAAAATTCAGAAAATTCTTTTTTTGTTCATTACTTCGATCGAAATGATTCCCCATTCTTGCTTTTCAAACTCAATTATCTTGATTTCTACAATAGATACCAAAAAATCCCCAACAAATAATATGCTGATGATATTATGGCAAACATTTTATCAGTTGACATATGTTTGTTATCTTTTATAGAAATCGGGATAATTGAGCTTGAAGGGCAAGTATAAGGAAGCCTTCTATTAGGGTATTTACATTATTTCAATTTATTCTTATGAAGATAGTTTGAAACTATAAATTTTACTTGAAATTCAGTAATTGAGCTTAATATTTCAACTGTTCTTTCGTTCATCAGTTTTGATCTTCGGAGTTTTAGATATAATTAGCTTAAAAACGTTCTCAGAACCTAAATTGTTCTTTTAAAAAACTCGTTTTGTACAACAAATCAACGTCCACGAACGTTTGAAAAAACCTATGAATACTTCATTTTATAGTCTTTGTATACCGTAAAACCTGTAATAGAAGGGCCCCCATACTGTCCGGGTTGAGCTCAATTATCTCGATTCCTATTAAAGCTGTCAAAATGTGTCAACTGATAAAATGTTTGGAATGTTATGATAAACAATTTATCAGTTTGCAGTTTTTTTTTCATATCTTTAACAGAAGCCGAGATAAATTTGGTCAGCGTTAAAGATTAAGAGGCCCTTCTATTACAGGTTTTACGGTATATATTTCCTTTTTTGGGATAAAACATCAAATTGTAAATTTTTTGGAAATATATTTTTTTTGGCGTAAGAGAACATTTTTCAATTCGCTCCTCTGCATATTAGCAACACCAAACCTTCAGACACTTTTTAGTACTTTTTACCTAAAAGAACTTTTGTGCACGAAAATGTTGGTTTGACCTTCTGTACCAACATAAATGGATTATTTTCTAAAACCCATGTGTGTTTTCACATCTCTCATGATTTTATTTGCCTTCTGTGTGCCATTCCGATCTTCGACTCCCTCCAATTGACAGTTTTATGTATCTAAACAAGGTGTGAGCAGTACCTAAACAGAAGTGTTATACCTACTCGGAAAAAACTACAGTATAATTGTGTGACTACAGTTTAATAGATTTCTTTGATCTAAAGACAAGACTCACCGCCCAAAACTTCTGTACATATTGACACTGATGCGGGCGGGTTGGCAACGTGAGCGTGGTTAGGTATAGAGGAAGAATCAAAAAGTTAATCATAAATGTAAAAATAACGATCTGGCCTTATGGTCCCGGAATTTTTGAAAAAAAATCCAAAATTTCAGAAGTTCGATTTTGTGAAAAAAATACCGTAAAACCTCTAATAGAACGACACCCGGATCGTCCACTTTGAGCCTATATATCTCACTTCTTTTGAAAGATATCAAAAAGTGGTTAACTAGTAAATGTTTATCAGGATATCAGCAACATTTTACTAGTTAGCTACTTTTTGATATCTTTCACAGTAAATGAGATATATAGGCTCAAAGTGGACAATCCGGGTGTCGTTCTATTAGAGGTTTTACGGTATGCTTTAACGACAATCCATTGTCGAGCTTATTATTATCAGAAATGTTGCCTGTTTTTTGTAAATTACTCCAAAAATTTTTTTGAGAAATACCTTGAAAATTACTGTAAACCGGAGCCATGGCAATTTCGATAAAAGTCATGATCAAAAGAGTAAGTTCAAAGTTTAACCATGATGATGCTGATAACATGTTCGTGATGTTTATGCTTCCCTTTTCCGGGCCCCGCCGCCGCAGACTTAAACGCATCTGAAAATCTGAATCATCGTCATCATTTCCATGAGAATCTTGAGAAAAATGAAGCAACCCCCACGTTGTCCATCAGAACCACACCCAAGAACCGCGTAGGTGGTCTGGTCTGTATATGGCGGTTTGCATATTCGGAACAGTTCAAGATGATGTATGTTTTTCGAGTGGGAGGAACCAGGAGATGACATCCACAACGTTTTTTTTTCAATCATCTTCCCTTGAATAAGGGAGTACAGTGAAATATATAAGGGTTAGGTTAAACTAAGTTCAGAAGGCTCTCTTCATTTTTGAATAATACATTGCATTTCCTTGCACTTTCTTTTTCTGTTCCTGATGAATGTTCCTGACGAATGTTCCTGATGAATGAGTCTGCATAATTTCTAAAGCGAACTACTTCTCTTTTATGGTAATTTCTATTCCGCATGGAACATTTTCCCCCTTCTTATTGTTGCAAAGATGCATCTGAGTGATGCTTCTTTGTATTACAAACTTTTGAAATTTTGTGTATAACACTTTTTAGGCTAGCAGCTGAAATTGTGTTCTTAGGCATTACGGTAAATACAGCATTGGTCAAAAAGATATACAAAAATGTACTTTTCAGATGATTTTGACTATTTTTCAGAAGTCTGGAGCTTAGCTGTCAAGTGTAATCTCATTTTGAAAATTTCGTAGAATGTAAAACAGACCTAGATTGAAAACTTTGCCAACACATAATTTTTCGAAAACTCCTAGTTTTTCAGATATTGGTCAATTTTTGAAGGACCCCTCCTTTTTCACATTTTTGTACTAAACACGAGAAAAAGCAGGGGTCCATCAGAAATCAGCAGAGCTAAAAAACTAGAAACTTTCAGAAATTTCTGTAAATGCATAGTTTTCAATCTAGATCCGTTTTATATCCTTCGAAATTTTCAAAGTGCTCGGAAATTCGACAGCCGAGCCCCGGACTTCTGAATATGGTCTAAATCGACTTAAAACAGGAAAAATATTTTTGAATGTTTTTGGTCATTACGATAGGTACATACATCTTCTTTTGGGTTGTTACCAGTTCTTGTCGGGTTGTGTTCGTGACTCACTAAAAAGATTATTCTCAAAAAAGAAAGCTCGAGAACAAAAACTGGTAAATGACGTGAGCATGAACTTAAGCACAATACCGCGCTTGAGTAAATTGTGAACCATAGTACTATAAAAGAAAAACGATACGTGTCATTTCCCAAATTACTCTCTAATTTCCTCCAATTCTTCCCTTCCAAATCCTTCTTTTGGTCCTTTACCTTTCTCTTCCTTCAGTTACACCATCGTCGGCTTCCATTTCCGCAATTAGACCGAAAATCTTTAGAACAAACATTGCGGATTACATAATCCCGATGTCTCACTCGATTCAGTAGTGAAAGTGTTTCTTTTGAATGAATTGTTGGTAGGAGGAGGCAAGAAAAGAGATAGAATTGAGACTATTTGTATCTGGTTACAGTCCGTCTCAAATTCGCACACCTACACCGTTTTTGGAATAAAAACTTGAAGAGGTGTCTCTCTCTCTCTCTGGATAGTTCGTGACTGATGTCTACTGACTCATCATTTATTGTCATGCACCTAGATTATTGAAAAAAAAGCGGACAGGTAAACTGTTCTTTCTCGGTCTGCAACGGTCAAAAACATGTTAGGTGATGAATAGCGTTTTTTATATTTGACATGTTGTCCTTGTTTCAATGTTCACTTTCATTTTTTAATAATTTTTCATTTATAGGTCCACGAAACTTTTTCAAAGTAGGTTATCTTCACGGAATTGGATTCAAAACCTTCCTGTTACTGTAGTTTACAAGGTCCTTGGTTTTCAAAATTTTTTCGTGAATGCGATTTTTAATGAATGGGTTCTATACGTTTATTTTAATAACTTCTTTTGATGAAGTTTTGAAATCTTTAAACAAATTGAAAATTACTCGTTCTATTAACTAAAAATTTATTAATTCAACCTACCGTAAACATTCTCATAAAATGACCCCTCCAACTTTTATCTTTGAGCTTAATTATCTCGATTCCTGTGAAAGATGTCTAAAATATGTCAACTGATAAATTATTTATCATGATAGCAGCAACATTTTATCAGTTGACAAAATTTTGATATCTACTGGAGAAAATGAGATAGAGGAGCTCAAAGTTGACCGTTTGGGGAGAATCCATCAAAATTGTTTACCTCTTTCAGTTGAAAATAGTCATTTTTGAATGCTTTGAAGGATAGAGTAAATATTGTTAGACGAGACTGAAAGTTTCTGGGTCCACTGAACAAAAGAAGAGTTTTGATTTCGTAGTTAACAACTTCTTTGTACGACTTCATCCAAGTGAGGTGAACGACTTGAAAGTGTCACGACAATAACTTGAATTTTTATTTAGGAAACTTTAGGATTCGGTATATTTTGAGAGGTTGATAAACTTCTTGTCGGTACTCAAACTGCAAAACCTAGAAAATACCGTAACCCAATGTTGAGAGCTGTTTTGAATCCATTTGGCTTTCTCTTATACTTTATACCTATCAGTCATCTCAGTGTAGGTGTGAAGTTGAATATCTAAGCCTCAGGTGACCTTCCTCCCCTACCTCAAAATTTGCCCAAGTATATCCTCCCACTCTATTTGATTTCGTTTTGCCCTCGTTCCCCCGTTCTCCCACCCCCTCTCTATGTCCCCCACCTGATTTAGGTGTGATAGTGTCACTTCAATACCTTAACACCCCCTTACTAATTTATTCAAAACCTTTTTTCTGTTCTTTATCATCTAGTTCCAGAAGTTGTGTTTATTAATAACACAGTTGACAGGCAGAGAGGAGTGTGGGAGGGAGAAGGGCAGGCAGAGAATAAACAGTTATCGATACAGTACACTGAATGATGGAGAGGAGAAGAGGGGCCTACGCCATAGTCAACAAAATGGCGTCGGTGTCTTCTCCTCCTAGGCCCCAAATCAGCCATCAATCTTGTCCCTCTCTGGGTGTTCATCACATGAACAAGTAGAGAAAACGATTTGACTATAAAATATCGTCGAATTTGTAGCTTTAGTGCAACTCTATTGAATGGTTTAGAAATCAAAGAACCTTAAATAGGAAAACATTTTTTTTTTGAAAAACTTTTTGTACTACTAATACTAATATGTACTACTTCTTCTCTGTTTTTTTTGCTGTAAAACATTCCAGATTCCCTTTATTGATGTTTCATTTTTTCTACATCTTCTCATTCTCTCTTTTCATAATTTTTTCTAAATTTCAAAAAGTAATTCTAGACAATGGACGCGCAGAAAGAATGCGTGTTCGTCTCGGAGAAATCCAAAATATTCCCCTCGACTCGACTATTTTTCTCATTTCTACTATGCCTGTGTTTTGTGGCACTCGCTATTGGAACCTCGAACATTTCACAGTCCATGGTTTGTATGGTCAAAAAGCCGGATACCAATTTTTCGTGCCCGCTGGCGGAGCCAGAAGTGGAAGCGGTGCCGTGTAATCATCCGAAACAGTTTGCATGGAGCTCCATTCAACAGGGTAAGTGGTATTTTTGCAAAAAAAAATTTTTTTTATCCGGTCATAAGACAGTTGATCATTTAAAAATCCTTCTTAGAATGTCAGATTTATCAAATTGTTTTTTTTTCAAAAAAATTCCTATCTCTTCTGAAATAAGAAGAAAAATTACTTTCTAGGTCTCATCTACTCGGGACAAAACTTCGGTTCCCTCTTCATGTTCCTCACTGGGTGGCAAGCGGATCGTTTGAATGGAAAATGGACGATAGTGGCGGCCATGGTGTTCATTATCATATCCAACGCTCTTCTACCAGTCTCCGCTGGCGTCTCATTTGCGCTCGTCTTTTTTCTGAGGTTTGTGTGTTATATAACACCTTCATAGAACAACTTTAAGCCGATAGATTGTATAGGTCACACCGTATGTGTTTCATTTGAAGAAAATAGATGAAAGTGAGATTCGCGGCGGCGTTCCAAATGTCTCAATTTGATCTGTTAGTATATTTTTCTAGGTTAGGAAAGATAGAGACGAGAAAAAAAATATGAAAGGAATGATTGAGATTTATGGGGAATGAACATATGATTATTCGGTTATTTTGACTTGTGATCAACATATAATAAAAATAGATAAATAGATGAGTAAAATAGAAAGAGAAGAAAACAGAGAGATCAGAAAAATAAAGAGGATTCTTATTAAGGGAAGTGTGATGATGTCATTTCTAAAAAAATGTCTAGAAAATTTGGATACTAGATTTGCTTTAATTAGAAGCCTACCGAAATCGTTAGGTTTGAGCGCAATTATCTAGATTCGTGTAAAAGATATAAAAAACTTGTCAACTGATAAATGATTTATCATAATGTTACCCATATTTGATCAGTTGACTATTTTTTGATATCTTGTAAAAGATATCTAAAACTTGTCAACTGATAAATCGTTTATCATAATATAACCTATGTTTTATTAGGTTGGCGGGAAAGTCTTTGTCACTCTGTTTGTTTAATCACTGTTCTCGTATATGGAGGCTGTGTATGATATCGACTTTAGTGAATAACAAGGTGATAAGAACCTTCCATATAAACAAGTCCCCATCTCCTTCCCTGCTCCTCATCTGTAATTGAAACGATATGTTTGTTCCCACTGCTATTCACATCAGACATGTTTTGATTTACCTCTTCCTATCTCACACCACGATGAAGGATTCGGAAACTTTCTTGAAGAATGTGTACAACACACATGCCCCTCACTACAATACTATTCGCAATTGGTTCCATCGTTTCGAAAAAGATGACTTCTCGCTCGATGAAAAGGATCGCTCTGGGAGACCCCGTGAGTTGGATTTGGACAAGCTGAAGCACGCATTGCAATCGGATCCATTTCAATCTAGCCGTGAACTAGCTGTCACATTCGGAGTTCACCATAGCACAGTCCTTGAAGGTTTGAAGTCTCTTGGAATGAGAAAACTTTTTGGTCGATTCATACGTCATCACCTGACTCAAGCCAACCTTGACCGCCGAGTCGACGATTCGATTACTCTTCTCACTCTCCACGCGGGCGATCGATGGCTGGACCGGCTAATAACCGGAGATGAGAAGTGGGTCTTCTACGATAATCACCACAGGAAATCCCAGTGGGTTGGAGAAGGAGAGAGCCCACAGGATGTCCCCAAACCCGACCTTCATCCGAAAAAAGTTATGCTCTCTGTGTGGTGGGGAGTGGACGGCCCCATCTACTGGGAACTTCTGCCCGAGGGCAAAACAATAACTGGAGACCTCTACACTACTCAACTACGAAACCTCAAGAAAGCAGTCGACCGTTCGGCCCTGAAAGACAAGAAAGTGTACTATCAACATGATAACGCTCGCCCACATGTTTCGAAACAAGTGAAGCAGGAGCTGATGGGATATGGATGGAATGTTCTCCCTCACCCCCCGTATTCTCCTGATCTTGCTCCTTCCGACTATTGGTTATTTGGCGATATGACACGTGCCTTCGAAGGAAGAAGCTTCAATTCCCGTGGAGCGGTCGAAGCGGCACTCAAACAATACTTTGCCTCACGCCCGGCTGGATTCTACCGCAATGGAATCCATAAATTGAGGGAACGTTGGAGACATGTTGTTGATAATGATGGACAATATAATTAATTATTCGGTTATTTTTTCTTTGAGAAATAAACTATTGAAAAAGTGACAAAGACTTTCCCGCCAACCTAATATTAGTTAACAGTTTTGTGATATCTTTTATAGGAATCGAGATAATTGAGTTCAAAGTTGACGGCGTTTTCTATCTTGGAAACTTTTCCAACCAATGTCGTCCATTTCATCCAATTTCATAGTTTTTCCAGATTTCTCACTGGCGTTGGAGATGCTCTTCTGTCCCCTGCATCTTCTTCCATGATCACTAGATGGTTTCCGCCAAAAGAACGACCCAGTGCACTTGGAATCGTGACCGGTGGTCGTCAAATTGGTCAGTTATCTTTTTTATTGCCATTTCCCTTTTTCACGTTTCGACCTCTAACTTTTGTTCATTGGCAGAGATTCGAATAATGTGATACTAAGAAAGTAAATGAAATGGAAAATTTGTGTTTTTGAAGATAAACACAAACAACAAAACAATGTTTCTTCCAGGCACCCTGATTATCTTACCGGTTGGCGGATGGTTGTGTGGAAACGATGGCAGCAAATTTCTTGGTGGTTGGCCAGCAATTTTCTATCTGTCTTCAGTGTAGCCGCCGCGGTGTTGGTCATCTGGATGGTTTTCTCAGCTGACAAACCATCGAAACATTTGTGTATTTCTCATGTAATTCAGAAAACAGGGTTAAATTGATAGCATAAATGCAATTTCAGAACGAGGAAGCCTATATCACTCGAAAAATCGAAGAAGAGAATATTGGAAAACGAAAGCAAAGAAAGAGTACACCATGGAGAGCAATTTTGACTTCCAAGCAAGTCTGGGTAGCAGTAGCAGCTTTGGTTTGCCACGAATTTCCACTAGTGATCATGCTTCAATTCCTACCAAAATTCTTCTCGGATGTTCTTGGGCTCTCCAACACAGTTAACGGATTAGTTTCTGCTCTTCCAATGGGAATCCTATTTCTATCCAAATGCCTGTCATCTAGTCTAGCATCTTATCTTACAGCAAATGGATATCTGAGTAAGCTCATGGTTACAATAATCCTATTTTGATCGTCTGTTTTTAGGGAAAACCCAATCTTGCAAAATCTTCAACTTCATTGCCTCCCTTGGACTTGGAATCTGTATTGCTATTACTCCATTAATGGGAACTCTTCAACAATCGGTGTGGGCAATTTTGATACTTTGTATGGCAAATGCTTTTGCAGGTATACCCCTCTAAAATAGAAGTTTACTATACAATCCTAATTTTCTAGGACTCCACACCCCTGGAGTTCAAACTGCTCTTGTTCAACTCGCCCCTGCATTTTCCGGTATTATCACTGGAATCGCTTTCACGGTCGCCGCGTGTTTCTCGATTTTCAACAAACTTCTTATCAGTCAGATTCTAGTGTGAGTTTTTTTTAATAGATATAACATATCTATATGAATATCTCTTATCACTGACAACTTATCTCGTTCTTCTTGGTTTCAGGACTGGTTCCAAACACGAATGGACTATTGTTTTCGAGATTTCAGCGTTTGTCGCTATTCTACCAACAATTTTCTTTACAGTGTGGGGATCGGCAGAAAGAACGGTGAGTTTTGAAGAGAATTCTGAAAATCCTGAGCTCTCTTTTCATTTTAAAAATTGGAAAACTCCGAAATTTTGAAATGAGGATTTCTCGAAGTTTCGAATTTTTAAAATCGGAATATTCCTAAATACCAATTTTTAAAAACCGAAATATCGTAAAATTTTTAAATTGGAGCTTTTCGAAGTTCCGAAATTCCAATTTTTCAAAATCGGATTACTACAAAACTCTTAATTACACAAAATCAAAATTTCTGAAATTCTGAAAATCCAAATTTTCCCAAATAGACGAAATTCTGAATTTTCTGAAAACAAAATATTCCGAAATTCCGAAATTCCGAAAATTTCAAAATCACAATATTCCGAAGTTCCGAATTTCGGAATTTTTCGAAACCGGATAATTCCGAAATTCTCAAGATTGGAATATTCTAAAATTTCGAATTTTTCAAAATAGGGATATTCCGAGATTCCGAAAATCCGAAATTTGGACAACCGGAATTTCCGACATTCTGAAAAATTCCGAAAAGGCTATTCGGACATTCCTGGTTTTGCAAGACAACTTTTTCCAAATAAAAAACAATTTCAGGAATGGGCTTCCAACCGTGTCTCGGTCCCAAAGGATGCCGATCAGAAATCCAATGACTCTGAATCCTCAACCTCCTCGACGATACAAGCTTTCGCCAAGTATAGCATGTTTCTATCTCATGATCTCACGAATTCTGCCTAGCCGAAAAGAAATTAGCTTTATTTAAAAAAAAAAAACTTTAACACATTTTCTATTGCCAGCTTTAGTTGTAAATCTCGAATCCAACGGGCGGAAAACACTTATCACTGAAAAAACCAAACGATATCATTTTCTTTCTCTCTGGCTAGTCTACTGTAATTAAAGAAACCTCCCCCCCCCCCCCATTTTCACTTTATCCTGTTCATGATTGTTTTATTTTTCTTCTTGCTTTTTCTGTAAGTAACGAACATTGTCCTTCTCTGCATCCGGGTGTGCTGGACCAAAAAATCACTGCATTTTTATAAATTTTAATACATTTATCTCCTTTATCAAAAACTAGGTTCATTGTATGCGTACACAGCTTTACTTCCGATTTCTGTGTGTATTTAAAATAAAAGTTTTAATCAAAATTATTCATTAAAAAGTGAAAAGAGGAGCAGGTGATAATTGGAAATATCGAGAGAAAAATGTGTTTCAGCTGCCTTATGCTCACGGAAAAAAAAACTTGGCCATGTGATATTAAGCCACAAGTTTTGTTTTGTTCAGTCCTTTTGCTCTCAAACTTTGAAATGCGCCAAAAATGATTCCCATGCTAATTTGGTTCATTTTCATTGTGCTGATAGCGCTGCTAGCATGTCTAGCAATCAAATTTTTGGTGGGTTACTGTAGTTGGAACCGATATCGAATGCCAATGACGTTCTAGGCTCTCCGCATCGTTTTGGCACTGATTCTAAGCCTTCCAATATTGGTTTCTATTGGGTTCTGTGTTCTCCGAAGAAGTCCTGTCACAGAGACAAATGTAAGTCAAGTAAAATTCGGTTTCTGTGATATTGTAGCCACATAATTTGGAGTTTACAACTGTTTGGGCGTACAATGGGGTACAAAGTAATTTAGGGGTGCAAAAAGGTGCTTTTTTCCGGTAATTTGTACCCTAGTTGCAAACGGGCCGGCCCGGCAGATGGCGAACCGGCAGATAACTCTGCTTCAGAACAAGATATTTCGACAAATTTGATATAAAATGATAGATCTCGACGAGGTCCATCTTGGCTTTACTATACGGGATGGGTTCAGGTCCATTATAATG
>NC_013491.2:2527687-2551902 GCF_000004555.2 Caenorhabditis briggsae | reverse complement strand
GTAAAGGTAAGATAGACCTCGTCGAGATCTATCATTTGATATTAAATCTGTCAAAATATCTTGTGCTGGAGCCGAGTTATATGCCGGCCAGCCATCTGCCGGGGCCAGCCCGTTTGCAACTATGATTTGTACCTCCAAATCGATTATTTCGTACCCCTAAATCATTTTTACCCCAATGACTCAAAAATTTATGTACCCTCCAAACTATGTGCTGTTATTGTAGTAACTTTAGAAACCGATTTTCTTCAACAACACCAATATTGTGTCGGAACGAGGAGAAGCTCATGGTTTGGTTCATGAGAATACTATTGCAGCATTCCGTCAGGTAAAATGTTCAGGAAATTCAAATTTAAAAAGTCCTGAGAGTGAATCAACCCTCATTTTCAACCCTCATTCTTAACGTTAGCAAATCATTTGAGCCAATTTCCTTTCCCAAGTTCTTTGAGCCAGTGAAATTTTACTTCTAACTTAGAACCAATTTTTCTCTTTTTCTGTAAAAGATATCAAAAGGTTGTCAACTGATAGTCATTTTTTCATAATATTACAAACATTTTGTCCGTTGACATATTTCTCATATCTCTCTTACGGACCGAGATAATTGAGCTTAAACTTGTGGGCGCCTTCTATAAAATTTTAGGGTGTCCGGATTATATTTTTTATCCTCAAATCTACTTCGACCCTTTAAGGCTAAACAAAATGGAGCAGATACAATCAAAATGGATGTCCGAATGACCAAAGATGGAATGATCATCGTCCTCAGACCGGATAGCATTCTCACTGACAACGCCACCTACGCAATAAGTGAGACTCATTGGATTCAAATAAGCCAGCTTAATGTCTATGGGTGAGAACTAGACCTTAGGGTTCGATCAACTACAGTATTCTAGTGGCAACAATGGAACAATTCTATCATTCGACGAAGCTGTGTCATGGTGTGAGGCCAACAAGATGAACATGATTTGGCACCTTCCTGACTTTTCTGGCGATGTGAGTTATCGAAAAAGAAATCTAGAAATTTTTAGACCAGTTTTCAGCTGCTCACATACCTCCGCAACAAAATCATGCAGGACAGCTTGTATAGCAAGGTTGCCGTGACAACTTATCACTCGTTGGTGGCCCTGAAAATGCGTTTTACGGATACACAGTTGTTGATAGGTACGGAGGCTAGAAGCTTCAAAAGATCAGAAGCTAAAGTATGACTAAATATTTCAGGACTGGTCTGGAAAAGCAATGAGTTTTCAATTCAAAATGGAACTGCTACTGGGACAATGTACACTGCTTGGTTCTTCTCGATGATGGATTCATTCACCTATTGGGGAGTTAGGTATACTGTAGATATGTAGAATAGAGGACAATATATAATATTTCAGATCCCTCCTGGTTCCCAGTTTCCTTGGAGTCGATTTCTTGGTGACCAGTGTCGAGGATGCCGATAGAGCTTTGATCCTAGAGTCCGCTGCATCTGGTATCAAAACCATTATCTATGATATGGCTACAGTTCAAGAACGGAACTATTTTGCACGTCAAATGCAGCTTCCAATGATTGTCGATGATCTTGTCGAGCTACTGGGAACAACCTCTCCGGCGTCCGCTTCAAATAATTCTAGTCGAAAATCAAACAGATTTTCGTAAAAATTGATTTTTGTTTGTTTCTATTTTTTCCAGCGAACAAATAAAAATCTCAGTTGAAATTATTTGTTTATCTAGACAGACAAGAATTGCAGAACTACAGGAACTAGTACAAAGAAGGAGTATCGTTATAGGGGAAACCGTAAGAAACAAAAAGTATTTTGTGAAATAAATACAAAAAGGAAGTCATGGGTTCGAGAAAAAAGAGACTACAGTAATTCTAAATTATCCTACAATCTTGCCGGCATTGTAGTAGCATGAATGGCGTTTAGAGTCCATTGTTCGATGTCATATACGGCTTTTGATGCTTCGTAAAGCTCGCTGTGGAAGTTGAGCATTGCATGGAACCCATTTTCGTAGTTTATAGTGGTTGTGGAGACACCGGCAGTCTGGAAAATGATATTACGTTTTTAGATAATCCCTAACAATTCATTTTCACTATTTGCGAACAAAGAACGTGCATGAATAGAAAAAACACGGCTAGCCAATGCCAATTTTAATGAGGTTATCGAATCAACACAAAGATTTTCAAAAAAAAAAAAAGAGAATTGTACCCAGCGGTCATTGATATGGCTATACAAATTGATCAGAAGTGAATTGCCTATATTTCTTGGTGTCTAGCATGATCGGAGACCACTGTTTTTATCAAAAACGTTTAAACTGTCAAAATGGGTAAAATCTTACAATCCACATTTTTATAATTAACAAGATTTGGATACTTATATAAGTTTTCCAGATAAAACACTTTTCAAGTGGCCCTACTGCTTAGAACTATTTAATTTTTCAGAAAATTGTTAACTGACAAAATTTGTGAAATCTTACGTTTTACATTTTCATAATTCACAAAAATTTGATAGCTATGTAATGTTCTAATTATACTAATTTGAAAAAAGACATTTCTCTTTTGCTCACCTCTAATCTATGTGCATATATCAGTCCTTCATCCCTTAGAACATCGAATTCACAAGTGACAACCATTGTTGGGGGAAGATTAGAAACGTCTTTTCTCATCATAGGCGAAAAATCCGGATTCGTCAAAAAAGGCTCCATTAACTGTTGAGCCTCGTGGCTCGGACGAACCGCCCATCTTTCTGGGATACTGCTATTTTTGTACCTTCTTGTAGCTTCGATGGTTTTTTCGAAGGACATTATCTATCATTTTTTTGATGAAAATTTCAAACAACAAGATTATGTTTTACCTCATCAACTTCCTGTTTCAAATGATCCGCAACATGTCCGTTTGACATCACACTTGGTACCAGGTACGCTTTTTCGTCCATATTGATTCCAGCATAGAACATATAATAATATGCCACTGACTCAGGATCCACCAATGCGTACCCATCAAGTCGCGAATGGAAATAACGGTAGGATGCGGTCTGCATGTCAGCCATTTGAAGAAGTGGGTAGATCAAAACTTGTCCAGCTAGTTTTGGAGACGCATTGCGAGCTGCCCTTCGTTGTGCGATAACTGTAGCCAAGTTCCCGCCTGCTGAATCTCCCATAATCACCATTTTAGAAGTGTCGATCCCGAATTGAGCTGGTCCATATTGTATAAAATGTTCGATAGCAGCTTCACAATCAAGAATACCACCAGGGAAGACTGTTTCAGGAGACAAGCGGTATTCAATTGAAATAAACAAGGTCTTCATCTCATAGGCCATTCGTTTAACCAGCGAATCGTACATATCAACATTTCCAAGTGCAAATCCACCGCCATGAATGAACAGGACAACTCCATCCGTCGAAGTTTGGTTATTCAGTGGGCGGTAGACTTTGACTGGTGTCCCATTCCATGTCTGCCATTTGATTTCTATCTCACCGTGAGTGTTTACAAGGAGGCCGAGAGATTTGGAAAGGAAGTTTAGGGCTCCACGGGTCCATTGAACCATACTGCTGGCTTTTGAGAACATGTGACTCTGGAAATGGGGTTTTGTTTGAAGGTTTTCGATATAGAATGGGTGTTGTTTCTGTTCAAACTTGTTCGTGAAACAATTTGGATGATTTAGATCACTTCTCTGTACAAAATTCCCTATATTTTCATTCGGGAATTTTTGAGAATCTCAAAATTTTGGGATCATTGTGGTCAATATTGTGGGTTCTTGTGCCTTTAAAGGAGTGAAAACATTTGAAACTTGTATTGACTCTAAATTTACGTTTGTATGTAGTTTTACATCATCATGCGAGGTCAAACAAATAAATAAATGGGGCACAAAGCAATTTAGGGGTACAAAATCTCTAATTAGGGGTTAAAAATATATAAAGTAATCCGAATTTCGTACCGCTAAATTGTGGAATTTGTGCGCCTAAGTCACACATTTTTGGGGGCCCGTGTATCCGCGAATTGCTATGTGTCAAAAAATCAATAAATCCCTCACCGGATAGTAATACGTCACTCTCAGTGCTGGCTCCACAATATGCATAACTGCCCGATCCCACGTGCTGACCGTAAATCCATCCGGAAGAGGTTTATACAATGAGTAGCACGTTGTGAGTAAGGCTATAGTCGCTACACAAACTATAATATATCTCATTCGAGTTGATTCTCTTTTTTCTTTGCTCATTTTTTAACTGGTCTGAAAAGATAATAATGGGTAATTGTCAAGTATCTAGCATATTCGGAATTCAAAAGAAAAATTTAGGAAAAGAAGAAAGAAGAAGAAAAAGAGTTATTGGAAACCATTTAGGCTGACGAAGAATTCTCAAGGCCATAATAATTATTACCACCTTTCCTTAGGACCCTCTAAACTGTCTGCGAGAGATCATAAGGAGTAGAGAGACGCAGACACCACAAGATGACCGTAAACTAATAAAGGTGAGATTTGAGGGTCCGATGGGGATGACATATTGATCCCCATCTGTCCGAATAACAGACAGTTTCACGTAGAATACGATGATACACGTTTTTCGCAGAAAAGGACAAGTTCTAGATAATTATGTATTTTCGAAATTAGATATGTTTATCACTGACATCATGAAGTTTCAGAAAAAAAATGTAGTTTTTTTTTCAAAATAACAAGAAAGGAATCTTTAAAAAAAGAACTAAGAATCGAACGAAAGATAACATCTAATGATTCTTGTGCCTTTTAAAACATTTGGAACTTGTAGTGACTCTAAATTTACGTGTATAGTTTCGAATCATACAAATTTTGAAAGGCGAGGTCAAACAAATAAAGAATTCTTTTAAAAAACTAGGAGGATAACACGAAATAGGATTAGTTGAAGTCATTTACGTGGAACGACCGCTGGCATCAGATTATTTTTACGCTCTTTCAGGTTTTTTTCTATTAATTTCTCACTTGAAATAAGAATGATAGGGTTACCATCTACCCGGATGTTCCCTAGAGAAAGTGAAAAACAAAATCTTGATTCCCAAAAAAAAAAAACTAACAGGACGACATTCTTGAATTTTTACGCCTTCTGACTGAAAAATTCTGATAAGAAAAAGGCGAGAAGGAAGGACCAACACATATTACAACAGTACGAATTTTCGAGAAGGAAGGGCGGAGAAAATAGGAAAAATGAAGAATTGCGGCGAACTGAAGCGGTCAACAATAGTTTCTTAGCTGAAAATGTTTCAAGGTTGCTGACCGGTAAAATTAGGGGGAAGTTTCGGAAAAAGAAGTGTAAACTGTTTGAAGGTTAAATGAAATGGGAAAAGAAGCTTTTAGATGAACAAGAAGAAGTCAAATATACAGCAAATGTGAAAACAAAAGAAGTAGAGAAGGAACCAGAAGTTTAGAATAACAGTGTTTGTATATGTTGTCAGATAAAAATCGATATCAGAATGTTCCTTGCATAAAATTCCTTGCATAGTTGAAAATTATCACTCTTTGCAAACGTCCTAATTGAATAAAATTGAATTTTCTAATCAAAATAATTAAAATGTGTCGTCCAAATTAAAAGAAAATAAGGCCCACAATTCTTTGTAAAACTGAAAGCAGGTTCAATGAATTAACGTCATTATTCTGCCACACACCAAAACATGGACAGCTAGCTTCTGCGTTTTGCCAAAAACATCGTAACTACTAGAATTTGAACTGTTTCCTATATATTTCTCATGCTGTTTGGTTTAAATGGTTCTCAAAGGAAAAAAAAGTTGAATGGATGAATTCAATAGAAAAAGAATCATTATGTAAATCAAGTTTGTCGAATTTTCGTTGGTCAGTTTCTAGGTTTCAAAAAAAAACACAAATTGTAAATTCAGATTTCAATGATGGACATTTTAACTAGTTTGCACAAACGACAAATACATTTTTTGATCTATTTTTTGTGATTTTTCGTGGTCATTTGTGTCGGAGTATTAACAGGTAAAATAACATAATTTTTGTCCTTCGTGCAAAGGCATAGTTACAGTACCCAATCATTAACGAATTCTATAAATCTGGACCACGCTATAATACGGAAAATCTAGATTTTGGATCTTGTTGGTCAGTTTCTAGTTTTGAAGGAAACACAGAAGGTCAATGCCATGGGGTTATCGTAAAAACTCTAATAGAACCCCATCTAAAATGTCAACTTTGAGCCCATATATCTCATTTTTTGTGAAAGGTACTAAAAAGTCATCAACTAACAAAATGCTCATTATAATTTGAACTATATTTTATCAGGTTGGCAATTTTTTGATATCTTTGATAGGAACCGAGATAAATTGGCTTGAAGGTAAAAGTAGGGATAAAAAGTCATTCTATTCGAGTGGTTACGGTATTCGTCATACTAAATTTGGTATTTTAACAAATTATATTCACTTACAAGCGACAAAAATTGTTTTATTCAAACATTTTTTTTCAATCCGAAATGATTAAAATATGTAATATGGACCACTCTGCAAAACGCAAATGATAGATTTCTGACCTCTCAGATCAGACTAGACTACAAATGGATTGTGAAAGAGGAGATATCTAAAAAGCATCAGTGTTCATTTCTTTTTTTACACTAAATGACTCATACGACCAGCAAAACTTCCAACCCCTCCCGCTTTCCTTTTTCCTTTCGTTTTTTATCCCATTTCTTCTTGTTTTTCTTTTTTCCCCATCATCCCGCCCACACTTGTCCGTCCGTCAAAAAATGTGAAAAGTAATTCATTTATTAGGTTGGCGGGAAAGTCTTTGTCACTCTGTTTGTTTAATCACTGTTCTCGTATATGGAGGCTGTGTATGATATCGACTCTAGTGAATAACAAGATGATAAGAACCTTCCATATAAACAAGTCCCATCTCCTTCCCTGCTCCTCATCTGTAATTGAAACGATATGTTTGTTCCCACTGCTATTCACATCAGACATGTTTTGATTTACCTCTTCCTATCTCACACCACGATGAAGGATTCGGAAACTTTCTTGAAGAATGTGTACAACACACATGCCCCTCACTACAATACTATTCGCAATTGGTTCCATCGTTTCGAAAAAGATGACTTCTCGCTCGATGAAAAGGATCGCTCTGGGAGACCCCGTGAGTTGGATTTGGACAAGCTGAAGCACGCATTGCAATCGGATCCATTTCAATCTAGCCGTGAACTAGCTGTCACATTCGGAGTTCACCATAGCACAGTCCTTGAAGGTTTGAAGTCTCTTGGAATGAGAAAACTTTTTGGTCGATTCATACCTCATCACCTGACTCAAGCCAACCTTGACCGCCGAGTCGACGATTCGATTACTCTTCTCACTCTCCACGCGGGCGATCGATGGCTGGACCGGCTAATAACCGGAGATGAGAAGTGGGTCTTCTACGATAATCACCACAGGAAATCCCAGTGGGTTGGAGAAGGAGAGAGCCCACAGGATGTCCCCAAACCCGACCTTCATCCGAAAAAAGTTATGCTCTCTGTGTGGTGGGGAGTGGACGGCCCCATCTACTGGGAACTTCTGCCCGAGGGCAAAACAATAACTGGAGACCTCTACACTACTCAACTACGAAACCTCAAGAAAGCAGTCGACCGTTCGGCCCTGAAAGACAAGAAAGTGTACTATCAACATGATAACGCTCGCCCACATGTTTCGAAACAAGTGAAGCAGGAGCTGATGGGATATGGATGGAATGTTCTCCCTCACCCCCCGTATTCTCCTGATCTTGCTCCTTCCGACTATTGGTTATTTGGCGATATGACACGTGCCTTCGAAGGAAGAAGCTTCAATTCCCGTGGAGCGGTCGAAGCGGCACTCAAACAATACTTTGCCTCACGCCCGGCTGGATTCTACCGCAATGGAATCCATAAATTGAGGGAACGTTGGAGACATGTTGTTGATAATGATGGACAATATAATTAATTATTCGGTTATTTTTTCTTTGAGAAATAAACTATTGAAAAAGTGACAAAGACTTTCCCGCCAACCTAATAAATGCATAGTTACAAACAAAATGGTTTTGAAAAAGAAGCAAAAAAGGCACGAGAAATGACAAAAAGCGAGATGTAAACTTTTAGAAACAAAACGATAAATAGATAGCCACATCAACACAGAAACAAAATAAAGCTAGAATGGATACTGTCCAACATTAATGAGGATGAGGAAAAGTGTTTCTTTGGGAGCATGAAGTTCATTCGTGGCATGGTCTGAGTGAGCTCGGACACGAACTTTACGGTGGTCACCGGCTGCCAGAATTCTGTTGGTCCACACTTGTGCGTGTCCAGCCTTCACTTCTCGGATGTTGAATGGTCCAGAACTCATTCTTCCTGAAAAATTGGTGAATTGAAATTTGGCATTTTCATCTCATTTTTCGGCTTCCAATGACACATCACGTCAAAATGAAGTACAGCGATAAAGTTGTCAACTACAAAAATGAAGGCATTGTCTAGTTTAGTAAATTATGCAATTTTCAGACAAACTGGACGATTCTGAACCATTTTTTAGGGCTTTAAAGTTGCCTATCCTCGATTTAAAAGTGTAAATATAATTGATTTTTTTTCATCTATTATGTGAAAATTGATAGTGTAGAGACCCTTACCTCTTCCCATTGGTCCTTCTCTGTCAGAAATGGAGTAGGTGGTGTCATTAAGCACTTTTCCGCTCTTATCGTATGCAGTAAGTGTGGCAATGTGGGAAACTATAAAAATTAGAGAAATATACACTGACTCTTCAAAAACTTTACCTGGTAATCCACTTGGAATAGCCAGCATATGCACTTGAATCGGTGTCAAAGTACAATTCTCGCACAATGGTTCACAATATCGGTCATCCACCAGCGTATAATTGGCCGGGCACGGATCTTCAATACACTCGTATCCTCCAAGCTGATTGAAGCACGCTCTTCCTTCTTCACATCTCACTGACTCACACTCATTGATGTCTGAAACGCAAAATCTTAAATTTATGAATCCATTTCACTGAATTCACCGTAGCATCCATCATCAGCAAGTTCATATCCAGGTGGACAACGGCATTCGTAGCTGCCTTCGGTGTTGATACATTCAAAATCGCATGGAAGATGGAATTGACACTCGTCGAGGTCCTCACAAACGTTGGTGCGTGGATTGATGGCGTAACCCTCTGGACACTTGTTCTCGCCGGAAAGGATCTTCAAGCGGTGGTGGGTTCCATCGCCATCTGAAAAAAAGTCCCTAAAGCTTTTCGCTTTCAGAGTTTTATTATTCTATTTCCAATTAAAATATCCAAATATGATATTTTGTCCAGTACTGTAGGTCAAGAAATATAATAGCCTTTTTCTCCGACAAGTTTCGACTTTTGAAATGAACAAAGAGTGTGGTTCAAGGACTAGAGAACACAATTTTTGTGACTATGCACTTTTCCAGAACAACGGAAACATCCTATACTCACCAACACAATCACCATTCTCATTAATTGTTCCGTAACAGTCTGGGGTGTCCACAACGGCGTGTTGAGAATGCAAATCGGATTGTCTCTCAATCAAGACGTCATGTGTGGTTGGTCCGAATTCTGGATAGTTTGCACTTCCGTCATACATGTCCTCTGTTGGGAATTCAGGAGCCGATTTGATGGTCAACACTGAAAATGATTTTATAGTGATTGTTGGGATATAATGAACTTGACAACTACCGTAACTCGTCTAGTAGAAGCAATCCAACCCGTCAACTTCGAGCTCAATTATTTCGGTTTGTGTGAATGATTTCAAAAATTTGATAACTGATAAATAATTGGTGATAACATGATAAATAATTTATGAGTTTAGAAATTTCTGCTATCTTTTGGAAGAACCAAGATAATTAAGCTCTATGTTAGAAATTTTTCATTAGACGAAATAGACAATTTCCAGATTAAAATAAGAATCAGAAATTTTGAAAAAAAAGTTCTTATAATTACCTCTGGATGGCTGTGTTGTATGAACATCTGGAGCTGTAGTCGTCGTAGTTGTCATCTGGAGTTGTTTTTCCCGTTCCTCATCATCAACCGACGTGTCACGACGCGTTGGAACTCCTACATTTGAAGGCTCAGCAATTTCAACGCCACTTCCTTCGGAACCGGTCAGAGGCGTGATTTCACCGTCTAGAAACGTTGTTACGTCTCATGAAACCATGAGACACCCCACCGACCGGACCCTCGGAGTTTGGTAAAGTTTGTTTTACAAATATATAGGATGCAAGTGAATAACTAACACATGGTGAATGAATTATAATGGACAGAGAGGGTTACGGTCAGTGAGGGTTGTAGAGAATGTAGTGCAGTTGGTTGTGGGTGTTGGTGTAGTATATTGTCAGACAATGGACTGGTTAACTAGAACTTACCGTATACCGTGAGCTTAGTGTCATCGAATGCTTTTCCAATTGAATTGGAAGCAACACACTTGTAAACTCCCTCATCATATTTTTCAACATCTAACAACACCAAACTATTGTTGGGCAGCACGTAGATCGCCTCATCGTCCATCATCTTCTGATCATTCTTGGTCCATACAACATGCGTCGTCAGTGGATCACTGCTAACTTCACAGTCGATTACTGTAGAGTCTCCATTGTTCACTTCCACCCGGTCAACGGTCTTCACAGATGGAACTTCCTCGTAAACAGACTTCAGATGAGGAATTGAGTGACGTCGTCGGTTTCTGACTTTGCAGGTGTACAAGTCAAGATCTCCTTCTTTCAATGAGCTAGTGTCCAGGATAACTAGTGATCCGTTATTCATGAAATGGATACCGGCCAAGTTCTTCGGCATAGGGATTCCATTGTATTCCCAGGTGACTCCACGGCTGTAAGCTTGGTTCTTCTCGTAGCAGGTGATGATTGCCACGTTCTTCTTCACATTCATCGGGATTGGAGTGGGTAGAACGATGTTATCCACATTGACGAAAGCGGATACCTGAAAGTTGAGGAAGCACGAATGTACAGTACAGGTCAATTAGATATACAAAAAAGTACTTTTCAGTTGATTTTCGGTCATTTCACCATTATCAAGAGCCTGAAGCTCAGCTGTTAAGTGTCGGATCCTTTTGAAAAGTTGGGAAGGTGTGAAACAGACCAAAATTGAAAAATATGCATTCACAGAATTTTTCGAAAATCTCTAGTTTTTCATCTAGCCGCCGATTTCTGAAAGACACCATTATTCGTCCCGTTTTAAACCGAAACGGTGAAAAAATAGGCGTTTTTCAGAAATCGGCCAATGGTTAAAATACTGGACATATCTTAAAACCTGTATTAAAAGAGCTCTCTTTTACAGGGATCTTTCAATTCTTCTAGATGGGCCCTTCTAATACAGGTTCTACAGTATTTAAAAATTTTGTAAATGCAAAGTTTTTCTAATTTAGATTTTCGAAGTAATCGGAAACTTGATAGCCGACCTTCAGACTTCTGAAAATAGTAAAAACAACCGAAATCAACTGAAAATACATTTTTTGCAAATCTTATTGACCGATACGGTATATATTTAACTTACAGTACTAGTTCCAACACTATTCTGTGCCAAACAAGAATATTCTCCAGAGTCCGAAGTACTATTCAATTCCAGTTTCAAATGGGAGTAGGCAATTTCCGTCTTATCATTCTCAATAAGTTTCCCATCTTTTGCCCAAGTGATAACTGGGTTTGGTGGGCCTGCTGCAGAGCATCGGAGCTCAATTACTGCTCTAACAGCAGCGGTGGTGTTCTTGGGCTTGACAATAAACTGAGGAGCAGCATGGAGGAGAACAGTTCTTGATGATCTTGGTCCTGGCATACATCTATAAGCAATGGATCCATTGAGAGACGAGTCTTCGACATCTTTCCATGGAAGAAGTTGTGGATTGTCATCTGGAGTGTCTCCTCTGTCAATCATGTACTCGGTCTTCTTTGGTTTTCCCTTCTCGTCGCATTCTACCCAAATTGGAGCTGGTCGGTCGGATGGTTCTATAATAGAAAAATGGTTTTATGAGAAAAGGACCTGCAAAAGGACTCACTGTTCACAATAAGCTTTCTGGTTGCGATCTTTTGTCCGGCGTCTGACTTAGCAATACAGTAGTAGAAACCATCATCATCAGGTAGAACATTTCTAATTGCCAAAGTGGTTCCAAGAATTTGGTATTCTGAAAACAAAAGCTTCCAACACTGCAGCACTAATTAATGACTCACTCTCATTGTTCTGAATGGCAATGTTCGAGTCTCTCATCCAACTAATAACTGGTTCTGGAATTCCAGTCGCGTTACAAGAAAGGAAGACGGTTTGACGAGGATTTGTTGAGACGTTCATTCGTTCTGGAGACACTTCAGGAGAGACTGAAAAGAAATTTGAGTTTGGGGACCATGGAAGAGCTCTACTCACTCATCACAATCAAATCCACATCTTCTTCGGTAGCTCCAACCCAATTCTCAGCTTTACAGGTGTAGACACCAGCTTGAGACGGGGTGATGGAGGAGAAGATGACAGATTTCTTTTTGGTAGTGGCAGTTTCATCAATTCCAGTATTTGAAAGAAGTTGCTCATCCTTGTACCATGAGATTGATGGCTGTGGAACTCCAGATGCCTCACACCACAACGTCACTTGTTCTCCCTTATGAACCACTTGAGTGCTAGGCCTTTCCAGAATCTTCGGAGCCACTCCAACATTCAAACTAGTGACTTGAGTGGCATTTCCAGCTTTGTTGGCTACGGTGCAACTGTATTCTCCTTGATCCGAGAGTCGTGTAGAGGTGATAACCACAAACGTCTTCTTCTCTTGGAATTCGATAGTGTTGGATGGGAGAAGTGGTGCACCATTCTTGGTCCAAGTGATTTCCGATTGGTCGGCTTCAATATCGCACTTGATTCTAGTCTGTTCGCCTTCAGATCCGTTCAAGGAGCGGACACCAGAGCTTCCGATCTTTGGAGCGACTGAAAATAAATTTTGGAGAGATTCGACAATATTTTGGAGTACTCACTAATAGTGTGAACCTTATACTCCAAATGATCAAGTCCTGCATCATTCTTGGCAGTACACTCGAATGTCATCGTTCGCTGCTCGGCCTTCTCAACATGTAACGTTCCATCGGAATCTAAAAAAAATATAAAACTGAAATACCGTATTCTCTATAATAGAAGCCTATTCAAACAGTCAACTTTGAGCTGAATTATCTCGATTTCTGTTGAAGATATCGAAAATTTGTCAACTGATGAATCATTTATCATATATCACCATTACTTCATCAGTTGATAATTTTTCATTTATCACAGAAATTGAGATAATTCAACTGAAATTTGGCAGCTTTGGTGGGCTGCTTTTAAAGGGAGTACGGTAAGCCTAAGCCTAACTCAAAAAAACTTGCTCACCGATTTTGTAGCCCATAGTTCCATTGAAAATATTCTTTCCATTAACAGTCCAACTGATAATCGGTTCTGGATATCCGCGGACTGCACATGGCATTGAGAATCCAGCATTCGAAGACGGTGTAAGTGTCTCTGGTGCAACTGATACAATCTTGGGGAACACCAATACTTCAAGTGTGTATGCTTGTTGAGCAGATCCAGCTTCGTTGGTAGCCGAACAGAGGTAGATTCCAGAATCCAAGCTTCGTGCTTCAATGATGGTCAGTTTTCTGCCTTCAGCCATGTATCTGACTCCTTGAACGCCAGTTTCCACACGATTTCCGTTGCGAAGCCAGGAGACTTGTGGAGCTGGATAGCCCTCGACAAGACATTCAATCACAGCGAGCTCTCCTTCAATGACTTGCTCAGTTCCACCATTGGAAATCACCGGAGCTTCTGGAAGTTCATTTTAATCAAATTCAATTGGGAATTCAGAGTTGTGAGAGATACAAAAACTTACGAACTACATCCACATTGTACATGAGACTATCAGATCCAGCGGAATTCTCTGCATGACACTCATAAACTCCCTTATCGCTGAGTGAAACATTGTTGATTTGAATGAACGATGCATCAGTTCCAATTGTGATTTCCTTACTGGCCTTGAGTTCAGTACCGTTGAGTGTCCATTTGATTTTTGGAGGTGGTTTTCCTTGAGCTAGACAGTGAAGAGTAAGGATTTGAGAAGCTGGAAGTCTTGGCGACATATCAATTCCATCTCTATTGATCTCTGGTGGTACCAATACGTCTACTGAGATGCTACCCTCTGATGTTCCAGCAGCATTCATGGCTTGACACGTGTAATCTCCAACATCGTGCTTCTTGAGATGAGGGATATCCAAACGAGCACCCTTCAAAGAGACTCTTGGTCCATCTGGAGAGTCAAAGATCATCGCTCCACCCTTGAGCCACTTCATTTGTGGTGGTGGGTTGCCGGTAGCATTACAGAAGAGAGTGATGGTCTCACCAACGGCCTTGATTGGGTTTTCAGAGTGAACTGAGACTTTTGGTGGGGTGAAGACATCCAGAAGCATTTCCAATTCCTTAACTCCTGCATCATTCTCAGCTACACAACTCCATTTTCCAGCGTGGGCTGAGTCGGTGAGCAGGATTTGAAGCGTTTGACCTTGCTCCACAATTCTAATGTTTTCATCCGCTGGAAATAGAAATTTTTAAAATTATTCAATCGTTTCAAATCTTACATGTGACCTCTACACCATTCTTCAGCCATTTGATAGTCGGGAATGGGTGTCCAGTGACAGGGCATCGCAAAATCGTTGGCTGATTGACAGCGACTTGTGGTTGAGCCTCATTTCTAGTGGTATCGATGATAGGTGGAGCTAAAAATTTTTGAATCTAGTTAAAAGATTTTGAATTTAAAAAATCACAACGATTTTACAGCATATCACACTAAAAATCCAGAATCACGGCAAAATATTTACACGGTTTATTAACACAACACACCAGAAAATACACTGCACAACATTAGTTTAAAAAAAAAGACAAAGGACAAGCCAGAGTCGCAAAGAAAGAGGAATCCTGGAAATGAGAAACAGATCAAAGTTTGGAGAAATAAATAAAAAGTAGGAGCCATAACTTAAAATACATATCAACAATTTCATAGTCTCTTAGCCCTTCGATGATTTAGGGGGTAATTAAGGAAGCCTTTGCTATTAGGTGGCAAATTTTCTGCACTCTTCTCACGGAGGTATACATGTCTAATTGGGTCGTAAAGGAAGCAACGGGTGACAGGACGAACTCGTTTCATACGGAATCTTCTAGTTGGGTGTTGTACGGTAGCCTTAACCTTCATTACCCCGCTAGCTCCGGTTGGATGACCAAGTTTAGGATTATAGGCCCAGGGAAATTGGAATTCAGTGGTACTAATAGAGGTTGGAGTGGTTGTAGTAGTAGTTGGAATAATTCTAGCAGCACTCTCTTTTTTAATTCTCATCTCCCAATACTCATTCTGGCGACGGATGCTCTCATCACGCTGTCGCTTTAGTCCTTGTTCATACGTCTTTAAGTACTCCTCATACTTTCGCATGTGTTCACGATACGCGGCGTCTGACTGCGGCGACGACGTGGCAGACGTTGGTTTTTTGGTGGTTACAACATGCGGCATATGGCGAGCAATATAGTTATTTTCGAGCTCACGACACTGCACGGTTGCGAGATGCGTACACAGAATTTCCACTTTGAACTCGAGAGTTGCTTCGCCGGCACGATTCAATGCGATACATGTGTACATTCCAGCATTGACCAGAGATGCTTTGTCGATTGTCAGCTTGCGGCCGTCGTCGGAGATCTGGAATTATTTTTGGAAAATAATCAAAGGTTCCTTGAATCCTTCAAAACCTGATTTTCCTTTAAATCAGAATTTCATGATCAATTAAAATTTTATGATCTAACTTGTTGGTTCTACTCGGTTACTTTGGTCTTCAAAGGAACTCAAATTTTGAAAAATCTTTTTTGTTTTTTTAGCGCTATTTCCGAAAGCCTCAAAGGACCAGAAGAAATTCTAAGGATCGAAAAAAATGTAAGGACGAAAACAACGGCTAGATCCAAAAGTTTAATCTTACATGAACATTATCAGTTTCCACTCCATCCAGCGCCACACTATCCTTGGTCCAAGACACGTCCATCACTTGGTCAGCAACATCCTCAGCTGTCTTGATAGGACACGTGAGTGTGATAGTGTCTCCTTCTCGTTTGATTGTTGGCTGAGTTCTATAGAGGTCGAAGGAAGGTGGAGCTGAAAATTTTAATGAAAATTAACATTCCTCAGCTTCCAGCTACACTGCGCATATTGAAAATGACTCACATAGAACATCAAGATTGAAATCGTGTGCAATCCGTCCTCCACGATTCACAGCAGTACAAGTATACCTTCCGGCATCTGTCACTTGAACCTTCTCAATTCCGAACGTCTCATTATTCTGAGCATAGATGATTCTGCTATCAGTGGCGTTGATATCTCTTCCATCCTTGGTCCAGTAGACTTCTGGTTGTGGAATTCCGGTCACTGGACACTCAAGATAGATGTTTCTAGCGACAATAGCAAGTGGATTTCCAATGATATTGGACTTATCGATTCTTGGTGGTACCAGGATTCTAAGAATAACCTCGATGTCAGAAGATCCAGCTTCATTCGACGCTCGGCATGTGTATTTTCCTCCATCTGACAATCTGGCGGAATTGATAGTAATCTGGGATCCGTCCTCGGAAATAGTGTAGTGTGGTTGGATGTACAATGCATTGTCTCCACGATACCAGGCAATGTTTGGAAGTGGACGAGATGTAACTCCACAATCCATAGTTATATCATGATCTTCAATGACTTCATAGATATTCTCTCCTTTTCGATCGAAAGTTGGCTTTCCAATAACATCAACTGCATAATTTGTGCGCAATTGTCCAGCGTCGTTAATAGCTACACAAGTGTAAGCACCAGTGTCCTTTTCCGTAACTGTTTTGATTCTCAACACATCGCCGATCAATTCATAGTGCTTGCCGTCGATTATGATGTCGTCATCTCCCTTCTTCCAGTAAACTGTCGGAGTTGGATTTCCAAGAACCGGACACTTCAAATCAATTTTTTCACCGGCCACTGCCTTTGGAGTCTGGTCGATGGCTTCATCAATGTATGGTTTGGTGAAGACGTTGACCTTGAAGTCTTGCTCATTTGCTCCGAAGGTGTTTTCAGCGACACAAGTGTAGAGTCCAGCATCCACACGTTTCGATTTCAAAATCATCAATGTGTCTCCTCGTGGCGACAGAATCACATTATTCATGTTAAGTGATCGACCTGCCTTGAGCCAGGTGATGGTGGGTTTCGGATGTCCATCAACTTTGCATTCGATTTTGGCATTATGACCTTCGATAATATTGAAAGTGGTCGTTTCTGGGTGGAAAGAAGGCCTGGTGTAAACGTCGAGCAAGAAATCAGCAACTGCACTTCCAGCTTCGTTGGTCGCCAAGCAGGAGTATTTTCCGTCGTCTTCTCTGGTGGCGTTCGAGATGGTAAGGACGCTGTTGTGTTCATCTGAAAGCAATTATTTATTTTTCTCTGTTTCTTTTTTTTCGTTTATTATGGCATTCAGATGGCAAATAATTCGTAGTGTACAAATATTTTGGGTCAATGGGGTGCAAAGCAATTTAGGGATACAAAATTCTCTATTCTGAGGCACAAAATACCTGAAGAAATAAAATTTGGTACCCCTAAATCACTTTGTACCCTTTCGTACCCCAAATTGTTGTGCCGTCCGAATTATATCGCTTAAAATTTGAAATTCTAAGGCCGAAGTCTCTTACCAAGCTCCTTTCCATTCTTCTTCCATGTGATCGTTGGATATGGTGTTCCACTGGCCTTGCAATTAATTTGCACCGGTTTCCCCTCTTTTCCATAAATCACTCTATCTTCGTCCTCGATAGTTGGAGCGACTGAAAACGTTGTTTATATTTATTTAAAATTCTGACACTTTCTGGAAGTTGCGTGCCGCACGAATATGAATATTGAAAAATGTGAAATACGAAAACTCACCCAAAATCTCAACTTCAGTGGTTGTTCTTGCTTCACCAGCCTTGTTGGTTCCGATGCAGGTGTATCTGGAATTTTCATTAATTTTTGAAAAATCTGAAAATTCGTTCAGTCCTACTTTCCACCATCTTGTAGAGTAGCTTCTCTCAGATGAAGGTAAGAGAGTCTGGTAGAATGCTGCAAGAGATCCGAGGTGTATGGTTCTCCATCCTTCAACCAGGACACTTTGGGTTCTGGCTCTCCGAAGACCTGAAATTCGTGTTTTTTTAAATAAATTAACATCTTACCCCACTAATAGTACCTAGTTTTTCAAACGAAAAGCCAAAAAAAAGTTTCTGGAGGTATGGGGAATTGAACCCCAGCCCTCTCCCATGCTAAGGGAGCGCTCTACCACTGAGCTATACCCCCGCACGTCTATGTCTCCTACTGATGGCAAACACATGCCAACTACCCGCATGATATTTCGCAATATTTTCTCTCTCCTTTTTTTTCAATGTTTACTTTTGTGGCGCCAGTGAAAACGAGACAAAAAACAAAAAAAAGTTTTCTGGAGGTATGGGGAATCGAACCCCAGACTTCTCGCATGCAAAGCGAGCGCTCTACCCCTGAGCTATACCCCCGCACAACTAGGAGAGTATGAATCGCGAATAAGAGAGGGAGACAGACGAGGCGTGGTGGAGAAAACGGGAATTGAGAAAAAGAGGAGGAAAGAAAATGTGTGTATGTGTTTATGTGTGTATGAGCGAGCGTGCGTTTTGTGTGGGCAACGAGGTGGTAAATGTATTTGAAAATTAGTTATACTAGGAAATGAGGAAAATTTTTAGTACCCGGTTTATATTGTTTCATGAACTTTCAAAGATAGAACCCTCTAACAGAAGGGCTAGTTCCCCTTTTCTATAAATATTATTCAACTTCATGAAGATATTATACTAGAAAGGACCATATGAAAAGTCACATTTTAGTACTTCTTTTTATCAAAATACTGTTCAAAAAATCCCTATTCTCAGTATTCGAAACTTCGCATGTGAGCTTAAAGCCAGTAGACCTTATCAATAGTAAGAAATTCAGAACTTTCAAAATTTAGAAGAATTCGAAAAAAGTTGGTTTCGCACACCCCTCCTTATTATAGCGTTTTCAGAATTATGATAAACCGTAAAACCTTTTTTAGAAAAGTTTTCTCTTATTGTAGAGTCCCTACAATAGAAGGGCTCTTTAGACGATCCTTAGAACAATACAATGGCCGGCGCCTACTGATACAGGACTTAAGATAACAATATTAAAAATATTTTTTTGCTACAAACTTCCAAGACGTTGGTAAGGAGCTACTTCCGTGTGAATTCGCGTTTTTGATGGTTTTCCGAAATTATCAACATTTAATCTTGGTTCAAAATCCCTAACCCCTCCCAAAAAATTATACTAACCTCACAACGAATTGTTGTTTGTCGTCCTTCCACAACTCTCATCTTATCAGAAGCCATAACAACTCTCGGCGGCTCTGCAACCTCATTAGTGATAGATATTAAGACTCCGTTTTTCACAAACCTGATATCTCCACATAGGTGTCTTGTTCGGCACGACCCAACTGATTATCAGCACGACACGTGTATCTTCCTTCTTGACTTGGCTTGATGTAATCGATGAATAGCTTTTTGTTGTTATCTTCGAACTGAAATTTGAAAAAAAAAATCTTAAAGAGTTAACTTGTAAGGTCCTGCTTACTCTAACATTTGCCATTCCTGGCAGAATTGGTTTTCCATCTAGCAGCCAAGTGATCTCTGGATCTGGTTTTCCTGTTGGCTGACAGTTCAGCTCCATAGTTGTGTTGGAAACAATTTCAGTGGTGCTGAAAGCTTCTCCGGGTATGGTTGGTGGCTCTGAAAGCATTTACGTGAAGTTGAAAAATTTGTAGATGAATATTACTGAGTAGATTGACTGTGAAGACAGAACTATCCTGTCCAGCCTCATTATGAGCGCGACAGGTGTAGCGATCAGCATCGCTCTCTTGGGCTTGAATGATGAAGAGTTTGGTTCCATCTCCGGATATCTAGAAGAACTTAAGCTCGAGGTTATGGTGACGTGGATGTACCTGAGATCGGTTGGGATCAACTTTTCCAATAGCGTCCGTGTACCAATAAATGACCCGCGCTCCATTGGGGTTCTGAAATTTGACTTTCACAGTAGTTCCCTGTTTCCCTCTAAGACTCGAAATTTCCAAAATTTTTGCAAAGTGACTACGACGAAATCCGTTAGTCCTCCTCTTGGAGAGCTCTCAAAGTGCACTTAAATATTTCATGCGGTGGGGGACCCTTCGCTAAAGCGGCTCCCGCCATTTCGGACGGGGTTTGGGGAGCTATTTCTTCAAACATTCCCTTTTTGTCTCGAAAAAAAAGCGAAGAAAAAAGGAGAATAGGGAAAAACGACGGTGCCCCATCTTTATTCTAGATCCTATTGTTTAACCCCTTTCCATTCTATTCTCTTTCTCGTCTTTCTTCATTTTCGTATATTGGTCCTCTTTTTTTCATATATAGTGCCCGGGTCCCGGCTCTTTTTGAAACCAAAGAAACGGGCAATGAAAAATTCAAATGGGAAAGACCGTTTGAAAACAACTCATGGTTTCAAACAATGGTCCGTTTTTTTATAAGAGAGCACAAACCTCAATTGGACATTCAAGAGTCAAAGTACCGCCTTCCTCAACATCGAATGTCTGATTGGCTTGTTTCATTTTTGGTGGTACTGAGAATTGAAATCTATTGAGATTCTATAAAAGTTTGCCAAACCTTGAACTTCCACAATCATGTCCTTCTCAGAACGTCCAGCCTTGTTTTCAGCAATACACGTGTATCTTCCAGCAGCCTCGCTCTAGAATTTTTGAAAATTAAATTTTATTTTGGCTATTGTGCCACCCGTTGGGCTTGATATCGGCTATTGGGTTATTGTGAATTTAGATTAGAATTGTTTGAAATTCAAGTATTCGAAATTAGGTACTGTAGTACTACCTGCTAGACTTATCTAATAGAAGTTTACCGAAACCGTCAACATTGAACTTATTTATCTCGATTCATGTTGAAGATAGCAAAATTGGTTAGCTCATAAAATAATGGTAACATCATGATAAATAATTACCCAGCTGACAGATTTTCGATGTTTTTTGTAGGGATCGAGATAATTGAGCTCAAAGTTGACAGCTTGGTTGAGCTTTAAATAGAAAAATACTGTAGATACTTAAAAAACTAATACACCTTGAAAAATGAAGAAATCTGATGTGAGATTTATCGTGAAGTGCAGTGAATTCATCAAAGTCGCACTAACAGTTTCAAGAATAGTCAGCTTTTCACTAATTGGCTAAATAATGCAATTTTTTTACTAAATAAATTTTTGAGGTTTCTTATCTCTATAATAAAAAAATCTCGTTTTCTAGACTTTTGAAATTCTGGGTTCTTCGGATTTTTTTTCTAATCATTACCATACTTTACTTTTAAAAAGCCTATCCAAACAGTCAACTTTGAGCTCAATTATCTCAATTCCTGTGAAAGATAGCAACAATTTGTCAACTGATAAATTATTGATCATGTTATCACCAATATTTTATTAATTGACAAGATTCTGATAACTCTCACGGGAATTGAGATTATTGAGGTCAAAGTTGACGGGTAGCTTAGACGAAAAACGGTTTTGCAAATTCGCTAGTTGAATTTTATTTTCGATTATCTGCTCCTAATGTTTTTCAAATTATTGGGAAACCGGGCCCNNCCCNNNCTCTNATTCTACCAACTCTATAAGCTATGAAAAATCAATGGAACAGTTGCTCAAACAGATTAAAAAGGAGAGCAAATTTCAACATTTTGAAAAAGTATGTCGCATTCTTCTTATTCTTGTTGGGGGTTGCCCCTTNCAAGATTATCTAAGATTATCCGCATTGGAAAGCCACGCGGTATATACACTTAGCTCTTGTTTTTTTTTTGCATATTTTACACGTTTTTCATCAGAGATGTAATCGAAAAAGGGCAGCAGATCCTTTTTGAGGCGAAGGCAAAAATGAAAACGGAATAAAAGAAATAGGAATAATGAAAATTTATAGAAAACGAGCTATATAGAAAACGCGAAAAAACATATAATTCGCAATATACATTCAAAAGGTATTGTTATTGGGTTTCGTGTTTCGTTTATCTTGTAGCTCGTTTTTTGTCTTCTTGAACATTGAACACTTTGAACTTCGAAAATGGAGAATGAAATGAAAAATTTCATACATGAGTCCCGGGTTGGAGGTTTTCAACGAAATTGGGGGGGGGGGCAGCACTGGGTAAGGCGTGAGAGAGGACAAAAGGAGGGAGAAAGAGATTGATGAATCATAAAAGTTAAAACGCGCGCCGTCACCTCTCGTGCAAAATTTGATGCCTTATTGTGCAGTTGAACTCAAAATAATAAAAATAGAGCTAGCTGAATTTTTCGGAAAGTTTTACAGTGCTGGTCAATACGAAAAACGTTTTTTTTTCAGTTGATATATTGACATTTTCAGGAGTCAGGAGCTCGGCTGTCAAGTTTTCAATCACTTTGAAAGATTTGGAGAATGTAAGAACAGACCTAGGTTGAAAAATTTGCATTCACACCATATTTTGAAGATTTCTAGTTTTTCAGCTATTTGCCGATTTCTGAAGACATTTGTTTTTTTCACGTTTTCAGTAAAAAACTGGTCAAAAAGGGGATAGTTTCAACAATCGCAAAATGCCTGAAAAACTAGGAATTCTCAAAAATTCTGTGAATGCAAATTATTAATTTAGGTCTGTTTTACACCCTCTAAAATTTTCAAAATGATCGGAAACTTGACAGCCGCAGCTCCAGATTTCTGAAAATGATGGAAATGGTTAAATAATAACAGAAAAACACATTTTTGTATTTCTTACGGACCGGTATTGTAACTGGGATCCATGAGAATGTCAGCTCTAGAAAAACCGATTTTATGAATTTTGAAAAAAACTATCACAACAAGATATCATTCAATACTTAATTCATAGTTTTCATCTTAATTTCCAAGTAGAAAATTGTATTTTTTTTTTCAGAAAAAAAGAGCAAGAATTTGTTCAGTAACAACGACGCATATACTAGTTTACTGAAAAAGTGTATGGTCATATTTGCAGCCTAGACATTTCACATTTTTGGGCTAACTCTCGTTTTCCGCCCGTCTTTTGTCCACCCCTAGTTATTCAATTTCTCCAAATCCCGTTCCAAATCGCACCTCGTCTAAAAGCTGATGTCCCAAACAGACCGGCTCGGCTTGTTGTTGGTGTCAAAATAGTAGGAATTCCATTTTTAAATTCAATTATTTGTAGAGAAGAAACTTCTTCTTCTTCGCGCTCGCGCGTTTGATGCCGCGTTGAAAAGAACGAAAAGTTTTTTGTGTTGTTATCCGGAAAAGGGGAAATATAACTATAACTGGGCGGTTGATGAGAATCTAAGGTGACAGGAGCAATTGAAGAAAAAAGCCTTCGGGCATTTTGATGAAGTCAGAAATGAGAAAAAATACCGAGACAAAAGGATATCCTTGGGAGTTGAGGAGGAATTGAGAAGGTAAAACGAACACACAATATTAGATATGTATGTTTAAATGTGTTACATTCTGGGCAAATTGTAAAGTGACAAGCCTTCATCTTATCGCCGAGACCAAGCTCCGACATCTCTCAGAATGATAGTGTATGTGTGTGGAGAGGATGGCAGATGAGAGAAAAACATGAGAATCTTTCTGGCCGCAAAACGAACACAGACACGCAATGTTTCAATGAGAAAAAAACACACATAGACACACGCATAGGTGGTCCCCCAACATCAATTTTCTGTTATTTGTAGGATGGCAAACGACTCAACGAGACCGATGATGTGAAAATCAGTGACAACATGCTAGTCATCGAATCACCTGGGGTAAGGATTTGAGGGACAACTTGAAATGTAGTTTGACATGAGGGACGGGATCAAAGAATCCCCACAAAGTGCAGAAAATAGAGAGAAAATTCTTGATTTCTTGAAATTTGGAAATGATACATTTCAAATTTGAAAAATTACAAATTCAGAAAAAATCATACTTGTAAAATTTCGGGCCAGGGCCCGGCCTGGAAGGCTAGGTATTAAAAATCCAGGATTTTGGAGCCAAATTTTGAGCTCTCAATATACTTTTCTGCATTTTCCTGTTTTTTTTTTGTATTGTTTGTCTGTTTGATCGAAAAAATCACACGAGGGTCCCCCCTTATGCGTTTTTTGAAATTTTCAAACTTGTAAAATGACGGGCTTGCTGGGCCGGGCCGGGCAGGCCCTCCAAAATTTTGAAAAAAG
>NC_013491.2:2519857-2526687 GCF_000004555.2 Caenorhabditis briggsae | reverse complement strand
GAATGCCTTTTCATCAATTGCACTTTGATTTTGTGTTGATTGGTCACCGGCCACGTACACCTGCTTTGGATCGCTTCGATTCCACATTTCTCTTGACATTTTGAGAATTTGTTCACGAAGCTGCCTGATTTGTGGCTGCTGCATTCCGATATCCTTAAAAAAATTAGTTTCACAAAAAAGCCTCTTCACAATCTTCTGCATACCTGCATATCCTTGTCCCGTACATGTGAAAAGTGATCAAATCGTCGAACATTGAAGACAAAAACGAATTTATCCTGGTAGGCTTCGAGCTGGGACTTCCGGAGCACTTCCAGCACGATATCATCGACAAGCACCCCTCCTGTGCTTGCCATTTTTGAGTTCTGCAAAAATATAAAATTCTATAAGCGAAAGTAATCAAGGAGAGTGGTTGGCGAGAAATCAATCATGGACGGAAAGAAAAGCAACACTTTTTGAAAAAAGAGAAAAACGTCGAGAAAAAAGGGTGTTAGTTGGCAAAGAGGACATTTCTGCCGAGTCTGACTGATAACACAAGGGGGGGGGGGGGACGATCAAAACTTGGTCTTTTGAGTTTAAACTTATCAATTATCATCGAAAATAGAAAAAACATCAGTTTCACAAGAAATCTAGGAAACATATTCATCTGGTTCGAATATGACTAACTTAGTACACATGTTCATGACGTATGCATGACGCATTATGAGCATATGAGTTGACTCAAACCAATTCTGATAAGGCCATAAATATAGTCAGAGAATCGAAATGTTGTTTTGAAAATACACGATTTTCTCAAATTTATTTCTACCGCGAGAAGAATCCTCTCAAATGAAACGGACTGAGGGAAAATCTGAATTTCCCAAATTAGATTTACAAGAGGGATTGTGCAAAAGTGTGAGTTTGTGCGCCATCTCAGACTACAAAAGTACAACTTTTTCGTGTTCTTTGGTGAACGAGAAGACATTGGCAAACAGTTTGACACATTTATGCTACAAATTTGAAACATTTCTCCAACAAAAAGGTTTCCCAACAAAGGAAAACGAAACGTTTTCATTTTCAATTTCTAATCCGATCAGGAACTATTGTTTTGTTTATAACAACGGCATGACAAAGATTATTATTACATAAAATTTCTTTTCAAAAAAAAAAAAAAATAGAAAAAAAAGGTCGAGACGCAGAACAAAATGTAGTGAGTCGAGGAGACGGAAAACTAGAGACTGCCGGCTGACTGGAGAATGTTGACATTCGACCGTGGTTGATGAAATAGTAAAACACGCAGAGTATTTTGTAGCGAGACGCAGACACAAGTAACGTGAAAGACTGGATGGTGGAAAGAGAAAAACCTACAAGAACTCTCCAGAGGCTGGGAGTTGAGAAAGAGAGAGAGGAAAAGATATAGATGGAATAGATGAGAAGCAGGGAGGATGGTGAGGAAAACGAGTGCTGAGGTAACTTTGTGGAAGAGAAGGGTGTTCTTATTGCATGTGTGTGTACAGACACCCAGGAGAGAATTCTTCTAGTATGTTGCCAGCCAATTGGATCTGG
Organism: Caenorhabditis briggsae; assembly: GCF_000004555.2. Taxonomy (NCBI): domain Eukaryota; kingdom Metazoa; phylum Nematoda; class Chromadorea; order Rhabditida; family Rhabditidae; genus Caenorhabditis; species Caenorhabditis briggsae. The sequence continues at coordinate 2,525,145 of NC_013491.2, read as the reverse complement.
TTTTTTGATGGGTGGAAACTTAAGAAGACGAAGAGGAAAACGAAGACGTCGTCTTCTCATCTCTTCCTTCTTTTCATTCAATTTAAATAGCATTAAGACGACGAAGATGTGTTACAAATGAAAAAAAGAAACTTCTAGACAAGCAACGGTTTTTTTTTATTTCTTCTCAGCGCGCTTCTCACTCAACTGGAACTATGAATCAGAGACATTTAAAAGACGGAGAGTCATTCTTGGGCTATAAACCATGTTTCGAAATTTGAATGTAAACAAAAATGCCGTGGGGCTTTGTAACCCGTTTCTGCTTGGTGAGACTGATTAGAAAGAGGAAAACTCGGCAAAAATAAATTTTAAAATGAGGAAGGACCAACTGATTTGGTTTTTTTTTTCGGCGAGACTGATTAGAAAGCCATAGGGAAGAAGAAAACATTTCTAAAGGAACATTTATTTTTGAATTTAAGGATCTCTAGTCCTATTTTCAAAATCTATTAATTTGAAAATTTTGAGCTCCTGGTTCTCAACTAGTTTCGACGAATGTTTCAAGATTTCCAGTCATGAATATTCAGTTGAGCAGCATGAGTCTGATCTAGTGACGCTGGAAATATTGATTAGAAACTTCAATTTACGGAAACATCTACCTACCAAAACTGAGCTCTAGCCTAGTTGGAAGACAATTTTCCAAACAACGCGAACCAGAGAACATTGAAATTTTTGGATTTCCAGTCCTGTTTTCCAAAATCAAACAACTGATTTGAAACTTTGAATTCCTTGAGAAAATTTGAAAATGCTCCAAGTTATATAAATTCTCGTTTCTAGAGCTCTCCCATCAAGAATTCATAAAAATGCAATTAGACAGCGTGATTCTGATAGAGTGACGCTCAAAAATCTGAGTGAAAACACACAATTACGGAAGACATCACCAAAAGTCAGTCAGAGCCCAATCGGAAGACAATTCCCCGAAAAAGATACTCGTGGTAATCCGAAACAGACTAGAGAAAAAAAATCGTGCAAAACGAACGTTTTCAACTAGAAATCTTGAGCAAATTGAGTTGTCAGCCCTGGCTCAACACCAAACAAGAACGTCAGAAGCCGAAAACATCAAAATTTTCAATATTTCACTCATCGGTCAACCTTACGCGTCTTTTCATTGTCTTTTTTCGCATAATACAACGGAAAAAATAAAACCTTACGCAAGCTATGTGTGTCAAGTGAGAAAGGAAGAAAAACTGAAGCCAGGATCAAAAGAAGACAATCGAAATCGGATGCGCACTTGAATAAACATCAAAACTGAACAAAAAATCGCATAAATAATGGAAACTGGCAAGCGGACCAATATTAAAGGAAGAAGAGTAGAGAGTGTGCTGAAGGGGGAGGCGCAAACAGTGAGAAGAGGGCAAACGGACCATGCAAGGACGAGCGGGCCACTGTGTGGGGCGAACACACTAATGAACGGGGCAAGGTGGATGGGGGAGAGAGAGAGTGAGAGAGGCAGAGAAGGCTAACGGACCATTGTGCGCGCGCAATAGGTAGGGCAAAAGGAAATACGGGTCCATTATAAGCTTTTGCGGTCAGGAAGTCATTAGGGACGTTTTGAGTAACTAATTGGAGAGTTGCCTGGGGCAGCTACCCTCCAACCCCTTCTAAAGGTTCCCTCTAACCACGCAACGACACACCGCTATCCCGCTCGGCGCGCGCACTGTTTAAATTTAGTTTTGAGGGAGTATTCCAAGTGAGCTTTAAGGATTTCAAGTGAGCTTGCTTGAATTCTAAGCTTGTATTTGTTGTTTCTTTCTAACTTGTTCATAATAAACCGATTTTGTTACATTTCTTGTTGATTTTCTTCGATTTTATCACAGGAACCTGATACCCCGGACATACCGCGGGCAATTGGAGGCCAGGCGAGGAAGAGAAGAGGAGAAAATAAAAGGATATCACTTCAAAATGCATTGAAAGCGGTACAAAAAAAAAAGAACTCGTTCTCTTTCTTTTGGGTATGTGCAATTGAACGTGAAATCAACATTGACTTGAAATTCGAGAAGATAAGGACTGGAATGACGTCTTCGAACTATCTGAAATTGCGACAGAGGAATGGGAGAAGGGTTTTTCAGAATTTGCACAAAAATGGATTTTGATGTTTTCGGCTTCTGACGATCTTGTTTGGATGCATACGTCATGAACATGTGTACTAAGTTAGTCATATTCGAACCAGATGAATATGTTTCCTAGATTTCTTGTGAAACTGATGTTTTTTCTATTTTCGATGATAATTGATAAGTTTAAACTCAAAAGACCAAGTTTTGATCGTCCCCCCCCCTTGTGTTATCAGTCAGACTCGGCAGAAATGTCCTCTTTGCCAACTAACACCCTTTTTTCTCGACGTTTTTCTCTTTTTTCAAAAAGTGTTGCTTTTCTTTCCGTCCATGATTGATTTCTCGCCAACCACTCTCCTTGATTACTTTCGCTTATAGAATTTTATATTTTTGCAGAACTCAAAAATGGCAAGCACAGGAGGGGTGCTTGTCGATGATATCGTGCTGGAAGTGCTCCGGAAGTCCCAGCTCGAAGCCTACCAGGATAAATTCGTTTTTGTCTTCAATGTTCGACGATTTGATCACTTTTCACATGTACGGGACAAGGATATGCAGGTATGCAGAAGATTGTGAAGAGGCTTTTTTGTGAAACTAATTTTTTTAAGGATATCGGAATGCAGCAGCCACAAATCAGGCAGCTTCGTGAACAAATTCTCAAAATGTCAAGAGAAATGTGGAATCGAAGCGATCCAAAGCAGGTGTACGTGGCCGGTGACCAATCAACACAAAATCAAAGTGCAATTGATGAAAAGGCATTCATACCCAATGAGCAGGTAAATTGTTTTGGTTGAAAAATTGATCAAAAGATTATCTGGAGTTGAGATTTAAGAAAATCGTTTTCGCAAATTTTGAGACTTTTAAAGTTCGAGGATACGCTTTAGACCTTCAGTGCAATTTTCAACGCCTTCAGAAAATTTGGAAAAGCTTGTTTTAGCAGAATATTTACCTGAAAGTTAGCTTCAGAATATCAAATGAGATTCATAACGTTTCGAACCGGTTAGACACAGTTTATGACAATATCGAGCATTTTTACTGATAATAATATGGCAGATTTTGGACATTTTGTACTCATTTCGACATTTTGTACGACAGCAATTTTCCTAACAATTTTAAGACTTTGAAAGCTCATGGACTGAAATAAACATCGAGAACAAGTCACAAAAACTTTAGAAAAATCCAAAGCTAATTCGAATGAAGTATTCCCTAAAAAAATTATGTTCTGGATATCCGATAAGATTCACAGCGTTTGAGACGGGTTTGACGCAGTTTTAGATAAAATTGAGCATTTTATGAAATTATAGACAAATTCAGAGCATATCAACTCAACAATCTTACTTCAGAAATCCCAATTTTTAATCTTTGCTTTTTTCCAGATCAAGCTGTTCGAACAACTCGGAGAAGGCTCATTCGCAGTTGTTAGGCGTAGAACTTGGGCCAGAAGCAATGGACAGAAGACGTCCGAGCCGATTCTATCAACAGAAGTTCTGCAACCAACTCGAGTGCCAAGCGCTGCATCTACACCAAAGCCAGTATCGCAACCGGTTCCAACTCCGCAACCAGTTCGTAATCCATCACCACCAGTTGTACAAACCCGTCTTGCGGAGAAGAAACCAGCTAATCCGCTTGCTCAGGCACCAACGTCCCTCTCTTGCGGATCGATGTTGCCGTCAAGATCCTTCGCGATATCTCCCCAGAACGTTGCAAGTTTGGAACAATTCGAGAAGACCTGAATTCTGCTTTCTTCCTTGACGCTGTTGCTCGAGAAGGGTACAACTCCATCCAGCCAGGAGCCCTCATTCTAGCCAAAGGAGATGAAGTGGTGGTTGTTGAAAACACGTTAGTTTTTCATTTCCCTATTTTCCCAGCGCTCTCAAACAATTGATTTCAAATTCCTCTTTTTCTTTCAGCGGTCAGGACTGGTTTGGACAAAACAAAAAGAATCAGCAGTTCGGAACATTTCCGAGATCGGTGGTGTTCGCACAAACAAACCACGCGGTCGCGGCGGCATCCGCTGTTACTCCACAAGTTGGTTTTTTTTACCCATTCCAAGTGTGTAGTGCTCAATGATTGTGTAAATTTTTTTTACAGAAGGTTCCGACAGCTCCAACGATCAGAATGAGACCTGAACCAGTGATTCAAGCGCCTCCACCTCTTCCATTCGCGTCTAAACCTCTGAATAATAACACAAAAACGTCATACAACGATCGGACGTCGAGAATTTCCATGCCGGTTGCTGGTGAGTAACTTTTATTATCCTTTTTTCAAAATAACCACCCTATCTCCCCTTGTCTCTTTTACCTCATGTCCTCCCCTCCAGGCTCCTTCATCCACACCGGTCACGGAGATCCACTCGGAGGTCAATCGTGGGGAAACCCATCGAATATCGACGATTTGTATCTGAAAAATCCTGTGAAAGGAGTCCCATTGTCAAGGTTTGTCCTTTGCCTCATATTTCCTCTTGTCACCTGACCCTCTGTGTTTTTAGTATGTCCAATGGCGCTCAAGTTATCGCTAGTAAGGAGTTGCTCACTAACGGAGGCAGAAGCACGCACACACCTGGTAGGAATTTATTATTGTTTGAAAAAAAAAACAAGTTGGCTGTTTTAGTCGTCTTCAGTTTGTACTAAAAACCAGATCAAAATAGCAGAAAAAAGTTGGCAAAGTTAGATTCACTATTTACCTTTTAGTATTTATCATTCTCAAAAATGAAAAAAAAATTGAGAAAAAAAATCTTGCGTCTTTGTCGTTTTATGTTTGTTAACATTTACCCCATTGTCAGCTGCTCCAACCAATCCTGCCATGTCCAAGATTCGAACTCTATCGCTTGATCTACCGGAATACGATGATTTCGACCGTGCGTTTGATGATGGATTCTCCCCTTCGAAGATTGAAATGCCACGTGGCTTTGGTATGTTTTGTCCGACTCGTGTAGCCCAGAAATTAACACCTTGTTTTGATTTTCTCATTATTAATCGATATTTAGCTTCAGGAAACGACATCATCATCAGCAACGGGAACAGATCAGAGGAAACGATTTTGATCAAGGCACCAGAACGTCGCGATCCAACATTCGACATTCGAGGAAACGTGCTGAAGCCAATCCCAATTGAGAAGGTCCAACCTCCAACCTCATCCAGGCCAATTCTGGTGGCTCCAACGGCTAGTGGAGTAATCTCAATGCCCTTGCCCGAAAAATTCGGA
>NC_013491.2:2470367-2519757 GCF_000004555.2 Caenorhabditis briggsae | reverse complement strand
CTCAGCGCTGAGCTCCATGTGGTGGATTCGAAGAATTTCTTCTCTACAATAATTGAATTTAAAAATGGAATTCCTACTATTTTGACACCAACAACAAGCCGAGCCGGTCTGTTTGGGACATCAGCTTTTAGACGAGGTGCGATTTGGAACGGGATTTGGAGAAATTGAATAACTAGGGGTGGACAAAAGACGGGCGGAAAACGAGAGTTAGCCCAAAAATGTGAAATGTCTAGGCTGCAAATATGACCATACACTTTTTCAGTAAACTAGTATATGCGTCGTTGTTACTGAACAAATTCTTGCTCTTTTTTTCTGAAAAAAAAAATACAATTTTCTACTTGGAAATTAAGATGAAAACTATGAATTAAGTATTGAATGATATCTTGTTGCTGATAGTTTTTTTCAAAATTCATAAAATCGGTTTTTCTAGAGCTGACATTCTCATGGATCCCAGTTACAATACCGGTCCGTAAGAAATACAAAAATGTGTTTTTCTGTTATTATTTAACCATTTCCATCATTTTCAGAAATCTGGAGCTGCGGCTGTCAAGTTTCCGATCATTTTGAAAATTTTAGAGGGTGTAAAACAGACCTAAATTAATAATTTGCATTCACAGAATTTTTGAGAATTCCTAGTTTTTCAGGCATTTTGCGATTGTTGAAACTATCCCCTTTTTGACCAGTTTTTTACTGAAAACGTGAAAAAAACAAATGTCTTCAGAAATCGGCAAATAGCTGAAAAACTAGAAATCTTCAAAATATGGTGTGAATGCAAATTTTTCAACCTAGGTCTGTTCTTACATTCTCCAAATCTTTCAAAGTGATTGAAAACTTGACAGCCGAGCTCCTGACTCCTGAAAATGTCAATATATCAACTGAAAAAAAAACGTTTTTCGTATTGACCAGCACTGTAAAACTTTCCGAAAAATTCAGCTAGCTCTATTTTTATTATTTTGAGTTCAACTGCACAATAAGGCATCAAATTTTGCACGAGAGGTGACGGCGCGCGTTTTAACTTTTATGATTCATCAATCTCTTTCTCCCTCCTTTTGTCCTCTCTCACGCCTTACCCAGTGCTGCCCCCCCCCCCAATTTCGTTGAAAACCTCCAACCCGGGACTCATGTATGAAATTTTTCATTTCATTCTCCATTTTCGAAGTTCAAAGTGTTCAATGTTCAAGAAGACAAAAAACGAGCTACAAGATAAACGAAACACGAAACCCAATAACAATACCTTTTGAATGTATATTGCGAATTATATGTTTTTTCGCGTTTTCTATATAGCTCGTTTTCTATAAATTTTCATTATTCCTATTTCTTTTATTCCGTTTTCATTTTTGCCTTCGCCTCAAAAAGGATCTGCTGCCCTTTTTCGATTACATCTCTGATGAAAAACGTGTAAAATATGCAAAAAAAAAACAAAAGCTATGTGTATATACCGCGTGGCTTTCCAATGTGGATAATCTTAGATAATCTTGCTAAGGGCAACCACCAACAAGAATAAGAAGAATGCAACATATTTCTTCAAAATGTTTTTTTTTGTTCTCTTTTTTTTCTTTTTAGCAACTCTTCATTGATTTTTCGTAGTGATGGAGTTGCTAGATAAGAGACTAGAAGCGAGGAAAAACGATTACCACCACCAATGGAAGTTGTTGCGTATGGAATTCAAAAGGTCAAAACTATTTACAAAGTTCAGCGAGTCATTATGTCTAGAAATGGAAGGAAGTGTACTTTTTTTATTCCTAAAAGTTTTATAGCCACGTCAAGAGACCAGTAAGCTCTAGAAAATTCAAAGGTCTTTTGGAAACATTGTAAATTCTTCCGACTTGAATGAAAATTGTTAAACCTGTAATAGAGGAGCTCTTGAACTTTTAATATTGAGCTATTTTATGGGGGTTCCTGTGATAAAGTATGAAAAGCCAGTCAACTGATGAATTGTTCATTATAATATCATAAGTGTTTTGTCAGTTGACTCATTTTTGATATCTTTCACAGGAACCAAGAAAAATGTTTTCAAAGTTAAGAGTTAGGCGCCTATCTATTAAAGTTTCTACCGTAATTTAACTGAAATTTAGAGTCATATAAAAAAATGGAAGCCCGAATGGTGCCTTTATTGATGAAAATCAGTTTTCTATTCCAATTTGCGAGGAATTCATGGTTCAAATTCGTTTTTTAAAGCTTTTGAAACTTTTGAGGGATTTATGAAGTTTCAGTGTTCTTTTCGATTTAATTTTGAAATTTGCCACATTAATTTTTGTCTTTATAATTTCAGAAAACTTCAAAGTTCAAAAGTATGATATGTCAAAAATATAAAAATTCAAAAATTCCAATTTTCCGTCAGCAAAAGAGATCCCTAACAACCTTGTCCACACGAACTGTATGAAATAACTCTGAAAATTTAAATCTTAAAACCTTGTAAATTTATCATGGGAATTTCAAGGATTTCAAGGTTCAAGATCAAGTTTGATCAAAAATTAATCACTTGATTAGTTTCATCCTAGAAGTTAGTCTAATCCTAGTGGACTGAAACCTCAAAAATTCAAATTTGGAAATTTTGGATTTTCGGATTTTCACGTTTTTGCTGTCTTTGAGGACCTTTTCGGTTTGAAAATTGAGATCATTACGAGATTCCTTCACTAAATATCTAATAAAGAGTCCAGGAATCTCAAAATTTCGGAAATGTACTACGAAACTTTTGAATGTTCTGTTTACCTATTTTTCTTCAGACCTTCTTTAGCCGTCCTATTCAAATATCAGTATCCCAGATGACCTTTCTATCTTTGGAGCCCAGAGAGTCTGGACCACTTTCATCACTATCCATTAATCAAACTTGTCCTTTTTCCCCTTCCTCCCATCCTTGATATTCTGCAATTTCCATTGCTTTTTCTCTATTCCTCTTCGTCTTCTCAAATGTGTGAAGGATTGGGGCGTGTCACTTGCGTTTGGCACTCTAAGTCTCGCCTTTCCCCACCAGCTCGATCTATTCATTCTCCCCCGACTCCTTCAGCGCTTCTCCTCTGTTTCGAGACCCTACACCCAACAGCACTCTCGCTTTCTCGTTCTATCTAGCCACTCCCTCACCACAGCATACACCCGTGCAGGAGGCTTCTCCAAGCCATCTCCAATTTTTTTCCCAGACCACCCCGCCCCAAGCCGCCGCTCCCTCCTCCCCCCATTCGTTTCCCATGCTCGTGTCGTGCCCTATCTGCACCGCTAATCACGTCTTTCTAACTTGATTCTCGCTCTAATTAACCAACATTTTCGCCGAAATTTTCTTCTGGCGGCCCCATCCAGTATGATGATACGATGGAAGCGGAATCAAAGTGTGTTTTGTTGTCTTCTGATGGCATCCATCTTGGCAGTATGTACTGGAGCCGAACACGAACATCGGACACACATGTGCTCAACGGAAGGAAACATCTGCTCAGAGAACGCGGCTACCGTATGCCGGAACAACACGTAAGCCCATTTTCAAACTCATATAATGTCTTTTTTAATGGGGTCCTCGCACTCCCCGCCCAGTTAAAAAAGACTTAATGGTGCCGAGTTCGAAACATTCTCTCTTTTTGCACTTTACTCTTCTAACATCAATGAATACATGAAGTCGAAATGCACTTGGTGATATATACGTATAGTTTGTATGTATAAGAATTTTGTCTAGAGAGCACAAAAAGGGTGTGAATAAGCAAGAGCAAGTAAAATCCAATCTATTCTATTCAAGGGGTGAAAAAGAAAGGGGAAAAGGGGAGGAGAACTCATAAAATCAGAGACCATGACTTTCAGTTTTTGATCCTTTTTTGATCCCTTTTTGGGGATAGTTTACTTTTTTGAAATGTCTTTTTTCCAAATTTCAAACATTCTTTTTCCAAGTAAAGTTTAAACAAAAAATGGCTCTAGGAGCAAAAAAGTTAGGAATTCCAAAAAAGAGGAATTCTGACCACTGATTTCATTGGTTCTGCCCTTTTCTTCTATTGTGGACAAGTTCTTGTCCTAAGCAAAAAGAAGAGATTGATAGATCCTAACACTTGTCACTTGCCTTGTCAACTTGTGGTATATACATATATTTTTTCTTTCTCTAATGGCGATTTTTGGGACTTGCAATCCCATTGAAAAAGGTTTCGAGAATCTCCATTGTCCCTATTCTTCTCTATTCAACGGCGGCGATTTAGGCAACACTTTAAAAAGAAGCAGTGAAGAAAAAAAGTAGTGAAGTGCAATTGGCGCTCTTTTCTTTTTTTTTTCTTCGCCTTTCCCACAGCTTCCGCCGCAATTAGCTTCAGCAATAGGGCTTTTTAGAGAGCAAAAAATACGTTTTCTTATAACTTAACCGTTCCACGCTTGAGGAGAAGAAGAAGATACCTTGAATAGCTAAGTAAGGCGGCGGGGTTGTCAGAAAAGGAAAAAAAAAACTTTTTCACCCGAGCCAACCCCGTCTGACACGAGTTAATGTGCTCAGAATTTAACGCTTGGATAAAGATGCGGTCTTGAAAGGGGTTAGATAGCAAGGGGGGGGGGGGGGGGACACCCATAAAACATTAATGGCGAATTTGGAATATATTTTTTCTTAGGAGCCGAAAAAAGCCAAAAAAAAATGCTACAAGTGTTCGTGACACATTTAGCTAGCTCTCTCTCAACAAGCCTCCTCATTCACAAATCGTACAAAAAAGGAAAAAAAACCACTCTTCTGTCCAGAAGCCTCTCTCCCAAGGGCATATCAAACTCCCTCCGATCATGAATGATAATTCTTCTTCTTCTTTCTTTTCGCTTTCTAGACACACTTCTTTAAAGGGGTCCCGTTTTTGCACACTCTCAGCTTTCCACTATATACGCTCACTTACCATGTGAGCCCAAAAACGAAGGAAGAAAAGAAGGAGGGTAACCTTAAAGAGAATATATCCCTTGGGAACGTTTTTGGGGCTTTTTCAAAACTCTCGTCGATGGGTCCTGAAAGAAGGCAAATCACCATTTCTAGGATTGTAGCCCGCATGACAACGCAACAGGTGTTATTGATACTACACATAGAAAATTGTGGGCACACAAGGGTCCGAAGCCAATGACACATGACAGCATAGGGGGGCGATATATAACTTCAATTAATCTTTGGCGAGACATGGAACAGCAAAAAAAACATGTGTTCCAATTTGATGGAGAATATCTGTTTTCTACAGTAATCCCATTCAGAGGAAAAACCCCCTTTATATTAAAAATTCTGTATATTTTGGATTTGGTTCACTGAGCATGAGAGGTCGTCATTTTAATTGGCAGTCACCTCTCTCCCCTCTTGCTCGTCCCATCCATTAATCGCATTTTAAACTCAAATGAATTTATTTGCCCGGCTCACTCACCCATGGCCACCCCCCCCCCCCCCATTTTGCCTTTTTTCTCTGCTTTTATTTTTGCCGTTTTTCTCCATTCATCACAAGACAAATGAGGACCCGAGAGAAAAAGAAATGGGAACGAAAGTTATAGTAAAAATAGAAGAAGGGAGGGGGGGGGGGGGGGGTCGAGGAATAACCTGGAATTGGTTTTTTTCGTTGACTCTAGATGGCTGGAATCGGAAATTAGATTGAAAAAAATAAAAGTAAGAAAACAAAAACACCTGTCACTTTGCTACACTTAATGCCAAGCCCAAGAAAGGATACAGTATCTAGGGATGTTTTTTTTGGAATGTCGAAAATGTCGATTTTGAAAAATTCGATGTTTTGGGATATTCCGATTTTATAAACTCTGGAATTTCGGAATCTCAAAATATTCGGATTTAGAAAACTCTGAAGTATTCCGTTCTTAAAAAAATTGGAATTTCAGAATCTCGGAATATTCCGATTTTGGAAATTTGGGAATGTAGAGATGTTGAATATTCTGATTTTGAAAAGTTTGGAATTTTGGAATTTCGGAATATTCCAATTTTGGAAAGAAAGATTTCCGATCAGAAGTTTGTCCCGATTACTTCGGAACTTTCGTAGATTTCCAAAGTCCGAACATCCCTGTACTGTACCTGGATTACAAGAATTATAAAAAAATCCAAAATTCCAAGAATTGCCTCCATTTGTATTCATGCATCAATCTTCTTAATGAGAAGTTTTCTAATCAAACTGAGCCCTTCCCTTTTTCTTTATATAATGAAATTGGAATTGGCTTTCTCTCAGTGTGGAAGAAAAGAGATATGTGTGCTATTTCCACATTATAAAATGCCACTGTGACTTATCCTTCCTGCCTCTTCTCCATTACACCAAGGGGCTTGAGAAGAAGGACTATGCAAATTTTGCTATGGGTGCTTTGCACTTTTGGCGCGGAGAGAAAATGGAAATGAGATTACCAGCTGACTTTTTCTAGATGCGTCTCGGCGTGTTCACTTCGAGGGATGCAGGAGTGCGAGTGCGACGCCGAGGAGGACAACTATTGCTATTTGTGCTGCGGAAACTCGGAACATCAGTGTATGGCGGCCCATCATCATAATATACTACGGTTAGTCAGGTGACACTCAGTTTGCCAAGTTTTCAAGGAGTTCCCACGAGTATCACATAACGACTTCTGTCACTATAGTATTCCTTTCTCTCTAGAAAAATAAAGAAAAACTTTGTTATTTATGTATAAGCAAACATAAAAATCCCTTTCTCTTGCAGACCAAACGGTGAACGATGGGAGCGAGAAGCGTGCTCCAGATGTCGAATGCATGGCGCCGAGCTGGAAGGTCTGCCGTGCGATGATACCGACTCGGCGAGACTTTGCATTGGTAGGAATCAATGATCGTCATCATTTATACTAACACCTATCTCTCTCATTCCGAATTTTTCAGGAGGCCGCTGTTCAAACTCCGTGTGTCATACTAAATCATCAGGTTCCGTGTGTGATCGAAAGTACGTTTCTCTTATCTTTCTGTTGCATTTTTAATGATCGAAAATGAGACGAATCGAAAATCAACTATGATTATTTTCAGAATGGAAAAATTATGCGTCGATAACACTTGTGAGAACCCATGTGCTCGATATGCACCACATTTAATGGTATGCGATTGTCCATCGATAGATCAGGATACAGGATTTGCGTCAGAAGATCGATGTCAACTATGTTGTTATGATTTTAATTTGGTTGGTTTTTCTCGGGCCTCAGAAAAGTAATTATTTGAATTAGATAGATCTGAAATGTAACTAGAATCTAGAATCGATCTATTCCAAAATCATGAGCACTTACAGTAACAAAATCGGGTTTTTAAGTTCATTTTGCCCACTTTCAGGAGTCCGGAGCTCGGCTTTCAAGTTTCCGATCACTTTGAAAGTTTCGAAAATTGTAAAACAGACATAGATTAAAAACTGTGCATTTACAAAATTTTTCGAAAACTCCCATCTTTCCTGCTAGTGCCGATTTCTGAAAGACACCAGTTTTTGGCCCGTTATTTTACTGAAATTCTGAAAAAAAAAAACAAGTTTCTTTCAAACATCGGCCAATGGCTGGAAAAATAGAAATTTTGAAAAAATTCTGTGAATGCCAAGTTTTCGACCTAGGTATGTTTTATTCTTTACAAAGTTTTCAAACTGGTCAGAAACTTCAAAGCCAAGCCAGGCTCCTGAAAAACGCTGAAATGGCGGAAATCAATAGAAAATTTTTTTTTGTATTTTATTGATTTTATAACTGTATAAAAACCAAAAAAAAAAGTTTCAATATTCCAGAAACCAACAAATCGACGATGCCAAAATGCCTATCGAAAATACAAAATCATGGATATGTTCCAAAAACCAATCTGGCGTGTCGGTCTAGAATGTGCCGGTGGAAAAGTATGCAACAAGTACGGCGTCTGTTCATCATCCCATCTCTCTTTCCTGCTCCCATTCTTTTTTGTAATTATTGTCTCACTCATCTCACTGTGTTAATTCTTGATTCACACCCCTTTCCCCTTTTTCCTTTCCTCCACTTCTACCGGTTCGATTATGCAAAATTACGTGGCCTTTTCTGTTCCCGTCTCTCTTTTTCTCAAAAAATTTAGCTATTCCCGTCATAGATAATCTGTGATAACTCTCGACACATGTTCAACTGCCACCACAACTCACTTTCATCCAGATAATTGTTGGAATAGGTGTTCCGATGGCCGAACAATCGATAGACAACGTTTTTCCATACACAATCGGGTAGAGCTCTTGTTTATCATTGAACGATGGTGGTTCTATAAACAAATTTTTTGTATTGTCTGATTTCAAAAAAAAAAGATATTACCAATAACACTGATTTTGAAGTACTTCGTTGTTCTTCCTGCATCGTTGACAACTGTACAGAAATAAACTCCTTCGTCATCCAGTTGAATATTGGTCACATTCATTGTCTTATCTGTTGCCGCGTACTTGGTGTCAGATGCATCAACCTCTTCATCTTTAGCAGACCATTTGACAAATGTGATCGGTGTGCTAGACTTGGCATGGCACGTCAGGAATACCGAATCTCCAACCTTGGCAACAATCACTTCTTCTTGAGTGTCAAAGTTTGGTGGGGCTGTGTATCTGACATAGAAGTCCTTTGTAGCTTCTCCAACGACATTTTCCGCCTTGCAAGTGTAGGTTCCAGCATGAGACTCTGTCAAATACTTCAATCGAAGCGTTTCTCCATTTGCATTGAACTCATGGTTCTCGTCATTCTCGACTGGCTCATCATTGAAGAGCCAAGTGACCTTTGGATGCGGAGATCCCGAAACCACACAGTTGATTTCCAAGACTCCATTAGAGACCATTGTGAGAATTGTGTTAGAAGAGAGCTCGTCACTGATGGATGGTGGGAGATTGACGGTGAAATCAAAGACCTTTCTAGCCTCTCCAGCTGGATTTCTCATAATGCATGTGTATCTTCCAGAGTCCGACTTCTTTGGAGAGAGGAAACTGAGCTTCTTTCCAGATGATGGAATTTGAATGAAGCTGTCTCCACGGAGAGTTTGCTGGTTGATTGTGAGACCGTCCTTCTGCCATTCCACGTCTCCATTAGTGCTGTTGCTCTGGAAATGAAAAAAAAATTAGAAAAAATTACTTCAAAATTTTTACATTTCTCTGATTCTCTAATTTTGAAATTTTGAAATCTCAGCATTTCAGGAGCCTACAATTCTAATGTTTTGGATTTTCCGAACCTGAGAATCTCCAAATAAGCCTGAGTTGCCATTTTTGAAGACCTTCAAATTGTGAAGTCCAAAATGTTTTTAAAATTTCACGAATGTTATGTCACTGAATGCAGATTTTATGCCTCTAAATTTGATTTACCCAAATTTAGAAACCCCAGATTTTTTTTCTCGAAACTTTCCCCTTACTTCACAAAGCAGATCCTTCGGGAATCCTTCAATTATACTGATTGTCTCTTTTGGTTCTCCATCAATAACTGGCGGAATCACAACATCCAGCGTGTTCTCCAAATCATCAGATCCCACTGAATTCGTTGCAATACAAGTATATCTTCCTTGATCCCCTCCTTCGACATCACTGATTTGCAACAGTTTTCCAGAATCCAAGTAAACGTATCGGTCGTTTGGCTCAATGGCTCTACCGTCTTTGAGCCTGGAATTCCAATTTTGAGTTGTATTGTTTTTTTTTCCGTTTGCTTGTTTTTCTTCTTTCTTTTTAATCAAAATTCTATTCATTCTTCTATTCTCCCTCTTCTTTCTTTTTTTCCTATTTTCAATTCTCTTTTAGGTAATTTGTTTTTGTTCGGGAAGGATTTCAATAGGAAGGGCTGAAGCTAAACCAAATAAATTACCAATTCCACTCTTTCCCCTTCCTTGGCTTTTCCCTCACAACTCACCATGTAATCGTAGGGATCGGACTACCCTTGGCTGGGCAAGACAATATTGTGTGGCGTCCAGCGTTGACGGAAATGCGACGAACAATGTTTGGCTCATCGAACGATGGAGCCACCAGCATGCTCACTTTGAAATCTCTCTTATCACTTCCAGCAGGATTCGTGGCGATACAGGTATACTTGCTGGAGTCGGTATCTCGGAGTTTGAACAGATAGAGCTTCTGTCCATTGGCACTTGTCTTCACGAATTTGTCAGATTCCAGAGGCTTTCCAGCTTTGAGCCAGATGATTTTGGCTTGTGGCTTTGCGTAAACCGGACAGGAAATTACAACTCGTTCATCCTTCTGAGATTCATATTCTGATGGGATTCCATCCTTCTCAATCTTGGGAATCGTCTGCACAGAAACAATCACATCTTGCTCATCACTACCAGCAACATTGTCAGCTTCACAAGTGTATCTTCCAGCGTCTTCCTCCATGACTCTAGAGATTTTGAGCACGTTTCCACTGAGCTCACCGTTTGGAATAATGTTCTGGATGTTGTCCGCGTGGATGACATCTCCATCCTTGAACCAGCTAATTGCTGGGTCTGGTTTTCCGGTTGCTGGGCAGGAGAGTGTGAGGCTTCCACTTTCAGTAACAGTCTTGTTGAGATCTTTGTCGAGAATGAGGATCTTTGGTGGGACGTGAACGTTGACCTTGAAATCAAAGTTGTTCTCTCCAGCGTCGTTCTTGACACGGCAACTGTACGCTCCATCGTCAGCTTCAGTAGCACTGAAAAAAAGGGAATTGGATTGGATTGGACCCTGACATGGAATGATTCCCAAGTGTTGCCCTCGAAAAAAATTGAGACGTGCATGGTTAGAAAGAGCGTAAAAAGTTATCCAAGAATTCGAGAGGAATAGTTGGCCAAAATGGTCAAAAATCAACTTGAAATATGTTTCTAACTATCTTATCTTATCTTATTGACCAATACTGTACGTTTTTCTGCTATTTCAAAAAATCCATCAAAAACTCACTTATGAATTGCAATACGACGATCGTTCGAAACATGACTGATTCTAGGCCCGACTTCGTTGAAATCAATAACTCGTCCGTCAAACGTCCAAATGATTTTGCCCTTGTAGTTCTTGTCATCCTCAATTGGACACTTCAATGTGGCGGTGTTACCCTTGATCACATCAATATTATTCTTGATTCCCTTTTGGATCATCGGACGAGCTGTAATTCATTCTTTAAAAATAAACTCCTAAAATTTGACTCACTGATAATATCAACATCAAAACTGATCTCCGCGCTTCCCACGTTGTTCTTCGCCATACAGATGTACGATCCTTTGTGAGCGATTTCAGCATGCACAATCTTGAATTGCTGTCCTTCGGAAAGCACTTGCACAGATTTCAAATCTCCCAATGGCTTTCCATCCTTAGTCCAGGTGACCACTGGTGTTGGATTTCCAGTTACCTCACAAGGAAGCACCAAAGAGTTATTCTCAATCACTGTGTAGATTCCTCCTTCATTCACAATTGTTGGTGGTACATGAACTGCCAAATTGAAGTTCTTGGTTGCCACGCCAGCGTCGTTGGTGACGGTACACGCGTATTCTCCAATATCCTCGGTTTTAGCCGAAACAATGTGCAAGAATCGGCCACCAGCCAACAGTTGGATGCCATCGGTGTCGACCAGCATTGGTTTTCCACGGACTGTCCAAGTGATAGCAATTCCTAACGCGTCATCTGTGTCACATTCCAAAGTAGCTGATCTTGAAAGGTCTACTGTTACGTTTACATCAGTGACTCCAGAATCGAATCTTGGGCGAGTTCTGACATTGACATTGATGGTCTTCACAGCTTGACCGACATCGTTAGTAGCGTAGCACTTATAAACTCCAGTATGCCTCTTATCGGCTTCCTGGATAACAACGGTGTGATTGTTATTCACCGTCTTTGCGTCTTTCGGAAGTTGACCCTGATTGAAATCCCACCTTGCCATTGGTTGTGGATTTCCTTCTGCATTACATTGCATGATAACTTCCTCTCCCTCGTTTGGTTCCAAGGTTACTAGCACGTGTTTGATCTTTGGTGGAACTAGAACTTTGACTCCGAACTCTTTGGACACCTGACCAGCAGTATTGTTGGCAACGCAAGTGTAGACATCTTCATGATTACGATTAGCGTTGAGAATTGAGAGTCTGGTGTTGTCAAGGGTGAAGATGGCATCTTTTTCCTGGGATATGATTTTTTTTAAATGGGGTTAGTGTGAAATACTTACTGTTAGCTTGTTTCCTTGTCTCATCCAAGTAATTTCAAAGTCTCCAAGAGACACAGGGCAGTCCAGGGTGATGGTGTCAGATTCCCGGAACTGAAATTATTAATATTAAAAAATAAAAAACATTTAAAGATCTAACAGTTCGACTCACCGTAGTACTGCTCTCTCCACCATCCTTGAATGTTGGCGCGGCAATGTTCTGAACGTAGAAGTCACGAGAAATGGCTCCCGCTTTATTCTCAGCCGAGCATGTAATTTGTACGGATTTCGTGTTGAGAGTCTCAATTCTCAAGTGACTTTCATCCCTGAAAGCTCTTATAATTCTAATTGTCTTCGCATTACAACAAAGATTCAATTAAAAGATAAAGTTATTACTACAATTACTCACAACAACAAATTCTTATCTACATCCTCTCCATCAATCTTCCAGGTAATGATTGGTTGTGGATTTCCAGTTGCCAGACATGCCAGAATCACTGGATTGGAGCCGATGAGTTTACGGTTAGTCTCCACTTCTCCTTCAACAAAGACTGGTGGTTCCAGAACTTTGAGGGTGATGACCTTCTCGGCTTTTCCGGCGGAATTGGTGACTAAAAATTACAAATTCGGCTTGAAATTCAAAACACAGTTTTTTACCTCTACAAATATACTTTCCACTATTCTCTGGCTTGGCATTGGTGATGTACATTCGGTGTCCGTCACTTGGGATTTGGGCATTCTTGGGACGCTCGTTTTCAATTTCGTTCTAGAACAAAACAATTTGTTAACTTTCCAGTTCAGAAAGACTTACGATAGACCAAACAAAAGTAGTCTTATCATCAGATTCGGTCAACAGCTCGCAAGATAGAGAGATGTCTTTATCAATCAGAACTTCAAGCTCCTCGTCATCACCAACGATTGGGATAGCTGAAAAAGAAAATGTATCAGTGTTTTGGGAGATTAGAATCAAGAAAATTCAATATTTCTCAACTTTGATCTTCTTTCCTTTCGTAGAAAAATCATTTCAGGAAGACATCTTGAGAAATCTAACATTGGGCTAGTACATCTAGCTTTTCATAGAAATAAATATTTTTTTTTGGAGAAACGAAAAAGGTCTGCTGAAATCGTTTGCATATGATTTGATGTGTCTAGAAATGTTGTCAACAAGAATAAATAATTTTGAAGTTGTGCAAAATATGCAAAAATATTGATTCTGTCAGTTTTTTGAAATTATATGTATCTCACAGGCGGCGCTAATGTCGATTTATAAGACACGCCCCAAAGATAAGATCATATGTAGTGAAATTGATTTTTGGTGAGTTAAGTAGGGACTTTCTGAAACCAATTCAATTTTTTGGCATTCAAATGATCGGTAGAATCTCTAGAATCTGTATTTTTGTCAAAAAAAAAAACAAATTTAATGGCCGGAACGGCCCTGAAAGTCTGAAACAATACGTTTTTCCTGTGCAGCTTCTCAAATCTATGCAAACGGTGGCTCCCAGATTTTCAGATGCCAGTTTTACGTTCAAATTTGTAGTTTGGTGGTCCACAGGGGGAGAATTTAACTCTTGTTATGAAATTTTCACTTTCAGAAAATGCAATATTTTGTTTAGTGCTTATCCTCGATATATATTTTTACATTTTCTGGGTACAACGCTTCCTCAAAGAAAATGTCTTAATAAAAATACGTGTTTCGTGCTCAGTCTCCATTCAAATCTGTAACCACATTCTGAAAAATAGAGAGCATTCTGAAAAAAAACAAAAATAAACTAGTGCATGTTTATTGAAAAGCAGGGGAAGAGCATGTGGTATGCGAGAGGGAAAAAGTTTTCGAAACAAAGTGAAACTAAGCAACTAGCAACATCGGGAAATAAAAAGAAACACGTTACAAAAAAAAAGGACCCTGGTGTCAGAAGAGGATACAACTAAAAACTTAATTTACCGGAAATTGCAATCGTCGTATGGCATCGGGCGTTTAAATGAGGAGAGGGTGATGAAAATAGGTCTATACAAAGGAAAAGACTGGTACTAGAACACACATGCACACTCACAATAATCATGCAGATACAAAAAGTAGTATTACATAAAAGTTTTGTTTCTATTACTAATAGAAGAAGGTGTATCTAGATTATTAGTCTTATAGACCAGCTCTCTGGGAGAGTTATTATAGAAAAAATAGCATGCTAGGCAAAACAATCACTGAGCAATGATTGCAATCTTGCGCGGCTCCCACCACTTCTTTCTCATTTTATTTTTCGACAACTTGGCCGGCAAACGAGGCGGTGCTGTAATAACATCTTCGAGAGTGATGTTGATGTCGTGAGGTGCAAATCGATTCGCGGATCCGTTATCTAACACAGGTGCACTGGGTGAGAGGAACGAATAAACATTGATAAACGGTTTAAAGGGCTGCTCATCAAAGTGTATGGCCACTTGATGCGGTTTATAATACTTCGCCGGTTTCTTTATCGCCCCTTTTCTTGGAGCCAACTTTTTGGGCTCAGAGTTAGAGAGTTTGAACGGAGTCAGAACACGTTTACGAGGAGAAGCGTTGTACACAGAGTTTTGATAATGATAAACTGAATTTGAAAAAATCGATAATATACCCAAAACTGATAGCTCCACATCCACGTCAAGAGTGCTTCCCTTGCTTTGAGCGATACAATGGTACTTGCCCTCGTTTTTGATGCCGACACTATCGAAATGCAGCTAGAATGAAAAATAAATTGAGATTTCCTAGAACATAATTCTCACCGTAAGACTATCATCTGACAATCTCGCTCCTTTGTACTCTCCTCCTGCTCTCAACAAGGTTCCATCGACGACCCAATCAACCTTTGGAGTTGGATATCCGGAAACTGGGCATCCAAGTGTCACTTCCTCTCCTTCCTTGGCAAATACCTTCTTCTTGTATTGAGATTCATCGAGACTGAGTGGGACTGGAAATGAAAAGTAATCAGTTTTGACAAAAACAAAGGGAATATTCTCACCGATAACCTCCACCTGGAATGATTTGCTTCCCTCGCCAGCCGCATTTCGTGCAACACACTTGTACACTCCGGAGTCAGCGATTTTTGCCTGGAATCAAATTTTATTATTTCTTAGGATAATCTTTTATTCAAAGAAGGTCAGTACCTTGAAAACATGGAGTTTGCGTTTGTCATCCGAGAGCTTCCAGGTAGCGTCGTTATCAATGAGAGGCTTATCGTTGAGATACCAAGAGATCTAAAAGTGGACATTAGCAAGCAAGTACAGTAGAATTATAATTCGGAGGATACAACAATTCAGGGTGTATGAAGCAATTGAGGGGTACAAAGTCCACAATTGGGGGGATACAAAATTTAAAATTTCCGGGTGTATCCCGAATTGGAGATTTTGTACCCCTGAATTACTTTGTACCTCAATGACTCCAATAGTTTTGTAACCTTCAAATAATTTGCCGGCACAGTACTGGTCAACAAGATATATAAAAACCTATTTTTGAGTTGATTTTCAGCTATTCTGACGTTTTTCAGAAATCTGGAGCTCGTCTGCCACGTTTTCAATAACATTGGAAATTTCGGAGCGTTTTAAACAGATAGACATTTTTTCAAAAATTTGGTGAATGCAAACTTTTCAAACTAGGTTTGTTTTAGACCCTCCCAAATTTTCCAAATTATCGGAAACTTGAAAGCCGTGCTTCAGAAAACGGTCAGAATGGCCACAAATCCGCTGAAAAAAAAGCTTTAACCCATCAAAAACTTAACTAACCTGTGGAAGAGGAATACTGAAGACGGGGCAGTACAACGAGAATGGATTTGACTCCTTGACGGACTCCTGTGTCACCACATCCTGATCCTTGATATCCGGAGAAGCAATTACAGTGACTTGCAGATTTGCCTCAGCAACACCAGCTGGATTTGTCGCCTTACAAGTGTAAATAGTGGCATCCTCGACAGTGGCGCTGTGAATAACCAAAGTTCCATCAGATTCCACATCGTATCCTTTGGTATCTGTTCCGATTGCAATTCCTCTTCTGGACCAGGTCACCGTAGCTGGTGGCGAAGCTTCCACGTAGCACTTCAGTTCTACACGGTCGCCTACCACAGCAGTATTGTTGATCTGAGTGGAGGGAGAGATAACTGGTGGCTCCTGGACATCTACATTGGTGGTCATCTCACTCTTTCCGGCTTGATTCTGCACCACACAGTTGTAGTTTCCAATATCGTCTCTGGTAGCTTCATAGATACGAAGGGTTCCAAGGTTATCCACTGAGAACTTGGCACCATCAAGATTAAGCTCGATACCATCCTTATTCCATGTTCTGATCACTTCTGGAACACCAGTTGCACGGCAAGGAATCTCAATGGTGAATCCTTTAACGACATCGACAAAGCCAGGAACTTCAGAAATGATTTTCGGCTTCTCATAAACCGTGAGAGTGTAGGAAAGTGAATCTTCTCCAGCCAAATTGGACACTTGGCACGAAAATACTCCAGTGTTTTCCAACTTGACATTTTGAAGAACTAGTGCACCATCTTCACGGATTGTGTGCTGAAAAAGAACAGATTAAAAATAGTTCTAGGAAAAAATTGAACATACTGGAATCAACTGCGAGTCAATCTTCTCTCCTTCATATGTCCAAACTCTGACAGGTGGCGGAAGTGCTTGAGCCGGACATTCCAGAACGATTGTCTCGTTTTGAAGCGCGGTCTTTTCTTGGTTCTGAAACAAAAAACAATGGTGTTTGGTTATTCGAACTAGTGAGTTTTCCGCAAAGCTCCGAAAAACTCTGTGGAGCTCTGCGAGCTACTGGGCCCTAAATATTAAACCAAGGCAAAATTCGTACCTCTGCACTGATAGTTGGTGTTGTGTGAATGGTCAGGGTTACTTCGCGGGTATCATTTCCAGCGGCATTTTGAGCATGACAAGTGAAAGTTCCTCGATGCTCTTCTTTGACTCTTTCAATGGTAAGAGACCCATCCTCATTGACAACTCCATCCTCGAATGGTTTGCCATCCAAAAGCCAAGTGATCTTTGGTGGTGGATCTCCATACACATCACAAGGGATGATAATCTGATCATCGACCACCATGTTGAACGAAGTTTGTCCTGGAGAGATGGCAGGGATGCTAAGGATTCTGACTGTTGTCTTTTGCTCATTTTCTCCGGCACTATTGACAGCGGTACAGGTGTAGACTCCATTGTGTGATTTGTCAGCTTTCTTGACTACAAGAGTATTGTCAGCCTAAAAATGTAAGCTATTTAGGGGACTTTAAGAATGGCTAGATCCTACCAGAATTGCGAAATCTTTGCTGTTCGGCACAATACGTCTTCCATCCAAATACCAAGTGATCGCTGGTGGTGGCGTACCGGACACAGCGCATGGAATCGCGAATTGTCCACCATCGAGCACGTCATGAGTACTGTTCACAGTTGCCACTTGATTCAGCTCGAATCCAGATACATCGGGTTTGACGACGTTGCCGCCCTCCATTGTGTACACGAACTCTGGCTTCTCTGAACGCAAAAACGCCACATCATCATGCATCAAAAGACAAAATGAGAAAAAAAGTTGGGTAGATAAGAAAAGTCAACTGGTTGAAAGAATAGGAGTAGAAGAACTCATTCAACGTATGTGTGTATGTATCTTTTTCTCACCCATGCATCATGCGGAGGCTTTCACTTACTGATGAGTTGAACGTTGACAATGATTGTGCTGTTTCCGGCTGGGGAGGAGGCGACACACGTGTACTTTCCTTCGTCACTGGCTTTTCCGCCTTTAAGACGAAGTAGAGAGCCGCCACCGATGATCTGGAAAAATTTTAAGCATTATTCCAACTTTATCAAATGATCTATGGGGTTTCTTTTGATTGTTTAGAGAACAGTATGACAGTTTTTATGTATTTGGGTAACTGGAATTGTTTAAAGAAGCTAGGTCCGGGCAAAACCATTTGATGTCCTGTAGACATAGACAGAATACAACTCTCCAAATTTCATTTTGTAGTACACGTTGAGTTCTATCTGATTCAGTTGGTCAAAAAACATCGATTCTGAAAGGAACTAAGACAGGGCCCGCGAAGGCCCGGCAAAGGCCCGAATTACAAGTATGATTCTATTGGATTTTCTAAAATAACTTTAGAAGATTTTGGTTTTCATATCACTCACCTGCACCGATTCACTTTCTTGCACTGGTCGATTATCCTTCATCCATGTAATTGTTGGCTTGGGAGTTCCCAGAACCACCACACAGGAAAGTGTCAAGTCTTGTCCCTCAATCAACTGCTCCTCTGGAGGAACGTGTCCCAAAATTGGAGCCACCAGTCCTGTGACCATCAATGTTGTAGTCTGAGACTGCTGTCCGTAGGTGTTCTTAGCGACACAAGTGAATTGTCCTTGATCCTCAATCTGGGCATCGTTGATTTGCAAGTTTCCATCTGGTAGTTGAGTATATCTTAAGTTTTTCTCAGAGATTATTGGAATTCCTCCCTTCTGCCACTCGATTTCTGGAGTTGGAATTCCCACGGCAAAGCATTGAAGGGTTACAGATCTCTCGATGTTCACACGAACAGTATGAGGTGATTCAATGATGGTTGGGACTCGTCCGACAGACAGGTTCGCCACCTGAACATCCTTTCCAGCAATATTCTCTCCAACACAAGAGTATGCTCCAGCATCCTCATCCTTGGCGCCCATAATATGCAGTTGTCCCTCGTTGACCTTGATGAAGTCGTCGGTCTTGATAAGATCCTTTCCATTCTTGAACCATCTGATTTTAGGAACTGGCTTTCCTCGGATGATCTTGCACTCGAACGAAACCCGATCTCCACGGCCAACCATCATCTTGTTCTGGATAATTTCAACTTTGGGAGTACTGGCAAGAATCACATCGACAGTGTCACTGGCAACTCCGGCTAGATTCATAGCCTTGCATTCATAGGTTCCTTCGTCATGGGCATTGGCGTCACGAAGAATGAGATATTCTACAAGAATTTAAATGAATTCGGACATTTCTAAAGAAAAGAACATACTTGCATCTGGCCCAAGCAATGCTCTGTAGTCAGTCATCATTCTTTGTCTTCCGCGATACCAATGAAGCTCAGGTTTGGGATCTCCATGTCCCTGGCAAGTGAGATTCACGTTGTCTCTGATGTTGTAGTAGATTTCCTTTGGAGAAACTCTGGCTACAGGCGGCTCCATGATCTGAAATTTTAATTTTAGAATTCGTTCGCCAACTACTGAACTCACCGTCAATTGCATTTTTTGGGTGCTCATTCCTCCGGCATTTCTAGCCATACACTCGTAGATTCCAGCATCCGCTCGAGTGACATGATGGATTTTTAAAGTTCCATTAATCGGGTTCTTCTCAGTGTTTGGTCCATTGAAAACAGTCGAGCCAAACCTGGTCCATCGGATTTCCACCTCTCCAGCCGATCTTGTGGGGCAATGCAAGAATGCGGATTCTCCGATCGGCACGGACACATTTCTGACTCCATAGATTTGCGGCGGCGATTCTCTCGTCTCCACACGAGTCTTGACACTGTAGTTTCCGTTGTTGGAGATGACGCGGCATTCGTATTCTCCAGCATCCTTCAAGGAAAGTTCAGGGATAGTCCAAACGGAGGTGTCAGTGTTGCTGGAAAAGGCAAAAAGATTATTCGCGCCAAAAAAATGCGACATGTGCGCAAAAGAGGTGCGAACACCACGACGCGCGTTTGCGGACGGACCACCCGCTGTGTGCGGATGAGCGCGTTTGGTTGTGTTCCTACTAGATACATAATATAAAGGAAAAGTTCGAAAAATCTAAGTTTTCTAAATTTTTCAATGCCCGTCAACTTACTGATAGAAAAGTGGTCCTCCAATAATCTCCTCTCCTGTCCGGACCCAATAGATGGTGTAAGGTGACGCACTCTCAACAGTGCACGACAGATTGAGATCTCTACCAACAAATTCCTGATGTATTGGAGACAAGAAAGCACGTGGTCCGCCGACAACAACACTTCCAATGGCAGTTGGCGCGATTCGGAGGAATTCAAAGTTGTCCTCGTCGTATCCTTGAACACGGACAAAGAACAAGCCTTTTGGTGGAATGAACGGACCAGCAAAGTAGATATGTGGGTTTGTTCGGTGAGGAGAAGCCGTGGATTTGTACAATGAGTGTCCTGGAATGATGAGGAATTGGGGGTTCGGGGGAAGATGAGGGAAATTACCATGATAGTCAACAAGATCGATCTCTCCGACTGTTCCTGGTGGTAGAAGTCCGGTCATGTTCACTAGGAGATACGAGTTTTGGTTTAAGATTGGTCTTGGACGAGCCTGAATGGAAAATTTTGAGTAAACAGGTCTGTATGGCCAAGATTTTTTTTGGAAATTGCTTAAAAAGTGTCATTTCGACTTTTTTCAAAATCATTAGAAATCGCGAAAAAACGCATTATTCAGAATCTTTGATAATTTTAGAAGTCCTTTTGACTTGGAAATGTGGTAACAAGTTGAAATTTTGTTTTTGCCGGTAAGTATACAGTGATGGACCGAAATTTTTTTTAAAGAATATTTTTGACTACTTTTTTTAGAAATTCTAAATTGTTATCCTATTTTTCTCTAATAAAAGTCCCAAACCGTAAACTTTGAGCTCATTTATCTCGATTTTTGTGAAAGATATCACATGTTTGTCAACTGATAAATTATTTGTCACAATATCGCCAATATTTTATCAGTTGACAACACTTTCATATCTCTCACCAGAATCAAGATAATTGAGCTCAAAGCTGACGCATTCAGATTCTATTTGAGGAACGGTATATTCCTTTGTAGAAACTCAAAAGATG
This sequence comes from Caenorhabditis briggsae, assembly GCF_000004555.2. Classification (NCBI taxonomy): domain Eukaryota; kingdom Metazoa; phylum Nematoda; class Chromadorea; order Rhabditida; family Rhabditidae; genus Caenorhabditis; species Caenorhabditis briggsae. The sequence goes on along the minus strand of NC_013491.2, from coordinate 2,498,941 downwards.
ATTTTTTTTTGTCCAATTCTGATAATAAATACGAACCAATTCAATACGATCTAACGGGCGAGAAGCGAATCCATATTTAAAGTCCACAGCGCCGTGTCCAAACACACGAATTGTATGTTTCAGTCTCGAGTTAGTGGTCACTGTCCACACTCCTGGAGTTGGGTCCTTCAGACGAATCAGCTTCACATTTTTCAAGTCAATTGTTCCTCCTTCTTTACTGTATTGTCTCTTATCAACAGTTCTTCCTTCTGGATCCTTCAATACAATATCCAAATTATCCGAGTCGTCCTTATCCCCAGAAAGTGAGATAGTGAGTTCCGATAGGTGCTTGTCAACTGGGATTTTTCTCGAAACGATTCCTCCTCTTTCACGTGCCTCGTACATCAAATGAACTTTTTTCTGTTTCACTGCATGTCTCACGTATTCCAAAACCGTGCTGACGTCACTCTTCTCTAAGTGGAACACCTGTCCAAATGATGCAGCGGCAATTTTCTCATATGTTCTGAATCCGGGGTGCGTGCGATTTCCACAGTCACCAGTCATCACAAAAACCACGGAACTTTGTTTTTCTTGAATTGTGTTGAGAACTTCATCTTCCAAATGGTAATCCTTGGAGCGAGCGTCAGTAAACACATAGATGAACGAGGATGGTAGAGAGATTTGAAGAGCTTTCAAGATTCCTAGAAAATAATTTAAATTTTTTTTTCTGCCCTAGTCTTGTAGGAATTCTTAAAAAGGGTATTGCGCAACTAATACCAAGAGAAACAGTTGTAAAATTAGCAAATATTATTGTTGCTGACGAAGGCTGCAGAGAAGGAAAAAGGATTTACAACCATGCTGTTTTCTTCCTACAAAGAAAACGTTCCCCCCTCTTTTCTGCCAATGTTATTTATTCGTTTTCTTCTTGTGGAACCTATAATCTCGAGTTTCGAAATAGTTACAAAGTTGTGTGGCAAATCGAATTCGAAACGATCGGTTACATCTGTGACTGTTCATGGTGTCATATTTCAATGAGGCGGGGGGATTCCGGACGGATTCATTTCCGTCTTCCATCAGTAATAACTACAATATGTGAAGATGCGAGAGTGAAAATAGTACAGAAAGTAGGAAGCTTGTGAGAAAAGTGTGGTCTAGGAGTTCGCGAGTTCAAAACATGAATTAGAGAAAGATTTGCCATGTGGTTTTGATTTTGTGTGGAGGTGGTGGTGGCAGGATTTGGGGTAAAATTGAGATTTGGGAAAAGTGAATGAAAATCAAGAATTGGAACCACATGAAGAAGATGAGGTGCAGAATGTTGAAACGAAAAATAATAGTGGCCGAAAATACGTCAAATTAAAACTTAGATGTTCCCTTGTTCAGATGTTCAAAAGTTTGTTCAGATTTTGAAAGTTGAAAGTTGATACAAAATCCAGATAAAGAATTACCGTATTTTCTCTGATAAAAGCCCACCCAAGCCAATAACTTCGAGCTTCATTCAATTTCTGTGAACGATATGAAAAATTTGCCATCGAATAAAATATTGTTAATTTTATGATGAACAATTTACCAGTTGACCAAATTTTCATATTGTTCGAAGGAACCTAGATAATTGAGCTCAAAGTGTAGGCAATGGATGGGACCTGGAGCTTGTAGAACTTGGAGCTCTCCTCAAATGAGCATCTTCCGTGCTAAGAACGAAAATTGACCCCCTGTTGCACTGTGACACCTTCTCCTTCAACACATACTAGTACTTTTTTCTCTCTCCTTTTCCGGGATCCAATGAAAAATAGCTTCTCTTTTAAAAAAAGTATGCTCAACTAGCAATTAACACTTTCCATTCACTTGCCTCACTCCAATCCCGCTGACTCAACACCATCTATTTTTCTAAGAAAGAAACCGTTTGTAAGGGCGGACAGGCTAGTGTCGTGGCCCATTGCGTCAGCGTTTACATATTCGGAGAGGAAGCAATTGCGCGAAACGCGCCAGTTTTCACACTTTTGGTAACATTTAAGAAAGGATCTTCTAAGAAAACAACAGGAACCGAGGAAGAAAGTGGCCTACCCGTTAACGTCTTCTCCGGACAATCTCCTCCTCCATGCACGTAGACTTTGCTGAGCTGTCGCATGAAGTACGTCGAGTCGGTTGTGTTGATGATCTCTCCCAAATCTAAAAAATGTTCATATAACAAATGTTCACCAACAGTAAGATATACAAAAATGTATTTTTTTTTTCAGAGAATTTTCGGCTATTTTGACCATTTTTAGAAGTCTGTAGCTCGGCTGTCAAGTGTCCGATCATTTTGAAAATTTTGGAGGTTATGAAACAGACCTAAATTGAACATTTGGCGTTTACAGAATTTTTCGAAAATTCCTAGTTTTTCAGCTATTTGCCCATTTCTGAAGGACAACCTTTCTGCCTGTTATTATACTAAAAACTAGAAAAAATTGGTGTTTTTCAGATATCGGTGAACAACTGAAAAACTAAGCATTTAAAATTCTGTAAGTAAAAAGTTATAGAAAACTTGACAACCGAATTCCAGGATTCTAAAAATGGCCAAAATGGCCATTAATCAACTGAAAAATACATTTTTCTATGTCTCATTAACCAGTACTGTAGGTTTTCCGCCATCACTTTTTCTAGATGTTCCTCGAGCCCCCATAAATCTTGCTGTGGTGTTATAAAGCCATCGGGGTCAAACTCCGATCAGGGCGCTGCTCCTCTTGGCTTGTTGTAACATCGGAGGTGTCACCTTTTTTTTATTTAACTAGCTGATAAACTGCCCGTGCACAGTTGTTCTGAGACCCGGGCCAATATTTCAACCAAGGAGAATTGATGGGTTTTTGTGTCTCTACTGTTCCTCATCTCTAATTCCTCATTTTTTGTCCCCTAAAAAAAATTTTCCAATATCAAAACTCAATGTGATTTCGATATCCCCCCACACGTTTCAAAATGATACGGGAGGTGCAAGATTAATGACATCCCATGAATCACATGAGAGGATGTGTAAAATTTTCTTATTTTTTTCGATGGTGGATCCATAGAAACAAACAAGACCCCAATACTGAAAAAAACAACCCCCAAAAAGAAGTAGTGAAAAGCTACTCACATGGATCGTGGAACGGAACCATAATGTAGTTGTAGATCAGCTTCTCTCTTTGGGCCATCACGGTTTTAAAAATCTTTGCGGCTCCTTCCCGGACCTGTACCAAATCATCGAACATTGATCCAGTGATATCGAAGACAAAGGCAAGTGAGGATTTTCCAGTCGGGTCGTTTTTGTCATCAGTGTTGGATAAGCATAGTTTGGTCATAAGCAGCAGGCCTATGACCCATAAGAGCCAGCAAGGACTCCGTCCCATTGTGGCTGATTTTCCAGTGATGTCTTTTGTTTGGATAAGTTTTGATGGCGATCTGAATTCCGAATTACAGTACCAGATGAAAGGGAAAAGTCAAGAGGAAAAAATGAGGGGAAGTTGGAAACGTTCAAATGTAACTGAAGTCTCGCGAATGTCTACACGAAAAAAAGTGGGCGGGGCCGAGGGTTGTGCTTTGTATGCCCGTGGAGGAGGTGTGGCTAATCGAAGGGCGCCCTGTCTGCGTGTGGAGCAATGAGAGTGGAAAGCAAAAAATTTGAAAGCGAGGCCAGGAAGCGTTTGATTCGAAGAGATATCAGATGATAACAAGCTCGAGAGAGAGAGAGAGACAGGAGTTGCAAATTGAAAGAGAGATAAGAGAAGAAAACCGAACTCATTAATTACCATTCCCTCACCCATCCCTTTCACACTTTTCTCGCTCTCGGATATAAATCTACTTTTTGCTGTTGTGTCGTGGCGGGCTCCCCTCCCTTGGATGATTCATTGGACTACGTCTTCGTTTCGGGAAAAAAGTACTTGATGATAGAGGAAAAATTTGTAGGAGCATTGGGATAGTGTGAACTACATTTTCTACAAAAGAGAAATGATGAATGGAGCTAAGAACTTTCTCGGTAGAGCGAGAAAGAACAAAGTCCACAGCTGGTTGAATAAAGCAGATAAAAAACGAGAGTGAAAAGAGGGAAAGTACCAGTACGAGCCAGCTGTAACCCATGATCGGTGATGACCCTCAAAATGGGATTTACGAAATTTTATCTCATAAAATTAGAGAGCACTAATGTGAATAGTGCCTGGTACCGAGCTACAGATGGGTTTTTTGTTTACGGTTCTGATCAGGAAGCATTTTTGAAAATGAAAAACATTTCAAAGTAAACAGCAACAAATCTGATACTGGTCATCCTCATCGGGATAAAGATAAAATTACCCGGGATGAAAAGTTAGATATGAAAGTGGAGGAGAAGGGGAAACTTGAGAAGGTGGGGGGGGGGGGAGGGAAGTTGAAGAAGAATAAGAAGAAGAAGCGGAAGCAACACATCCGACCGTTTCGTCGTTAGTTCGAAAAGCTTCACAAGAGCATTTACGACCACTTACCGACAATCATCATTTCGGCAGTTCGCGTCAATTAGCCCCGCAGGATTTATTGGATTTCTCAGGATTGTTCTAGAGCTTTTACAAATATTTGAAGTAAAGAACTTGAAGGAATTGATGGGTTTTAGAGAAAATGTCTCACAGATCCGATGTGGAGAGCTACGGTAGTCTGAACTGTGACAGTTTGGAGGAATTTCTAAATGTAAGACTCAGAACTTGATCTGAACATCCTGGGCACTTACTCGAGTTTTTCAGAATGTCTGGATATGTGTTTCACTTACTCTGAAAACAATATTGTCCGTAAAACTTGTATCAGAAGGGCCGATCCTTCTATTGATCCCAGGTAACTACGGAGGGACCTTCTATTACAGTTGCCTTATAATTAGAGGGGCCCTTCTATTTCTCAGGCAATTATTTTTTGAAATTTTCATCGGGAAATTGGGTTGGAAATTGTAAATAATACAACTTCGCTGTTACCCATTTCGTCTACAATTCTCAGATTTCGTTATTTACAGTAGTCAACTCTGTCGAAACAGACATCCTACCTTTGCCAGCCACGGCCGCCCGTACAACAACCTTTACAGTAACCTTTTCATTATCATTCATTCTTCTGAAATTCGAAATGTACCATTCCCGCAAATTGACACCCATTCCCGCAAATTGACACCCATCCTGCAAATTGACACCCATCCTGACAATTAAAGGTTCAATGCTAGAAAAAACCAATAAACATTTAATTTTATTTGCTTTCAAACGTTTTTAAATAAATTTTGCCTAGTATTCGACTATTTTAATAGTCTGTTCCTCTATCAAAACTGCAAAAAAAAAACATCGAAAACAAACATGAGGTGAATGGCAAAAATGTTCATTTACAATACTTTAAAGGCGCATGTTTTATATGGATATCATTATATGTGCTTTTTTCCAGCTGTACCTCTAACTTCTTTGTCCCAACATTCACCTTTCCTACAAAAATCTTATCCCCCCCCTTTTTTTCGTGAACTCTCCACCAGTCCTATCATTTTCCCCATTTCTCTTCTCCTTTGAAACCTTCTCTCAGTGCCCTCAACTCTATCACCTGACCCCATTTTTCCATTACTCTCCCGACTGGAACACAAATCATCGGCGCCTGGTCCTGACTTTTCCGCGTATCCTCACAAATCTCCGGAATCACATCTAATAGATCTTCCTATCATCCAATCTGTTTTTTCTCCTCTCAAACTTTTTTTTTTGCGAACGAGACTTGTCCTCCATCTAGTGCTCCTCGGTGATACACCTAGGTTTCCGAGTGGAAGAGGCAACTGGCGTGGGTTTTTTGAACTAAAAATCAATTACAATGTCCCATTGAACATTGGAATTTGATTGTTGGAGCAATTACACACCGATCGGCTCGTTTTGCAAAAGTGGAGGAGAAAGTATAGTAGTATTCATACATGAGAGCGAAGGGAACCGGCAGAGAATAATCTGAATGCGTCAAACCTGCAAAAATAGGAGAATTGATCACCAGAAAACATGGAATTGGTCAAATGTCAATCTAGAAAATCATGGTATTAGAAATATCTGTGTCAATTGTTAACAGTGATATTACTTAGTTAAAGGAGGCCAGACACCAAAAAAAAGTGTTCCTGATATTTTGCATAGAGAGCCCCCATGAGGGGTTGAACTCATGCCAGGAAGCTCAGGGGCACAGCGCCGCTACAGGCTGAGCTATGGGGGCGCGGTGGTGCTTGACGACCAATGTTCTACATAAGCGCGGCGCGATTTCGTCCCCCGAACTGTCCCCCGAAATTTTTGTTGTCTCGCCTCCTTTAAGAATATTTGGATAACACAAGCTTTTGTCTCTAATATTGGAAGTTTTGTTCAAGCCAGTATGTCATAACCTACCATAGGAACCAAAAATAACCTGGGCAGAACTTGTTGAGATTTTTGTTAATATTTTTCAGTTTATCCAGAATAGTTTTCCAAAGTTTCTAAATTTAGAGAGCACTTATAACACACACCGGAAGTCATACTTCATTTCGAGTCATGCGCGTTTTTACCGGAAATTGCGGATTATATAAACCACCTGAAGCGCACTGGTTTTTCATTTCACGACTATCTCCTTACATGGAATTTCCCAATTCTCTACTCAATTTGTCGAAAATTGAAGATTCGGATGTAGAAACGCGGAGAAATTCTGAATGTTTTAGTGAGCGTTCGAATAAGGTATGTGGTTGAGGCATTTTGATTTTAAATTAAATTTTTTTAGAAACCAAACTGGAAACCACAGTTAACAAGATGGTTATCTGAATCTGACTTGACTAAGGCTTGTTCTTATGACGTATCTGTGGAAACAATGAGAAGGAATTCATTGGAGGAGGTAGATCTTCTGTTTCTTGGTTTTTTTACGAACTGCTAGTCTTTTTAGGTGTCCCAAAATATGCAATCTCGTCTTGATGCGGAAACAGCAAGTATTTTGGAAAATGGGAAAGTTCTCGATGAGAATTCTTTAAAAAAGTGAGTAGTCATAATCATAGTAGTGCGGAAATAAAACTCTTTAAAATTCCGAAAAATTGAGATATATAGGAATTTTCAGAAAGTTGGAAATTTTGAAATTTTGAAAATTACTAAAAAATTAATTCCACACATCCTTGTATTACATTTCCTCAAATTATCTTTTTTTTTCAGAAAGACCTTCCTAATGAATATGTTCCGAACAGCTGTTTTAAAAGTGATGACCGAACCAGCTGGGGATGATTTCGAGGGTGAGTTTTCGTTTTTTTTTCTCTCAAAAGCTTGAAATTTCAATTGAATCTTCATATATTCGCTAATTGTGTTGTGATTCGAGACTCTGATACAATGCAGCGATAATACCAAGAGAGTGAAAAAAAGAGAAAAGGAGAACTAGGTTTTTGGGATTCATGTTTTTTTTAGGGAAATGGTTTTCTGGTAGAAAACTGTGGGAAGAGACGTTTTGGCAAAATTGAAAACGAAATTGGGGGATCTACCAATTTAGGGAAAAATTCGGGATGGGATATCATCAAATGAAAATTGGGGAAACGGAAAAAGCGGGAATGAAGCGATTTGTTATGACTCGTTGGTGCCTATGGGCGGACGGTGAAGATGCTCTCGCAGTCCAGCAGCGATGAATCCTGAATACCTCCACGACAAAACGCGAACAAACGGCTCCAGACGCTCATGCGCTGACGAATATCGTTGCGAGTGATGAGACGACGATCACGAAGATACTTGTGGCGAGAGACCTGGAAATGAGAATAGGATATACTTCTTTTTTTAAAATCAAACTCACATATTCGCAGCTTGGGCTCACAGAGCTCGTGGTGGTCGTGGCGACCGACACCGACTTGGTGAGGACCGATGACTTGGTCGCGATTGAAGACTTGGTGACGCTAGTCGAGATTCCTGGAGCTGAGGAGGACTTGAAGACCTTGTCGAGTCCGGACATTACTGAAATGTGGATGTTTTGAATTTCCGGTCAGTTTTGAAGAATTGGTCAAAGAAATTGGGGAAAAAGAATGTTTACTGTTTTTATCGATTGATATGACTCATGCTTATGTGAGAGGGGGGGGGGAGAGAAAATACGTTTTCAGTCCTTTACTACTGAAATAAGAAATCCTCTACTAATTTTTCTATATAAAACATTGAATCAGCTTCTGGTTTATGTGAGAAACACAGAAATTGAGGGTTTTCAAATTTGTGGAGAAATCACTTGGCAACAAGAATGCTGATTGATGCGTGATGACTAACAGGCATATTCAAAATGGGCGGGGTTTTGGAGGAATGTTCCAAAACCTCGACAATTTCGAAATCAGCAAGCAAACAGATATTGGCGGAAAATTTTGACAAGGATATCATAAGCTTATTGAAACGAACCGTAACAATAAAGATTTTGCTGACTCCGCCCCAAAATCTAAAACAAGATTGAAATCTAACAAAGGAACCGTGGTCCTCATTTTTTGACTAATCGTTGTTAAGAGATAATCCTTCTTCAGGATCTACTCGAACAAACTACCGTATCCCAAAAAAATTAATCAAGTTCCCAGCAAAAAATTTGAGGATTTCGAATTTCCCGAAGAAGCACAAAAAACAGAAAGGCTGACTGATGTGTGATGACTAACAAGCCTATTCAAAGTGGGCGGAGCTTTTGGGGAATGTTCTAGAATCTCGGAAAATTGGAAATCAGCCAGCCCAAAGAATAATAAATTTCAAGAGAAATTGAAAAGAAAAAAATCAGAGCTTAAATAATTGGATATAATGCTTTCAAAAAAATGAGATTCTGAACAACTAGAATTCTCATTTTGGGATTCTGGGGCACTTTCAGAAGGCACTTTTGGCTAGGAAATCAGAAGTTTATTGAAATATCAATATTATATTCTTATATTCTCAACACAAAAAATAAAGATGTGACGGACTCCGCCCCCCCCCCCCCCCCCCAAAAAAAAGTAAGATTGAAATCTAGCAAGGAACCTTGGTCCTCCCAGTTTGACTAATGGTTGTTGAGGAATAATCCATCTGGTCCAGAAGAAGCTACCCTACCCCAGAAAAATAAATCCATCTTTTGGTCCACATCTCCTAAACAAGAGTGACCCCTTCACCCAAATTCAAATTAATGAGAGGCACTTTTCTCGGATTTTTTTGGAAGATTTTTTCTAAGATATGGATGACTAAAAAGGTTATACAGTGCGTGTAATAAGGATAGGACCCCCTTGATTTTGACTTTTCAGAAAAAAGTAAGAGAGATATCAAAATTCTGTGAATGCCATTCGATTCAAAATAAAAAACAACCCCAGAAGCCAAATTTTCATAACTCTAGCACTTTCCGTACCGGTTCACCATCCAAAAGTCATTTTTTAGGCCGTGTAATAAGGATAGGACCACCTAGCATTTTTGAAGCGATACCCATTTTTCGATTTTTTTTTCTTTTTGTATCACATTTATTTGTACTGGGTTTATAGTTTTTCATAGTTTCATTTCTCAATCCACCTTATTTATCAAAAGTTCGGTCATTTTTTTGGATAAACAAGAACACTTCTTAACAAAATTCAAGTTTATTAACAAAACTGGAAAATTCAGCGAAAAAAAGACATAAACGAAGAGAAAAAATTAATAACTTGTTTCTCCTCCATTCTTCTGGACGACTTCGAACAATCTGTTGGGCATACTGGCCACGAGAGCTCTCAACTCCGCCGCTGTGAAAGCGTTCCACTCGGCTTGCAGGATGTCCTTGAGCTGTTGAACCGTAAAGTGGAACTTAGACGGCCCGGACGGCAAATAAAAGTGGAACTTACACGGCCCGGACGGCAATAGAAGTTACTGGAGAGACCTCCGAAAGGACCCTCTACTCTTCCTCGAAGGAACTTTGGAGGCGGATCCTTGATGGTGTGGGGAGGATTCTGCAACGGACGAAAGATGAAGTTACAGTTCATCACAACAAAAGAGACCTCCGTTACGTACCAAAACACGCTCCAAAAGCCCATCGTACCCTTTTTCTGAGACAAACGTCGAACACACGTCTTTCAACAAGACAACGCCTCGATTCATAAGAGCACTTCCACATGGGATTGGTTGAAGGCACAAAAAATCACGGATTTCGAGTGGCCAGCAGTCAGCCCAGACCTCAATCCAATTGAAAATTTATGGGGACTGCTGGTTCGACGCGTTTACAAGCACGGAAGACAGTTCAACACGGTTCAACAGCTCAAGGACATCCTGCAAGCCGAGTGGAACGCTTTCACAGCGGCGGAGTTGAGAGCTCTCGTGGCCAGTATGCCCAACAGATTGTTCGAAGTCGTCCAGAAGAATGGAGGAGAAACAAGTTATTAATTTTTTCTCTTCGTTTATGTCTTTTTTTCGCTGAATTTTCCAGTTTTGTTAATAAACTTGAATTTTGTTAAGAAGTGTTCTTGTTTATCCAAAAAAATGACCGAACTTTTGATAAATAAGGTGGATTGAGAAATAAAAATATGAAAAACAATAAACCCAGTACAAATAAATGTGATACAAAAAGAAAAAAAATCGAAACAATGGGTATCGCTTCAAAAATGCTAGGTGGTCCTATCCTTATTACACGGCCTAAAAAATGACTTTTGGACGGTGAACCGGTACGGAAAGTGCTAGAGTTATGAAAATTTGGCTTCTGGGGTTGTTTTTTATTTTGAATCGAATGGCATTCACAGAATTTTGATATCTCTCTTACTTTTTTCTGAAAAGTCAAAATCAAGGGCGGTCCTATCCTTATTACACGCACTGTATGAACATTATAAAGTGCATTTATAAAACTGGCTCTTTGCGAAAAAAGAAGAAAACCCAAGAGTCCAGATTAGAAGTTGATTAAAAGTGCTGAAAGTATATTTGAGCTAATGAAGACAATGATTGAAAAATATAGAATTTGAAAATTCTTAAAATTGGTTTTTGATCTCAAATACATTTTTAAGGACCAGTTGCACCGTTACCCAACGACCCGTCAACCAATCTTACTCTTCTGCCCACTCATAAAACCAAAGCGATTTATCTCTCTCAAGTTTTCAAAGTGAGCGTTTTGACAGAAAACCCCGAAAAATGTTATGATTACAGTATGCCGTAAAACAGACCATTATCCACCAACGACAAGAAAAATCCACTGGCGACCCTTGGGATGAGTTTTTCTATCGGATCTACAGGTTAGGTTGTCTAGTTTTTTATGTACCCAGTGATCAAATAAAATTTCAGTGCCGAAAAACCGCGAGTGGATAGTACTAGGCAGAGTCGAAGTGCAGAAGTTAAGCTAAACCTGAACAAAGGTATCAGAAAACAGAGAACAGAAATATCCAGTGACCTCCAAAACAGAAACTCTAGTCTAAAGATAAAATAAGAGGCTCGTTTGACATTTGACAATGTTTCAGAATGTGTAATGCAGTTTTTTTGTGCGCCGCGCTAGATGGTTGGATGAAAAGGAGGCGGTTAGAATGTCTTCGGACATTTTTCTCCCATTTTCCATGTTAAGAGTTTCAATGACATCAGTTTGGATTTTTTTTTGGAAAGAGGGGAAAGAGGATTGAGTATGGACAAAAGAAGCATTGCTCATAATAGCTACATCATCTGATTTTTTCCAGGGTTACTGTAATTTTTTAGAAACTAGAAAATTTAGAGAAAGAATTCTTAATTTCTGTTTTCAAGAAATTTGAGGAGAGTGCAAAAATTATAAAATTACACATAGTTTTTTGAAATTCAAAATTCTTGGAGACTACTGTAGCTCTAAATGTTTAAGACACAATTTCTGAAAAACCCTAAAACACCATGGCAATTGAAAAAATCAAAATCGTCTTAGGAGTCTGATATTGTATGCGGTGGGTATAGGGGCTACTCTAAGACTTTTGACCATGATACCCATTGACCACGCCCCCTCCTTGGCGCGATGACATACCGTAACCCCGAAAAAAGTTTTTTGTTCAAAATAATGATATCGACTCAAACTGCATAGTTTCAAGCAACTTTTCTAGAATTTGACCGGTTTGAATTGCAAAATTTCCAATCAAATATATAATGAAGGCTCACAGTAATTCATGTACTACAGTTTTAGCCCACCTACCGTATTTTCTCTAATGGGAGCTCATCGTATCTGGTTCTACTTCATGAGCTCGGGAACCGTGATGATTGGGCTCACAGAGCACGTAGAACATATCTTAGTTAGTTGAAAACCAGTATAGTGTGGATTACTGTAGCTCAAAGAAAACTAACTGTAGAGTTTCAAGCAACTTTTTAAAAATATGACTAATTCGTCGGTTAGGTGAAGTTTTTTCTAAATTTGCAAAACTTCCAATGAAATAAGGAATGTAGGATTACGGTAGCTTGAAGGCTACTATGGACCAATTATCTTCATCTACCGTCAAACCTGCATTAGAGCCGCTTCTTTAACTTGGACTTCTTGGAGGGTTCTTCTATTACAAGCGCCCTTCTATTAGAGGGGCCCTTCTAATGCTGGTTTACTAGTATATTACGTAAGCTAGATTAGATATTTTCAGAGCTCCAAGACAAGCTCACCGTCACGGACTACGATAGCAGTGTGAAAGACAAACTGACACCATATGTAAGTCGTCCATCTAATTTACATGTCGTCCTTCTCCTCTGCGAAAATGCTACCTATTCAAATTTCCAAAAAAAATGACGAGATTTTCAAATTTCCATTTTGATTTCCAATTTCCCAGGGTTCGCCCACATCGTTCTGATTTTGTGTCATGTCAATCATCCACCTGATTTCAGAAATCCTCCTCCTCCGATCGCGGAAAACGAGCATTCGACAATTTGAGTCGTGTCTCGAGCAAATTGTCGAAACAGCGTCAACAAGAAATCAGCGAAGAGGGTGGTTGGTTAAATACTTCATCCTTTTGGGTTCTTCTAAAATGGGACCAGAAGTGAGGACCGAAAAAACCAAAGAAGTACTTTTCAGGGCCCGAGCACTTGTGTCAACATGCGACTCTTCCGAAATTGCCACCCATACCACGACGACGAGAAACGGAACGGACCGATGAGCGAGGCCGTCGGTTTCGAGTGGAAAAAGTGAGAGCCATTTTTGGGTCTGTATGTATATGTGTCTTAGTGGTGAGCATTGCCCTTAAGTCAGACAATTTTCTGTTTCTCTCTATTTCTCTCCATTTCTCTCCAATCGTCATTCGGAAACAGTGGGGTTCCGGTATAAAGAAGGATGATGAGACTAGAAGATAAAGAAGAATCCGACTAGGAAGAAAGAATGAGCCAAAAAAAAAATGGAGCCAGCGCCCAAAAATGTGTGTTAAGTGGGTTGAAAAAAAGAACAGTTCGGTTTCTTCTCTACCCTTCTTACCCAAAATCATTCATTTCATGAAGACGTTTTTTCGCCTTATTCATTGTATATAAAAACAAATGAGGCTGTGTTTGGAGCCCTAATAAATCTAGTCCCCCCCCCCCCCCCCCCCTAAGAACAAGAATAAGAGATGCGCATTGAACTATGAACGAACAGTTGGGGATGTAAGCACAAGAGGAAAAAAGGAAATTGGGAGAGTGGGTATAATAAATTACTTGGTGGTGGGCCCAATGGATTTGTGCTCTCTATCCCTAAATCTGGGAAAAAACTCTGCCGAACATAATTCAATTAATTATACACAATTTAATTAATCCTATTTCCCCGGAACGAAAAAAAAACGCTGTAGAAAAAAATAGAAAAAAATTAAGATGATGTTTCCCTAATTTTTTCCCTTTTTTTAAATATCTCGTTATAAAACCTTTTATAGAGAAGTATAGACCTACCTGACACCTTCTTAGCAACGCGTTTTAAGAATCCAGATCGTTTCGATTTCGGCATTTTTAGAAGCCTTCAACGTTTGTGGAGTAGAATGACAGTGTCGTAGCTGAGGAGCACGAGGGGTTCGCTGTTCAAATGGATTAGTTTAAGATGATTCAAGAAAGAGATGTACATAATTCGAACGTAACACGAAAAGACAGAAAAGGAAAATGAAGAATCTAGGTCAAATCATCATGGAAGTGACATCCTGAACTCCTGGGAAAAATTAGATACTGTGCTTTTGAGTCCAAAGACCAGAAGCTTATTTTTTTTGGCAGTGTGAAGAAAGAAAAGAAAGGGACTGCGAAAGGAAAATGGGTGGAAAAGGGGGGATGAGAAGAAAAGTGTAAAAGAAATTGCCGCCCATTTCTTCGGCACATCCTTAAACGTGGCATTCGCAAAAAAAAAAAGGAAAACGGATACAGAAGTGATTTGTGAAGAAGAGATGCCGGTGGATTTGAAAACCACGGGTTATGGCTTTTGGCTGAAGTTTCCCCCCCCCCCCCCCCCGAAAAGAGAAGGAGACCATAAATTTTGGTTTTTTATGCCAGGAGACGAAACTTGTCGGAAAGTTTCAGAAAAGGAGCTCTAGTAGCAAAACGTCAGTGGAGCAAAAGTTCTATTTGATGAGGGAGAATGAGAGATAAGAAAAAAGATAGATTGTTTCACAGTACTCAACTTGTGCCAATGGGGATTTTGTGTGCTTTTGTCCACTTGAGAGGGTTTTTTGCTAACATTTTTGCTCTTTGACCTAGTTTTTTACTTACGTTGCGGTGGATTTTGATTCAGATGCCGTTAAAGTTTTGAATAAGCTTTGAAAATCGCAGAAATTTGGGTCTCTAGAAACCATAAAACATTTTTATTTTACTTTTTTTTTTTAACAATTCAAAATTTTACTTATAACTTTGACTAAAACAATTTCTTTCAATTTTCCTTTTCAAGATTACTGTAGCATAAAAAATACAGGTTCACATAAAATCAATGTACCAAAATTCTCTGATAGAATGTCACCCTATACTTTCAATTTGAGCTCAATTATCTCGATTTTTTCAAAAGATATCAAAAATTTGCTAATGACACGGTCTCCCAAAATGAACTGCAACCCTTTTTCTGAGCGGAGCGTGGTTGCGCGCGGCGAAAAAAATTTTTTGAAAAACTTTGCATTGAAAAACCGCTATTCGGCGAAATTTTCTCATTTTTCGACAATTTTTTTTCAATTTTTCGTCCATAATAATTGTTTTGAAGGTTAAAACACACATTTTAAGTACAAAAGCAGCTAGTTCCGACAAAAAATGAAAGAGGAGATCGATTTTCAAGCATTTTTAGAAAACCAAACATTTCTCAAATTTTTCGGTGTTTTAGGAAATTCGTTTGTTAAAATATTGTGAAAAATCTATTTTTGAGTGTTTTTTGTCGGAACTAACTGCTTTTGTACTTAAAATGTGTGTTTTAGCCTGTAAAACAACTATTATGGACGAAAAATGAAAAAAATTGTCGAAAAATGAGAAAATTTCGCTGAAAACAGGTTTTTCAGTGCAACATTTTTCAAAAAAAAATTTTCGCCGCGCGCAACCGCGCTCCGTTAAGAAAAAGGCTTGCAGTTCATTTTGGGAGCTGGGGAGACCGTGAATGATAAAATATTTTCTTTAAAATTACCAACATTTTATCATTGACAGATTTTTCATATCTTTCATAGGAACCGAGATAATCAAGCTGAAAGTGCCCCGATAAGGTGGGCCTCTACCAGAAAATTTGATGAAAAACCTGTATTTTTGAAGCTACAGTAATCTTGAAAATCTAAAAGATAAAAAATCGTTCATGCTAACTCAGAGCAATTACGGTATAATTGTAGACAAATAAATATAAAATTATTTCAAAACATGGATTTAAGAGAAAACGAAATGGAAATCTGGAACCCAATTTTGTTTCCAGTTTCATTTTTAAGGTTTTTTTTAAAAATTTTTCTAGAATATCTCAATTTTTTAAAAAATTTTCTCAAAAAAAAAGAACCACCCACAAAAATAATTGCTGTCTAGAAAAACAATATTCCAACTGACCTAAAAAATTATTAAGTTGTTTTAGGGGGACCAATTTTCGAGCGGACTTTCTACAGGAATTACTGCAGAAATGAATTCAAATTTTTTTTTGGTTTTCATTGGGTCTCGTGCACTTGTGTCTAGAAAAATCATGACCAGACTAATCAGTGCGAAAGAAAAGTCTAAGTAACTCAAAAAAAAAATGAAAAGATGAAATGAAAAACGAGTAATGTCATCAGAGTGTCTTCTGAAACTTTTGAAATCAATTTTTTTTAAATTTTTCATAATAAAATATAAATGCATGACTCACTGAGAAGTCTAGAAAACAGGAAAATGGAGCATTTCATTTTTGAGGTTAATTTTCACCAAAAATTGTGTACGATCCCTTACATCATTCCCTTTTTATGACAAAGTTGTAACATGGCGTTCACCCATCAAAAAAAGAAGGAAAAGAAAAAAGCTGACCTTCTGAAATGATTCCCATTTATTCATGGAACCTACATTGAAGCACTCTTACAAGACATGGGGATGGCACTAGCAGAGAAATAGAGAGACGACAAAAAAGTGATGAATGAAAAGTAAAAACAGAAGACACATTTGTGATGGGCAGACCAGAGACTTATGGATAAAGAAATGTTGTATTTAGAAAGCACACCTTTTTAAAAAAAGATGCTTGAATCGGAAATTTGAATTTTCCTAATGATTTTTTCTTTTTTTTTTCTTGTCTGAAAATTCAAACATTTTCAGAAATTAATTCAGAAATTCAGAAATTCAGAAATTCAGAAATTCAAAAATTCAGAAATTCAGAAATTCAGAAATTCAAAAATTCAGATATTCAAAAATTCAAAAATTCAGATATTCAAAAATTCAGATATTCAGAAAACCAGAAATTCAGAAATTCAGAAATTCAGGAATTCAGAAATTCGGAAATTCAGAAATTCAGAAATTCAGAAATTCAGAAATTCAGAAATTCAGAAATTCAGAAATTCAAAAATTCAGAAATTCAAAAATTCAAAAATTCAAAAATTCAAAAATTCAGATATTCAGAAAACCAGAAATTCAGAAATTCAGAAATTCAGGAATTCAGAAATTCGGAAATTCAGAAATTCAGAAATTCAGAAATTCAGAAATTCAGAAATTCAGAAATTCAGAAATTCAGAAATTCAGAAATTCAGAAATTCAGAAATTCAAAAATTCAAAAATTCAGATATTCAGAAAACCAGAAATTCAGAAATTCAGAAATTCAGAAATTCAGAAATTCAGAAATTCAGAAATTCAGAAATTCAGAAATTCAGAAATTCAGAAATTCAGAAATTCAGAAATTCAAAAATTCAAAAATTCAGATATTCAGAAAACCAGAAATTCAGAAATTCAGAAATTCAGGAATTCAGAAATTCGGAAATTCAGAAATTCAGATATTCAGAAATTCAAAAATTCAGAAATTCAGAAATTCAGATATTTTATAATCTCAGAAATTCAGACATTCAGAAATTCAAAAATTTTGAAAGATCGGAATTTAGAATTTCAAAATTTTCGGAAATTTGGAAATTCAGGGATTTACAAATTCAGAAACTTAGAAATTCTTATTTTCGTAAATTTAGAAATTTATACATTTTCGGAAATTCAGAAATTCATAGTTATTCAAAAGTTCGTAATTTTCAAAGATTCTAACAATCTGGGAAACTTTTCCAAAACACAAGTTTCTTGGAAATATTGAAACTTGCGCTTTAGATGACTAAAAAAGAGAGACATCACTTTTTCGGGAATTGTTTTTAATTGGCTCTAAGTGAGGCTAATATTTTCCATATCTAGCTCCTAGAAGTGCATTATGATTAGCTAATTGTTTTTCTAAATTTATCGATTTTCAACTTTTTCCTTTCAGGTTCGTCATTCTCCAGACGGTCGATCCCCACTGAGCCGCCTGTTCTATCTACCTCATATTCCTAAAAAATCTGGAAGCTCCAACTAGAAATATATATGAAAAAAAAATTAAAATTATATAATTTATTGGTTTGCACACATTATGTTTTTTATACTTGAAAAGAAAGATTTAAATAAGGAAACGGAGAAGAGGGATTCGAAATAATTTGTGTGGATTTGTTTAATATTTAAAGCGAGACAATTTAGAAGCAAAAGGTCACAAGGCAGTTGAAGAAATCAGGCGAAGTTGTGGGTGGAGACCTTCCCAACGTTGGAACCAGCTCCGTACTCGTTCTTGTAAGAGTCGTCGGTCTTCTTCGACTCGTCCGAGATTCCAGTGTTGAAGCGAGCAATAAGATCGCTGACGCGCTCTGAAAAAATATAAATTAGCTCAAACCATCATAAGTTCATACAGACGGTCTGTGAGGTAGTATTTTCGGTTCAAGTTATGCTACAGCACCTTTCAAGAAAATATACAACAACGCATTTTTCAGTTGATTTTCGGTTATTTTGACCATTTTCAGGAGTCTGGAGTTCGGTTTTTAAGGTTTCGATCATTTTGAAAATTTTGGAGGGTGTGAAACAGACCTAGATTGATAACTTCGCTTTTACAGAATTTTTTGAAACTTTCTAGTTTTTCACCTTTTTGACGATTTCTGAAAGACACCTGTTTTTTTCGCGTATTCAGTAAAAAAAGGGATATCTTTCAGAAATCGGCAAGTAGCTGAAAAACGAAGAATTTTTGAAAAATTCTGTGAATGCAAAGTTTTAAAACTAGGTCTGTTTTACACTTTACAAATTTTTCTATATGATCGAAAACTTGACAGCCGAGCTCCAGACACCTGAAAATCGGCTGAAAAATACGCTTTATTATTTCTTATTGGCCGGTGCTCTAATTCGTAACTGAAAATTTCTATGAAAACTATAACTCACTCTTCGGAAGAACCTCAACGTCTCCGCCCTCTTTCTTGACATCGCCGCTAGCCTTTGGTGGCCATGGGATCCCTCCAAGCTTCTGAAATTCAAGCATTCATTAGCTGATCCAAGATTCTACTTAATTTACCTTAGCGTTGAGCACAGTTGGGCTCGGAGTGCGATTCTCAGCCTCGTTTCCATTATCCTGAGCACCGAAAGTCTCAGCAGCGAACGAGACCTTGACTGGCGAAGCGACTGGCGACGCGACTGGCGAATCCTCGCGAATCTGAGTGCTCGAAGCGAGTAACTCCTGAGCCTTGCGAACTTCGTCCTCGTCGTCGTTGTTCTCGACCTCGGACTCTTGCTCCGACTCCACTTGCGACTCGAGAGTCAACTTGACCTCCTCGACCTCGTTGGCCTTGTCGGCGTCGTCCTCTTCTTCGACAAAGTCCGAAATCTGGCTCTCCTGGAGCACCTCACGTGGAGCAGCGACGAACTCCTCAGTTGGGGTGGTTGGAGTCTTGGCTGGAAAAAAGACATAATACAGTAATTTAAGTTTACAAAGAATAATTTAGCAAGTTTCTTGGATTTTGAATGTTTGTATTTTTAAAGGTGGGGGGGACATGAAAAAAAATAATGTTCTCCAAATTCCGTTTGAATATGCCCCTCAAGGAGTTGAACTTGTCGGGACAAGTATTGAAGGTGCGGCGCCGCTACCGACTGAGCCACGCGCGGAAAAGGGCAGCCGGCGGCCGAAAGCATACATAAAGGCAAAGACGGCCGCTGTACGCAGAGTGACATTAAGCGTTATACACCGTCACGGTAAAATGCATACCCTGGCTACAAAAATCCTACGAAAAATTTCCTGTCCCCCCACCTTTAAGGTTTTATCTTTTCCGAAATTCTAACAATCCAATGGGACTCTACGGTGTTAAGAACGCAGGCATTCTGAACCTATAAATTTTTCTAATTACAAGATCCCAGAATTATAGAATTCCAGCATGTCAGATAGAATGCCAGGATTCCAGAATCCTCGGGTTTTCGTATTCAACAATGTTGAGATGATAGGAATCCTAATATCCAAAATTTCAGAATATCACGATTCTAACAAGGGAATGTCGTTCAGAAAGCTCTTCAGAATTTTCTCTAAATTTGTTCATTTCTAGAATCCAGTATGGGCTTTTACGTAATAATAGTCGCTACCTGCAAAACTCGCTGAAACTCGAGAAAAAAGATCTGAAATTATAGCATTTCCACTAGTCCCATCGCCTCCCTTTTTCTACCCTTTCTTCACTGCAATGCGTGCACGACAAAAATATGCCTCGGTAGCTTAGTGGCTAGCAGGGAGGACCACGAAAACACACATGCAGGTTCAGACCCTCTTCCTTTAATTTTCATTTTTTTTTTCATTTTTTCAAGCTTAAAAAGTCATTTTCGAGGATTTTTTGAAATGGGAAACACTGTTTTGAATATTTTCTATAATCTGAAATGATTTTAGAAAAATTTAAAAAAAAAACATTTTTTTTGAGAAAAATCACCCACACACTTTTTTTTCATAAATTTTGAAATTTTTTTCAAAAGTGCAGAAAAGTATTTCAAACATTCAGAAGGGATAAAAACATCATTCTCACAAAATTTGGTAGCCCGATTTAGTCTGTGAGCCCTGATGATTCTCAAAATATGATTATTGCACGAATTTTAAGAAATAGTAATTACTCAAATATTGCTTGAAATCAACTGAAAAGTACAAAAACATATGAAAATTTTATCTGTGATTGATTTTAATGAAGTTTCACTTTTTTTGAAATTATTCGAAAATCATTTCAGATCATAAAAAATGTTCAAAACAGTGTTTCCCATTTCAAAAAATCCTCGAAAAGGAATTTTTAAGCTTGAAAGAATGAAAGAAATAAAACCAAAAGAAAGAGGGTCTGAACCTGCATGTGTGTTTTCGTGGTCCTCCCTGCTAGCCACTAGGCTACCAAGGCATATTTTTGTCGTGCACGCAACGCAGTGAAAAAAGGGGAGGAAAAGGGAGGCGATGAGACTAGTAGAAATGCTATAATTTCAGATCTTTTTTTCTCGAGTTTCAGCGAGTTTTGCAGGTAGCGACTATTATTACGTGAAAGCCCATACTCGATTCTATTAATGAACAAATTTAGAGAAAATTTTGAAGAGCTTTCTGAACGACATTCCCTTGTAGGTTTCTAGCATTTTGAATTTCTAGGTTTCTAGCATTTTGAATTCCGAAATTCCAGAATTTCGGAATTCCAGAATTCAAGATTTTCGGAATTCTGGGATTTTTGATTTCCGCAATTACAGAACTCCAGGAATACAGAATTCAAGGTCTAGGATTTGAGATTTCTATATAACTCACCATCATAAGACAGCTCTTCGATCTCGTCCTTGGCGATTGGAGCAGCAGCGGTGTAGTCTTCCATTTCTGAAAATTTTCCACTTTTGCGGGTACTACAAACCAGATGAGAATCATAGATAACCAAAAAAGCCGAAGAATTAAGAAGCGGAAAGTAGAGGATAGAAACTGACAAAAAAATAGCATTTGCTTACTATCAGTAGATTTTCCAAGGTCCGTAGTGTACTTGGAAGCATAGCTCGAATATTTGGGTCTCGATGAATAGCGAGACGACGAGCAATAGTCTCTGTCCCGATAGCTACTAGTATCCCGGTCGCGGCTGCTACTGTACGAGCTGGAGCCATAATCGCCGCCACTTCCATACCGAGAAGTGTACGAGGACGTGTATCTTGACGACATTTTTAGAACAGAAAATGTCTCAAAATAGAGAAGCGACAAAAAGCGCGGTAGAGCTTTTTATGGTGACGGGAAGGCGGCGCCTGTGTATGGCTCTGACTCATTTTATTGTTTTTCATTTCTAGAAACAATCTATTGCCAGGAACACCCCCATGAAACTCAGAATCTGACTCATATACATGCGTTGGAACAGAGAAGAAGCAACAAAAACCGCCGAAAAAAATGCGGGGAAAGAACCTTCACATATGTCTTGGCAAATTTTGGAATGAAATTAGAAATTAGCACCACTGTCTCATATTACCCATTACTCGCCTGACTACCACTTGAAAGGGTGAAGGATTCAATTTCAATTAATCAAAAATACGAGAATAATGGAATTGTTCATGAGCTGCACAATTTGGCATATATATTCTTGCAAATATTGTTACATTTGTTACCAGTACAAGAGATTAAAGAAGGAAGGAAACAAGATGTAATACATTTTTAAAGTTCTGGTCATCCGAATCTATTGTCAAATTTGAGCCCATGTATCTCATTTTCTGTGAAAGATATCGAAACGTGGTTAATTAATAAAATGTTGCTGATAACATGATAAACATTTTATTAGTTGACAACTTTCTGATATCTTCTATAAGAAATAAAATATATAAGCTCAAAGTTGACGGTCCGGATGGCTTTCTATTAGAGTGTTTACGGTATATTTTTAAAAAAGTGTTTTTCAGTTGATTTTGATCAATTTCAAAAGGCTGGAGCTCGGCTGTCCAGAGTCGGGCCCCTTTGTAAACTCAGAAGAATGTAAAACAGATGTGAATTAAAAAATTTGCATTTACAGAATTTTTTGAATATTCCTAGTTTATGAGCTATTCGCCGATTTCCGAAGGACACCTGAATTTTTTCAGTACAAAAATAGGGATCAGAAATGCGGCAAATAAATGAAAAACTAGAACATTTCAAAAAAAAATGTAACTGCAAAATTTTCAATCTAGGTCTGTTTTCCTCCCAAATTTTCATAACGATACGACACTTGACAGCCGAGCTCAAGACTCCAGAAAATGGTAAAAACCAACTGAAAAACACGCTTTCTCATATATTCATGGCTAGTACTGTACATAGAAAATTGAAACCTACGTTTAGGGCCAGTTTTTTGACGGCGTAGCTTGGCAAATAGTCGGGCCGTGTTGAAAGTTTTCGACGAGATGCTACCGTGTTCCTGTGAACTACGTTCCATTGTTTCTTAGGCGCCGAAAATGAATGAAAAGTGAGGCCAACTAGAGGCACTACTCAACTCGTTAGTCGTTACATATTCATAAAATTGCGCGGAAATTCGGAAAAGTGAAATTTATCAAGTCTCAGAACCCCTAAATATCCAATTTGGTTGCTATTTGAAACAAAAAGGTGCGGTTCAAAGGCCAGCGGCGGGGCTGGGTTGTCATAAAATTTAAGAGTCCAAAAGTCTGTTTCACAATGAACCACATTATTTCGCAATGCGACTATTCAGGAGTAGCTATTCAACAAAAAATAAGGGACGTAAGCTGACAGAATCACGGGGCGCAGCAAAGCCAAAGCCAACCATATTTCGTAACCTTTGTCTCTTTCTATTCGTTTTTTTTTTCAATTTTCCTTTGGTTCCCCTCCGCCCCAAAAACAAGAAGAGTCTTACTGTCTTTGGTGCGGTTTGACTCAACAACATCTGTCGAAATGAATGAGAAAAAGGGGGGAGGTGAACGATTGACACGTCTTGGTCTTGGTAGGTGTCAGAAAAAAAGAGAATAATAGATTCTGGCGGGTAAATCAAAAATCAAGTTGTGGTATTGATATGATAATGAAGGGAGAAAAGTGGGAAAGAAGGGAACGCCGTGATAAGGGAAAGATGACACATGGAGTAGTATCATCTGGAGAATGGTGATCTAAGGAAAACGGAAATTGATAAAAGAATCTTATCAGTTGAGAGGTTAATCAAATATGTAACCCCCGAATGAGGAAATGAGAAAGTGTATTAATGGTTCATCAACAAGCGGAAAATATTTTTTGTGATTTCGAAAATGTGAAATTCTGAGATTCTGGAATTCAAAGATTCAAAGACATCAAAGATTCAAAAATTTTCCCGAGCTGAGATTCTGAGATTCTGAGATTTTGAGATTCTGAGTTTCTGAGATTTTGAGATTCTGAGATTCTGAGTTTCTGAGATTTTGAGATTCTGAGATTCTGAGATTCTGAGATTCTGAGATTCTGAGATTCTGAGATTCTGAGATTCTGAGATTCTGAGATTCTGAGATTCTAAGATTTTGAGATTCTGAGATTCTGAGATTCTGAGATTCTGAGATTCTGAGATTCTGAGATTCTGAGATTCTGAGATTCTGAGATTCTGAGATTCTGAGATTCTGAGATTCTGAGATTCTGAGATTCTGAGATTCTGAGATTCTGAGATTCTGAGATTCTGAGATTCTGAGATTCTGAGATTCTGAGATTCTGAGATTCTGAGATTCTGAGATTCTGAGATTCTGAGATTCTGAGATTCTGAGATTCTGAGATTCTGAGATTCTGAGATTCTGAGATTCTGAGATTCTGAGATTCTGAGATTCTGAGATTCTGAGATTTTGAGATTCTGAGATTCTGAGATTCTGAGATACTGAGATTCTGAGATTCTGAGATTCTGAGATTCTGAGATTCTGAGATTCTGAGATTCTGAGATTCTGAGATTCTGAAAAATTTCAGATTTCTATATTTTTAACACTTTTACTCAAAAGTTCAAGTTTTAAGTAATTCCTTTTCTTAAAATCTTTGAGTTTAAGAAATCTTCGAATTTAAATGAATTTAAAAATTTAAGAAATCTTTGAATTTAAATGAATTTAAAAATCTCAGGCTATTTTTTCAACTCCAGAATTCTAAAAACTTCAGCAACCAAGTTCAAAATTTCAATTCAAATGATTTTTTCAAAATCCAAAAATTGGGACAAACCTCCTATGCCTACAATAGAATGCCTACAAGACAGTCAAAACACAAAGACCACTCCTCATATTTTTTCAGCCAATAATTGTTGCTTCCTATTATTGTTATGACGGTGGGAGACTAAGGACTGGGTAATGAACGATGAAAAGTGGGAAAGATTTAGTATTTAGGAATATGAGGACCGGAAAAGATGAGGTTGTGACAAATAAACGATTAAGTCGAACGAAGGAAAAAGAAAGGCCCAACATTAGATTGGGGGACAAGGGCTTGTTGGTGGTCGGAATGGCATGAAAATAAGAGTGACCAGTTGTGTGAGGAAGAAGAAGAATAGTGAAAAGAGACAGAGAGAGGGTTCAAAATAGGGACACCAGTGAGAAGAAGAAGGGCAAGTCTTGGTTTCTCATAGTCTCGTGAAACAAGATGAACGGAGGGACGGACGATTGAAGTGGTGGGTGGTCTGAGAAAGAACGAAGAAGGAAAAAGAAGAAGAAGGAGAAGAAGGCAACATGCATCAAGCAACGCCAATCGTTCCCAAGAAGGGGGGGGGCTCGCTTCTTCTCATCATTCCTTATTCCGCGCATTGTGCTAGATGGCTTATTCTTCTCCTTCTCCTTCTTCTTTTCCTTTTTCTTCTACCACTTCTCCATTCTCCACATTTGCATTTCCATTCATCGGTTTTGCTCCAATGATGTCGGAGAATTGGAAGAACCCCCGGAGCCCAAAAAAGGAGAAAAACGGAAAACAAAGAAGGTTGCAAAACAGGCGGCTTAAAAAAGCGGGTGTTTAGCTGATGGTCAAATAGAACCGAATTGGGTTAGAGGGGTGTGCACTAACAAGAGATTTTTTTCCCGATTTTTTTTCGACCCATGATGGAGCCGATTGACCGAGAGCAAGAGGAAAAGGACAACTAACAGAACCTAGAACCAAAATTCCCCAAGAATAAAAAGAAAAATGAAAAAATGAGGAAGAAAAGAAGGGGAATGGTCAAATCGTGACTAATATATAACCCAGTTTTGAAACAAATAGCTGATCAATCATCAAATTGAATTTTGTTTTGTTGTTTTATTCCGAAGCCATTATTATGAAATGCTTTCATTTCTCTGATAGAAGGAATGACCTAGCTTGAATGACTAATCACAAGATTTTGAAAAAAAAAACTCGGGCGCTTGGAAACATTGAGTCAGCAAGTCGAATGGTAGGCAAAAAAGAAAAGAGGAGAAGCTAATTTTTTTTTGAAAATTCTCAGCAAAATGGCATGGGAAAAAGTAGGAAAAAAGGAGTTTTAGATTTGGTTTTCTCATGCATCTCTTGAGAAAAGCCAAAAAAATTTTGGAGAAAATTTGTGGAAAATTTTCAAGTGGAGCTCTGAAAACCACGTAGATGGGAAGTATCTGGAGAGTTTCTGAAAAACTGAAATTCTTGAAGTTTTCAGCTAAACGCTGGTGGACGTAGTCGGAAGTTCGAAAACTCAGAAATCTCAATTCTTTCAAATTTTTTTATTCATTTTTCTGGATTTTGTCTATAGCATATTCCTAATTTTCAAACTAGGTTGGGAGAGAATAACACAAAAATTGTCAAAAATCATTAAAAACGAGAAATTATCTGGAAAAATAAAGAACGGAAACAAGAAAAATTGAGAAAAAAATATCCGAAAAGATGAAAAAGGGTTTAGGTTACAGTAGTTTTCGTATTGAGACTTTTGTTACCAGTGTTTCATATACCACACAATCAATTTTTATATTAGGAAAATGTCCAATTTGCAAAAATATGAATCAAAATTGGATGAACTATCAACACTTGCCTTCTTGGAAAAAACATCTAATATCGATTTTCCACGATCTAGCTTCGAATTCGCAAACTATTCTACTAAAATGACTCATCGCACCGAACGAAAAACAAAACCGCCACAGGAAATTTCAAAATGCATCTACAATTAGACAGCAGCCGGATAGAGTCTTCATGACAACAACATCAATCTTGAGAAAACGGGGGACGGATGGTTGGTGCTGTGTCCATGAGGTTGGTACAAGTACGGGCACGCTCAAGTGACAGATGCCAAAATTGGTTTCTCCTCACTCCGCGTGATGTGCGCCGAATATCGAAACGAACGGGCGCCATCCGTCTGTCCTCTCGATTCGGTTATCTCGCTTTTCTGGATTGGCATCCAAGAAGCTAGGAGGGGAAGGGGGCCAAAATGAGATGTTAGGAATTGGTGGGAAATGAGGGGACAGAAAAGTAAATGTCAAATGGAACACTGTTGCAGGAAGAGGGGAAATGTAATTATCATAATGTGTGGGAGGATGGAAATAGGCAATGAAGAGGAGAAAAAAAGGAAAATTCTGAACATTCTAGCGCGTTCGAACAATAGATTCAGTAGAAGCGAAGGTAGAAGGCGTGAAGGGGAGGATCGCACTTGAGGCTTTTTCTACTCAAAATGGACGGTTTTCGGGGGAAAGGAAGAAAAAAAAGGAAAAGAGGTACTACCGCCATGCATATTTCATCGCTGTCCACTTTTTTTTAGGTGGTCGGAAGACCGGGAAGATTAGTTGTGAGAAGAAGGAGAAGAAGTGTGGAGGAATAACGTCAAGGACGCCAAAAAACTACTAGGAGGCACCGATTTTGGTCTAATCTGTCGAATTCGGCGTTCTAATATAAAAATAATATTACCAGAAATGAGGAAATGGTGGCGGAAAGACATCTTCAATATAACAACCGAGAATTTCAATTACGAAATGACCTTATATTTTATAGAATGTTCTTTTGTTTGGGAAAGAACATAACATATTATATTTATACGACTAAAAAGGAGTTCTTCCTTTTTTCTTCTTCCATTTCGCTTGATAAACAATTGATGACTGGACAACTTTTTCCTAATTGAGTCAGCAGTATCATCACTTTATTTATTTTACTATATTACTTTTTTAAAAATTATGAAATACAGGAAAAAATTATAAAATAGGTTCAAATGAAAATAAAAAGAATGGTTAGGAAAAGGTATAAATAGAAAAGAAAATCGGGACGTGTATAAGATGAATGTAATAAGGAATGAACGATCAAAAATCGAGATAAGATGCATTGGGGGAAATAATGAGAATGAGAAGTTACGATTTAGAAGAAAGAAACGGAAGAGAGATGAGTCATGTACCTTATTTCTCTTAGCAACAAATCGTTCTCGTTATACCAAAGGGACCAGAAGGACCAGAAGGACTAGGGGTAATTTTAATTTAATCAGGATTGAATCAGGAAAGTAATTATTATTGTTGGAAGCAAATTAAAATGAATTAATAGCTAGAAAACAGATAAAAAATTCAGAAATTAAGAAAAAATTAAGATTTCCGAAGATACTAAAAAGAAAGAAAAAATGACCGTAAAAACTGGATTAGATAAATGAGCAGGAGGGGTAGGAGTACGGTAGTTCATCGGTAGAGACTGTCGACGGTGGCGTTGTAAGCGGATCGTTGGTAGTGGGAATAGGTGACAGGTGGCAAGCTGACAGTCGGGTTCGAGAATGCGGACATCATGTCAAATGAGTCCTTCTGGAAAATTGGAAGTTTGATAAACTAAGATTCTGGAGTTTTTTAACCACAAAATAGATTGAAATGGATTTCAAGAAATTCAAAGAATATACAGTATCGGTCAATAAGATATACGAAAAGTATTTTTAAGTTGAATTTCGGTCATTTTCAGGAGCCTGGAGCTCGGTTGTCAAATTTCCGATCACTTTGGAAATTATAGAGACTGTAAAGCAGGCCTAGATTGAAAACTTTGCATTCTCGTAATTTTTTGAAAATTCCTAGTTTTTCAGCAATTTGATGATTTCTGGAAGACACCTCTTTTTGCTCTGTTTGTGACTGTAAACGAAAAAAAACAGGTTTTTCGGAAATCGGCAAATAGCTGAAAAACTAGGCATTTTCAATAATTTTTGTGAATGAAGATTTTTTCATTTAGCTCTGTTTTACACCCTTCAAGTTTTCCAAATGATCGAAAACTTGACAGCCGAGCTGACTTCTGAAAATGGTCAATAAAGGTCAAAAATCAACTGAAAAACACTTTCTTGTATATCTTATGGCGCGTCCAAAGTTCCCAAATCTAGGATTTCTGGGCCCAGAAATTAGCCCAAAGTGACGCCCAGATTCCCAAGATTTCCAATTGAGCAAAATTTGAACCAGTGCGACAATGAAATTTCTTATTGCATCAAAATATGCAGAAAAGCATGTAGATTCACATAAAAATAAATAAATTTTCAAAAA